>NC_056629.2:22333148-22673148 GCF_002870075.4 Lactuca sativa
GTAGATCCGGGGTATTCAATTTAGAGAGATAATAGGGGTCGAAAATGACTTTTCGACAAACGATTATTTAGAATAAATAATCTTAACCAAGTTGTAGAATATGTCTCAAGGGTTCCGTACATATAAAGAACGCCGAAATCCGAGTTATAACGAAGAAGTTATGGCCCATCGAAGTTTTTCGGCAAAACCGGCATGACACCGGGAGACGTAAATAGTGAATTTAAGATAGAGGACTTTTTAGCCTTAGTGATCTAAACAAAAGTTGTAGTATACATTAAACCGAGAACATACAAAAAAAGAACGCCCAAATCTGACTTCGTATTAGGAAGTTATGATTTTTCTAAGATTTGGAATAGCAGTGCACGACCCAAAACTCGAATTTTAGTTTGAGCGGTTTTTGGATTACGCAACCTTAATGAGAGTTGAATATCTCATTAATAGGAACTCAACGGTAAAAAGATAGACAAAAACGGATTCCATATGAAGGAGTTACGAATTCTTCGCGGTCATTTAACAGTCTAATCTCCTCCTACTGTTAAATTTAAGATCGGGCGAGAATTAGCCGACGGAGTCTAAATGAAAGTTATAGATATTGTTTTTACCTACACGTGGTAATAAAGAACGTCGAAAATGGAGTTCGTATGCGAAAGTTCTGAATTTTTGAAAATCGGCTAATTTCCACACTATGTGCGATGCCACGTGTCAGCACCAGCCTGGCTCACGACGTGAATATTAAAAATTCACGACGTGAACCTTCCTCCAGCCCCTAAAAATAAGTGGTGAGGCCTCCATTCATTCCTCACACCTCCCATAACTTCTCTCTCTCTCTAGAACTTCTCTCTAGCCCCCGAAACCCCCCGAAAAGCCTAGGGAACCTCCCTAGCACGAGGCGGAAGCCCCGGAGCGCCCGATGGCTCCAAGAAGAAGAGCCTTTCGGCTCGAGAACGCTACTCCAGCGGAGCCCGGTTTCCAAGGAAACCCGTTGTAAGTGAGCTGAACCTAACCTATCTTTAGTATAGCTTATGTTTTAATATAGTAACATTATTAGGACCTTAAAATAATTATTTGAGCTATTATTATGAGTTATATAGAGTGTTGTTTAACGCTTATATAATAATAATAATAGCTAGACTATTAATTAGTCACGGTTAACGTTAGACTAAACCCTAGTGATAATGATACTAGGTTTTATCGAGGGATAATTGTTTTGAGATAATGAAGCGTTGTTTGAAGGCAGAATCACCACCTTTTCAGGTGAGTGCATAGTTACTTTCATCTTACACATAGATATAAAGTATTTAATATAAATTACGTTCTATGTGTTCATATTATCTATATACTTGCTATCTATGATGGATGAACGTTTTATACATGTTTTAACCGATTTAAACTGTATACGTACGTATTTTATATCTACAAATATATTGGGTATAACATGGGTAGATGAATGTTGAGAGATAAAAGATGATGTGACTAAACATAGGCAGCTATAGACTTAGTGCCTAATAAATAACATCGGCAGCTATGGACTTAGTGCCTATTGGACAAACACTAGTAGCTATTAACTTAGTACCTATTAAGAATTGGTAGCTATGGACTTAGTACCTATTAGATAAACACTAGTAGCTATGGATTTAGTATCCGATAAATAAACTATAGTAACTATGGAATTAGTGCTTTACGAACGAGCATTGGCAGCTATAGATTTAGTGCCAGTCCTATATACCTAGAAGTAAGGGACCTCGGAATAAACGAATGCATGATAGGTGACTCTTAGGATAAATCTCTAACAGTAAAGAAGATAATGGGGATGGGTAATTGGGTTGATTGTTTGATTTTTAAACATAATAATTATATTATTTTGGGTTGAAACCCTTATGTACTCACCAGGTTTCCCAACCTGACACACTCAGTTTATTTATATCACAAGTGTTGTTATGAAGTCACATTACACTGAGATATTAAAGAGATGTAGATCACTAGTGTAAATACATGTAAGTTCTGTTTATGCTTATGTCTCTGTATTGATGATGACATCCCAAACGTTTTAAACTGAATAAAATACGTTTCTTCGAAAATGTTTTGATAACGTATTTAACATGTTTTTCTGGGAACAAATTCTGCAACATTTTTATGAAAAGAAGTACTTTGATTTTTACAAAGCATAAACAAAATCGGTCTTTCCTGACCGTGAAAAATGGGGATGTCACATATATCAATGCAGAAGTGACCAAAATTTTATTGTGAATCAATAGGTAAAAATGAATTATTAATTGGTCAAAATAATTTTGATAATCAAAATAAAATTAATAAACATTACCAATAGCCATGAAATTGGATATCATCATATTTGAATATTAAAGTAAATATGAATCAAAATTTTGACATATAATATATGTTGTAAGAATCCCTTAATGTTTTGATACCGGTGTTATATAAAAGAAAATTCAAATTGCTTACAAATAAAAAATTTACCATGTAATTAAAAAAGAAATAACTTGCAGATTCATTTGTGGTTGTCAATCAAATGAGTTTTGGAAAATACCAGTTCATGGAGAGGAAATGCCGGCAAGTTCGTCTACATTTTTTGTGGAAATTTTTAGAATGGCTGGAAACTATAATGTTCGGTGTGGGGTGAGTGTGGCTGGCGGTTAATAGACACAAAGAGAAAGATAATTAGGGTTAGAATAGGATATATAGACTAACATTAAATATAGTTACCATAATAATAGGATATAATTAATATTTGAATAATTTATTTATATGTTGATTTACCAAATTAGCCTTTTATGGATTATTAATTATTTAATTATTCTTAAATTTTTATTGGTCCCTACAACCACACAATAATTGTGTATCCACATTTGAACCAAACTCTCTTTCTCTCTCTCTCTCTCTCTCTCTCTATATATATATATATATATATATATATATATATATATATATATATACACTCTAATAAATAAAGGTTTTTTTGCCACATGGCACACTCTCATTAATTTTGCCACTTGTCATTTTATGGTTATTTTCAATTAAATTTTTTCTACATGGCATTTTGTGGTTGTTTTTATTTTTGTTAAATTTCATATAATAATTTATTAAATGTATTAATTTCAATAAATATAATAATAAATGCATATCAATTTCATTAATTGACTTTGTTTTTAATTCCAAATTTTCAAAATTAAAACCCCATTAGTTTCCTTTGTCTATTTATCTAAATAATATGTTTAAATTTAAAGGAGAAAAACACTTCAATTTTAATAATCCAATATTTTTCTAATTTTTTTTTTATAAATTAAACCATGTAATACATGGGTTTTACACCTTGTATATATATATATATATATATATATATATATATATATATATATATATATATATATATTATACCGACATGTAGACAGTGCTATTTTATGATAATTACTAAAATAATATGTTATTTAGTAATGTAAATACATTCAACCTCACACAACTATTGTTATTTTCATACATTCTCACTAATTCTTATTTAATTTTGTTCCCACACATTGTTTTTCACTAATTTTCATTCTTACAGAATATGACTCAATAAACATTTTGACAACATTCTGATAGAATGGGAATAATAATAAAAAGTCTATAAAAATGTTATAGACGATTTAATTAATGAGAATGTGTGATAATGACACTAGTTATCTAAGATTGAACGTATCATTTTATCAAACAACATATTTTTTTGTCATTCTCACAAAATAGGATTGTCCACACATTCGCACAACAGATGGTAATCCACATTTAAGTTTAAAAATAAAACTCTTAGGACTTTTTGAAAAAGTTTCCCAAAATATTGATACTTTTCTGCATAAACTCGTATATATATATATATATATATATATATATATATATATATATATATATATATATATATATATATGTGTGTGTGTGTGTGTGTGTGTGTGTGTTTTATGCAGAAAGAAGATTGAAAATTTTCAATAGTCGCCTTGTCCAACGGACAACGAAGCTCACAAAAAAGATTGTGAAGCAAACTCACCTCAATAATGACATTGGTAATTCGTGCTACTTAGCCTATGTGGGGATCAGGAGACAACACCTTGTGGTTTTGAAGATGATGAAAAAATGTTATCTCCTAAGAACACACGGTAACCTGATGTAGACTGTCGTGTGGAAGGGCATCCCTTGGTCGGCATCATAGTAGGCTAGTAGTGTAACACCCGTGTTTCTAGGCTAGGCATTAATGATGATGTAGTAGTCTAGGCCAACCTTTGTAACATGTTTTGAAATAATAAGATGTATTATTTGATTATTATGTGTTTTATACTTAATTATTATGATTTAATAAATTAAGGATAAAAATAAGCATGAAAAATAAATGTTAGGTAAACCCCATATCTATGAAGAAAGTTGTAGCGGTTGAAATAAGGATTCCGGAGATATAAAGAATATCGAAATCCGAGTTATAACGAATGAGTTATGACATGTCGAAATTTCGCGACAGAACCAGCACGATGTTGTATGACGTAAAAAGTGAATTTATGATAAAGTGATTTTTAACATTAGTGATCTAAACAAAAGTCGTAGTATACGTTAAACCGATAGCATGCATAAGAATAATGTCCAAATCTGACTTCTTATGAGGAAGTTATGAATTTTCTAAGATTTGTCAGAGCAGTATGTAGCCCGACACTCGAATTTTAGATCGAGTAATTTTTAGCCAAAACAACCTAAATGAGAATCGAAGATCTTGTTGATAGTAGTTCAACGGTAAAAAGACAGACGAAAACGGACGTCGGATGAAAAAGTTATGAATTTTTAATGGACTTTTCCTGTCCCGGCCTGTTAAAAATATAACTTTAAAAATAAGGTCAAAATTTGCCGATGGAGTCTAAAGGAAAGTTGTAGATCACGGTGTGACATCCCCATTTTCACGGCCAAAAAAGACCGATTTTGTTTATGCTTTATAAAAATCAAAGTACCACTTTTAATAAAAATGTTGCGGAATTTGTTCCCAGTAAAACATGATAAATACGTTATCAAAGCATTTCCGAAGAAAAGTATTTTTATTCATTTTAAAACATTTGGGATGTCATCATCAATACAGTAACATAAGCATAAACAGAACATACATTCATTATCACCAGTGATTTATATCTCCTTAATCTCTCAGTGTAATGTGACTTCATAACAACACATGTGATATAAATAAACTGAGTGGGTCAGGTTGGGAAACCTGGTGAGTACATAGGGTTTTCAACCCACAATAATATAATTATTATGTTTAAACAATCAACCCAATTACTCATCCCCATTATCTTCCTTACTCTCAAGAGTCTACCCTAAGATTCATCTATCTTGCCTTCGTTCATTCTGAAGTCCTTTGCTTCCTGGGTTATAGGACTGGCACTAAGTCCATAGCTGCCAATGCTCGTTCGTAAAGCACTAATTCCATAGTTGCTAAAGTTCATTCATTGGGTACTAAATCCATAGCTACCAGTGTCTAGGTACTAAGTCCATAGCTACCAACGTTTATCTATCAGGTACTAAGTCCATAGCTACCAGCATTTATTCAGTAGGCACTAAGTCCATAGCTTCCAATGATCACTCATATCATCTTTTATCTCTCATCATTCATCTACCTATGTTGTACCCAACATATTTGTAGATATAAAATATGTATACAATTTAAATCATTTAAAACCTGTATAAAATCGTTCATCCAGCATAGATAGCAAGTATACAGATAATATGCACACATAGCACGTAGTTTATAGAAAATACTTCATATCTATGTGTAAGATGAAAGAGACCATGCACTCACTTGTTAAGGTGGTGATTCCGAACACAGACAGCGCGTCGTTACTCTTAAAACAATTTCATTCGACAAAACCTAGTATCAATACCGCCAGGGTTTAGTCTAACGTTAACCGCGATTAATTAATAGTTTAGCAATTATTACTATTATATAAGCGTTAAACAACACTCTTATATAACTCATAATAATAGCCAAATAATTATTTTAAGGTCCAAATAATGTTACTATAATTAATTAGAAGCTATATTAAAAATAGCATAGGCGTAACTCACTTACAGCGGGTTTTTATTAAAAAAAAAGGGCTTCGCTGGAGCAGCGTTAAACAACACTCTTATATAACTCATAATAATAGCCAAATAATTATTTTAAGGTCCAAATAATGTTACTATAATTAATTAGAAGCTATATTAAAAATAGCATAGGCGTAACTCACTTACAACGAGTTTTTATTAAAAAAAAGGGCTTCGCTGGAGCAGCGTTTCCGAGCCGAAAGATTTTCTTCTCGGAGCCGTCGGGCGCTCCGTGACTTCCTTCTCGTGCTAGGGAGGTTCCCTAGACTTGGGAGGGGTTTAAGTAGGCTAGAGAGAAGTTAGAGAGAGAAATAAAGGTTATGGTGTGAAGAAATTATGAAGGATTCATCCTTTATTTATAGGGATTTTATCGTAGAGTAGCCCCTAAGCTTCGTCCGTATCTTCCACGTATGAGCTCCGTTTTCTATGTTCTTTATATCCACGTGTTTGTATTTACGAGTACATCAACTTTCATTTAGACCTCGTCGGCAAATTCTCATTCTATCTCCGATTTGCAAAACTGTATCGAATTTATCGCGCTCGAAGAGTAGGGATTAAGTTTCATCCATATCTTTTGCATACGAGCTCTATTATCGACATTATTTATATCCACACATTGGTATTTATGAGTATCACAACTTTCATTTAGATCCCGTCGGCTAATTCTCACTCTATCTCAGAGTTACTAAATTGTATCGAATTCGCTGCGCTCGAAGAGTAGGGACTAAGCTTCGTCCATATCTTTTGCATACGAGCTCCATTTTTGACTGTCTTTTTATCGTTTAACTCCTATTAACGATATCTTCATTTCTCATTTAGATTATTTTGGCAAAAAATCGACCGATCTAAAATTCAGATTTCGAGTTGTGCACTGCTATGCTAAATCTTAGAAAAATCATAACTTCCTCATACGAAGTCAGATTTGGACGTTCTTTTTATGCACACTCTCGGTTTAACATATACTATGAATTTCGTTTAGATCTCTAAGGCTAAAAAGTATTTTATCGTACATTCACTTATTACGATTCCCGGTGTCGTGCTGGTTTAGCCGTAAAACTTCGACGGGTCATAACTTCTTCATTATAACTTGGATTCCGACGTTCTTTTTATCTACGGAACCCTTGTAAAATATACTACCACTTGGAAAAGATTAATCCTTCTAAATAATCTTCCATCAAAAACTCATTTTTGATGCTTATTGTCTCTAAATTGACTAGCCTGGATCTGCGGTCGTTACAATTATCTCCCCCTTAGGATGATTACGTCCCGGAATCAACAACGAAACAGGGCAGTATAATGACTCCATACGTTATCTCTTCATCCTAGGTAATAATCGTAACTTCTTTGTTGCTTTGAATCTCGGACTCCTTGACTACAAGTGGTGCTCGATCTTTAACTTGCTTCCAATCTCACGTTAGACTCCAAATTATGACCTTCAAGTCACAATCTCAATCCTCACTGGATACGAACTTAAGATAAGTTCTTTGATTACTATAATGGGCTGATGTGTCATACTCTAATGACCTGTCATCGTATGTTGCAACGCTTAGACTCAGGTCTCTTAGAGTCAAATTCCAGAACAGACTACCTTCCTTCATGTTCTAATGGGATATAATCACATATTAAAAGGTAGCATTTCTAGCTACAAGCAGCTATCACGATACCTCTACTGATTGCTTTGATTATCTTTTATTTCAATCTTTCGGCTTAAGTCAGATGCTACATCGAACTTGGTTCTCTGAACCACGTAACATACTCATCGTAGTCGGACTCAATTTGATATGACCACTAGGGTCGGAATAACAATCATCTTCTTATTCATTACCGAAACGATGGTAACGACAAACTTGAATAAAAAAAATCGATTACTAGTTTCATGGTAACCTTGTGACTTTCCCTGATCCAAGCGTGAGTCATGTGCTTCCGGTAGTATAGGCCTCTACTACCATTCACACCTACTCATACTCGTCCCAAGTATTGTCTCGCAGTTTTCCAAGTCACCACACAAGAAGATCACATAACAATTTAACACGTCAGATAACAAAACGAAGCTTTTATGTTATTCCTTGAAATGATTACATAGGTGTTCAAGTTTACCCTAAACTATGCCTTTAGTAGGCTACATCATATGAAACTATGGCTACTACATAACTCGATCTTCGGATACAAACTCCTCATCCTTGATTTCTCGCGTTGTTTTCTGCGTCGTTGAGGATCATGTGGAATGCCCTTGGCCTTGGTGGCGTTTCTGGCCTTGCTGCCTTATTTTTCCTCGGGTAGTCTCTGGACATGTGCCCTTTGCCTCCACATCCGTAGCATACCTTATCATTATGTGTACAGTCCTTGGAATAGTGACCGGACCTCCCACACTTGTAACAAGTCACTTCTTCGTTGCATCTCCCATTATGCTTCTTCTTGCACTTATCACACCATCCCGCATCACCTTTCTCTCCTTCTACGAGCTTCGAGAATTTTCTCTCCTTGTGGGACCTTGAAGATCCTTCAAACTTCCTCTTATCTCCTGCCTTATCTTTTTCCAAACCCTTTTCTCTTATCTGGGTCTCTACGTTCTTAGCTGCTCTAACAGCTGTTTTCAAAGTAGTTGCCATTTTGACCGTTGGGCCAAAGTCTGTCGGCAGTCCGTTAGCAAACCTATCAATCTTGGAGAGTTTAGTAGGAACCAAGTAGGGAAATAACTTCATCCTCTTGGTAAGTGCGGTGGCATACTAATCAACACTCATCTTCCCTTTCTTCAGGTTCTGAAACTCGTTGTTTAGGTCTATCAGATCTATCTCTGAGCAGTACTGCATTTTCAACTTTTCCAAGAACTCTCCCCATGACATCCTTAGGGCTTCTCCTCATGGAATCGTATTTGCCAATAGCTTCCACCAACTCAAGACTCCAGTTTTTAGTTGTCTTACTGTGAAGACAGTCTTCTGTTTCTTGCTACAGTTGCAGCTCTCCAACACCATCTCCATCTCAGAGATCCAATCTATAATATCAACCGGCTTTGGGCTTCCAGAAAGACTTGGTGGCTTGGCACCCAAGAAATTCTTATACATCCGCCCATCCGGGTCATTTCCCCTCTCTGGGCCATTCCTCCTTGCCCCTTGGGTTTTAACTAGACTTACAGTGCGACTATAATTTCCCTCCTCCAATTGTTCAGCGATCAACTCAGGTTGCACAATGGGCACAGTAGGTTCATCCCTATTTTCGTGCAACATCTGCCTCATCTCTTCTCTCTGCTCAGCCATCATAGCCCGAATCATAGCTTGTACTCCAACCATGGTAATTGGTTCGGGAGCATCTGCTACAACAGGTATTCGCTGAATCACTGGGGGTTGATTCCTATTCCCATTTGCATCTTGCCATTTCATTTTATACACCAAATCAGACGTTTGGGGCGAAACGAAGAGAATTAAGATAGGAAAGATTTTATTTACGATCGACGTGTAAATCTCCCTAATACTCTGAAACGTTACATGCTAGTTCTAATACCGTAATTAAACGTTTAGAAATCAGAACACATAAAGTTTCCAGATCCGGTCGGCAACAGACCATAGATTCGATCACATAATGCATATCATAAATCTTTTAGCACATAAAAGCATGTTAGGCATTTTCCAAAATAAGCTAGTGTTTGTGTCTATTTAGGTGTATTACCTAAATTTATTAGACACACTCCTCACAATCATTGCTTAGCATTCTAAGTTTAAGTCTAGAAATAAATCCATATTCCTAGTTCGCTTAAACTAATGCTTTGATACCAACTGTGACATCCCCATTTTCATGGCCAAAAAAGACCGATTTTGTTTATGCTTTATAAAAATCAAAGTACCTCTTTTAATAAAAATGTTGGAGAATTTGCTCCCAAGAAAACATGATAAATAAGTTATCAAAGCATTTCCGAAGAAAAGTATCTTTATTCATTTAAAAACATTTGGGATGTCATCGTCAATACAGTAACATAAGCATAAACAGAACTTACGTTCATTATCACTAGTGATTTATATCTCCTTAATCTCTCAGTGTAATGTGACTTCATAACAACACCTGTGATATAAATAAACTGAGTGGGTCAGGTTAGGAAACCTGGTGAGTACATAGGGTTTTCAACCCACAATAATATAATTATTATCTTTAAACAATCAAAAAATCAACCCAATTACTCATCCCCATTATCTTCCTTACTCTCAAGAGTCTACCCTAAGAGTCATCTATCCCGCCTTCGTTCATTTTGAAGTCCTTTGCTTCCAGGGTTATAGGATTGGCATTAAGTCCATAGTTGCCAATGCTCGTTCGTAAAGAACTAATTCCATAGCTGATAAAGTTCATTCATCGGGTACTAAATCCATAGCTACCAGTGTCCAGGTACTAAGTCCATAGCTACCAACGTTTATCTATCAGGTACTAAGTCCATAGCTACGATAATTTATTCAATAGACACTAAGTCCATAGCTGCCAATGATCACTCATATCATCTTTTATCTCTCATCATTCATCTACCTATGTTGTACCCAACATATTTGTAGATATAAAATACGTATACAATTTAAATCATTTAAAACCTGTATAAAATCGTTCATCCAGCATAGATAGCAAGTATACAGATAATATGCACACATAGCACATAGTTTATATAAAATACTTCATATCTATGTGTAAGATGAAAGAGACCATGCACTCACTTGTTAAGGTGGTGATTCCGAGCTCAGACAACGCTTCGTTACTCTTAAAACAATTTCCTTCGATAAAACCTAGTATCAATACCGCTAGGGTTTAGTCTAACGTTAACCGCGACTAATTAATAGTTTAGCAATTATTACTATTATATAAGCGTTAAACAACACTATTATATAACTCATCAATAGCCAAATAATTATTTTAAGGTCCAAATAATGTTACTATAATTAATTAGAAGCTATCTTAAAAATAGCATAGGCGTAGCTCACCTACAGCGGGTTTTTATTAAAAAAAACGGGCTTCGCTGGAGCAGCATTTCCAAGCCAAAAGCTTTTCTTCTCAGAGCCGTCGGGCGCTCCGTGAATTCCTTCTCGTGCTAGGGATGTTCCCTAGACTTGGGAGGGGTTTAAGTAGGCTAGATAGAAGTTAGAGAGAGAAATAAAGGTTATGGTGTGAAGAAATTATGAAGGATTCATCCTTTATTTATAGGGATTTTATCGTAGAGTAGCCCCTAAGCTTCATCCGTATCTTCTGCGTACGGGCTCCGTTTTTATGTTCTTTATATCCACGCATTGGTATTTACGAGTACTACAACTTTCATTTAGACCTAGTTGGATAATTCTCATTCTATCTCCGATTTGCAAAACTGTATCGAATTTATCGCGCTCGAAGAGTAGGGACTAAGTTTCATCCATATCTTTTGCATACGAGATATATTATTGACATTATTTATATCCATGCTTTGTTATTCACAAGTATTACAACTTTCGTTTAGATCCCGTCGGCTAATTCTCACTCTATCTCAGATTTACAAAACTGTATCGAATTAGCCACGCTCGAAGAGTAGGGACTAAGCTTCGTCCATATCTTTCGCATACGAGCTCCGTTTTCGAATGTATTTTTATCGTTTAACTCCTATTAACAATATCTTCATTTCTCGTTTAGATTATTTTGGCTAAAAATCGACCGATCTAAAATTCAGATTTCGAGCTGTGTACTGTTATGCTAAATATTAGAAAATTCATAACTTCATCATACGAAGTCAGATTTGGACGTTCTTTTTATGCACACTCTCGGTTTAACATATACTACGACTTTTGTTTAGATTGCTAAGGCTAAAAAGTATTTTATTGTAAATTCACTTTTTACGATTCCCGGTGTCGTGCTGGTTTAGCCGTAAAACTTCAATGGGTCATAACTTCTTCGTTATAACTCGGATTCCGACGTTCTTTATCTCTACGGAACCCTTCTAACATATACTATCACTTGGAAAAGATTAATCCTTCTAAATAATCTTCCATCAAAAACTTATTTTGATGCTTATTGTCTCTAAATTGACTAGTCTGGATCTGCGGGCGTTACAACGGTCTCACCTACGTGTGGATATAAAGAATATCAATAACGGAGCTCGTATGAGAAAGTCATGGTCTTCGATAGGAAATCCATCGGCTCCCCACATGGTCTTACATCCAGGTTTCATGGGCTCTCCCATGGTCTTCCACACATACATATCACATATATGACTATCATGATGCGTAGCTCAACAAACTATCATACCACATAATACTGCTACAACTAGGATGCTAAACATCTTAAAATGGGTCGGCCTTGGTGCCTTAGACCCTTTGGTATAGTGAGGAGACTCACCTCTATCTGTAGAATCTGAGAGTTGCTCTCCTAACAATCAGTAGACACCCGTGCTGAACAATAATAATATTAATCAATGTTAGGATCAAACACCATCTAAGTGGGGAACCCAAATCCCCAAGTCCTTTCACAAAGCCCCAAAAGGTCTTCCTTAGTTAACGGGCCCAAAGTCTATATCCAAAGTCATTAATGGTCCTCATGGCCCAATAAAGTCCAATCATAACATCCATGGTCCAAAATAGATAAACTGACCCCCTAACCCCAAAACATGACCATGCCCAATGACTAATTGAGGCCCAAAAAAATCCAAGTCCATCTGTTGTGCGTACGCTTAGCGTACCACCTTGGTACGTGCTACGTACGCTAGGTTACGCCCAGCGTACTAACAGATTAAGCATTTTCTCCATTAAGTGCTTAATACTCGATTTTCTCACGTCCAATAGTCAGATTTGAGCTTATTAAAATGGCCTAGGGCATAAAGTTGGCAACTTTATGCCTTTGCATGTCTCATATGTTCCCGACAACCCATTAAGACCTTTTCAAGGGTCTTAATCCATGCATGAGGTCAAAACACCCATCAAGACTTCATTTTTATGTTATGAATGGACCAAAGGACCTCAGATCTATCATTTCTAGCCTCTAGAGTTGCTCCACTTATAAGAGGAGATCCAAAACCAACAAAAGGGACAAAAGTAGAAAACCCTAGCTAGATCTAGTGAATAAGATGGAAAGATCAAAGCTTTATACCTCCAAAAGCTCTTCAAGGTGAACTAAATGCAGATTCTTGAAGTCCAATGCCACTCGAAGCTTGCTTGGCAACTTCTTCTTCTTCAATGGACACAAATGCACTCCTTAAGCTCAACACACACTCTCAAATGGTATTAGGGTTTTCAAGGACATTTGAAGGTGAAAGAGGCTGATTAGGGTGAGGCTCAAATGAGATAAGGATGCTTATAAAGGCCTCAAAGTCCAGAAATAAGGGTTTGGACATTCGTCACGTACGCCCAACGTACTTCTGGTATACCCAACGTATGTGCCGCCCCTCTGCGACCAATCATACACAGTACGCTAAGCGTACCCATGAGTATGCCCAACATACTTAAGGGACTTTTTATGCAATTTTTTAAAAATCTTCCAGTGCTTCAAGGAAATACCTGATTTGGAGTGTTACAACTCTCCCCCACTTGAACTAGACTTCTTCCTTGAAGTCTGCCTATGTGAATAGATCTGGATAATGCTCCCGCATCTCCTCCTCCGACTCCCATGTCCATTCAGAGCCTCTTCGGTGCTACCATTGCACCTTTAGCAGCTTCACTTTCTTTGTTCTGAAGACCCTTGGTCTTCCTATCCAAAATCGCAACGGGTCTCTCAATGTAGTTTAGGCTCTCGTCTACCTAAATGTCGTCCAGAGAAATGACTAAGGACTCGTCAGTGACACACTTCCGAAGCTGTGACACATGGAAAGTGTTGTGAATATGGATAAGCTCATCCGACAGCTCCAAGCGATATGCTACCTTGCCCACCAGGGCTATAATCCTGAAAGGGCCTATATATCGTGGCCCTAATATGCCCCTCTTTCGAAACCAGATGACCCCCTTCCAGGGAGACACTTTTAATAGCACGAAATCCCCTACCTGGAACTCAAGATCCGATCGCCGCCGGTCAGTATAACTTTTCTGGCAGCTGTGCAGGACTTGCAGCCGGTCACGCACTTGCTGAATCAACCCGGTAGTATTGAGCACTACCTTGGTGCTCCCAATGACCTGATGTCCAACCTTGCCCCAACAGACCGGGGTTCTGCATCTCCTACCATACAACATCTCGAATGGAGGTCGGTCGATACTGGCATGAGAACTGTTATTGTATGAAAGTTCTACCAGTAGGAGGTAAGTATCACAACTCCCTCCAAAATCCAACACACATGCTCACAGCATATCCTCAAGTGTCTGGATCGTCCTCTCACTCTGGCCATCTGTCTGGGGATGATACGTTGTACTAAAATGCAGCTGAGTGCCCAGTTCCTCATGGAACTTCTTCCAGAACATGGATGTAAACCGAACATCCCTGTCAGAGACTACCAATACTGGCACCTCTTCCGAAACTTCTTCCAGAACGTGCTTCGCCACCACCTCTCGTACATAAATATCTGCCAACTTCTTAGCGGATATACTCTTAGAAATCGGAATAAAGTGGGCACTCTTCGTCAACATGTCCACGATCACCCATATGGCGTCCACACCCCTCGCCGTCCTCGGTAACTTCGTGATGAAGTCCATAGTGATCTCTTCCCATTTCCACATGGGAATGGGTAGCGGATGAACCTTGACATGAGGTCGCTGATGCTCGGCCTTGACCATCCTGCAGGTCAAGCACCGCCTCACAAACCAGGCGATTTCCTGCTTCATGCAGGGCCACCAATAACTCAGTCTCAAGTCTTTATACATTTTCACAGCCCCTGGATGGATAGAGCACTTGGACTTGTGTGCCTCCTCTAATATCTTCTGTCTTACTCCTACAGTCACCGGTACCTACACTTAGCCACACTATGTCAAAAGGCCACGATATCCTTGACAAACAAAGGATGTTGTCACCGAATCCGCTCTATCTTTCTGTTCTCCTTCTTCACCCACTGGACCTGATCCTTCTTGATCATATCCAACAACGAGGAGATCACGGTCATCCTCAAACAAGTGTTCCCAATTGGGGAACCTGCCGTCTTGTGGCTCAAAGCGTCGGCCACCACGTCGGCCTTCCTGGGATGGTATAAGATCTCATAATCATTGCCCTTCAGCACATCTAACCACCTCCTCTGTCGCATGTTAAGGTTCTGTTGATCCATCAAATACTTCAAACTCATGTGATCAGTATAGATGGTTCACCTCACTTCATAAAACTAATGCCTCCCGATATTGAGGGCAAACACCATTGCCCCCAATTCCAGGTCGTGAGTGGGATAATTCGCCTCATGAGGCTTCAACTGCCTCATGTCGTAAGCTATCACATGCCCCCTCTGCATCAGTATGCACCTAACCCTAAAATCGATGTGTCACAATATACCACCAAATCATCTAACCCCTCGGGTAGTACTATAATCGGAGCCTCGCATAACCTCCACCTCAGGGTCTCAAAAGTCAACTGTTGATTCATACCCCATCGAAATGTCACATTCTTCTTGGTCAAGCGAGTCAAGGGCACAACAATCTTGGAGAAATCTTGGATAAATCTCCAATAATAGCTCGCTAAGCCTAAGAAGCTACGGATCTTGGAAGCATTCTTCGGTAATTCCCACTGCATCACTGCCTCTACCTTAGCTGGATCCACCGAAATACCCTCTTGGTTGATGATGTGCCCCAAAAACTGTACCTCTCACAGCCAAAAATCACAATTGGAGAACTTGGCATATAGCCTCTCTGCCCTCAGGGTCTCTAATACCTCCCTCAGATGCTGCTTGTGCTGCTCCTTGGTCTTAGCGTAGACTAGGATATCATCAATAAAAACGATCACCGACCGATCCAATATCGGTCTACACATGTTCATGAGATCCATGAACGCTGCTGGGGAATTGGTGAGCCCGAACGACATCACCTCAAACTCGTAATGCCAATACCGAGTCCTGAAAGCTGTCTTCAGTAAATCCTCATCCCAAATCCTCATCTGATGGTATCCCGATCGAAGATCAATCTTGGAAAACCAAGACGTACCCTGCAGCTGATCGAACAAATCATTGATCCTCAACAACAGATAACGGTTCTTCACTGTTAGTTTGTTCAGCTCTCGGTAATCAATGCACATCCTGTGTGATCCATCCTTCTTTTTCACGAAAAGGATCGAAGCTCCCCACGGGGAACTGCTCGGACGGATGAACCCTCGGTCTAGCAGATCCTGAAGTTGTGTAGATAGCTCATACATTTCGGGCTGTGCCAACCGGTATGGTGCCTTCGCTATCGGAGCGGCACCCGACACCAGATCAATACGAAACTCCACCTGCCTTTCCAGAGGCGCTCCTGGTAACTCTTTGGGAAAGACATCTCGAAATTCTTATACAACTGGCACACTGCCCATATCCCCTCGTGGTCTAAACCCTCGTATCTGAGATACAAGACAGAAATCCCGTACATCCCTGCTGTAGAAATCTCCTAGCCCTCACATCCGAACAGAGAGTTGGCCCCTACGAGGCCCTCTCACCATGTATAACCAGTTCTCCCCCACTTGGGGTTCGAACCCTCACTAACTGTCGCTCACAATTAATCATGACCCCGTTGGCCCCCAACCAGTCCATCCCGATAATCACCTTCAGTCCTCGTAACGGTATTGGAACTAGATCAACCCGGAACTTCTCCCCAAGCACATTTAGGATACAGTCCGAATACATCCTTGCTGAGCTCGTGGTGCAATCATCCACAATCTCAACCTCAAGAGGGGAATCTAAAGTCCCTAGCGCATCCCAAAACTTCTTACTAAATGCAAGAGATACAAATGATCGGGTAGCCCCCAAATCGAATAATACATGAGCAGACATACCATTGAACATAAAGTTCCCTATATATAAGCACAATGTACACATAAGCAATGCAAATAAAAAAAATAAAGAAGTGGTAGATAAGTACATACCAGTCACAACGTCTGGCTCTACCCGAGCCTCCTCGGTGGTTAACTGAACTGCATGATTCCTCACCGATGGAGCATCCGCCTTAGCAGGGAGGCCATCTGTGAACCTCATCGTGGTGGGAACAGACGCCACCACCGCTCCTCCCCCTCCCTGCAACTTTGGACAATCGGCCCGTTTGTGGCCGGTCTGGTTGTAGTGAAAAAAATCAAGCCCTTCTTGGGGGAATCCCTGATCACATGGCCCGATTAGCCACAAGCATATTATCCCGAGCCTGCCACCCAAAAAACCCCACTGTTCGTTTACCACACTTGGCACACCGGCCACAACCCTACTGGCCCCTGTTGGAAGAGCCTGAGGTCTTAGGCTTTTTAGCCTGACCTACTACTGCATGTGTCTGCTCAAACTTCCACTTGGTGCGGAAGTCCAACTCCATTTCCTACTCACGGGCCTTCTCCACCTTCTCGTTCAGGGTTTTACACCTTGTAAAGCTCACAAAATCGTGAATATCATCCCTCAACGTGGAATGATATCTCGTCCGCCTCATGTCCTCATCCGCGTACTGTGGGATCAACAAGACTCGTTCCCGAAACTTGGCGGTGATCTCCGCCACAGTTTTGGTGGTCTGCTAAAGGTCATGAAACTCCCTCACAAGCCGTTGCACCTCAATAGGTTGTGCAAACTCTATATCGCATCACCGAACAAACTCGGCCCACGTATTCTCAGCCACATCGGCTGCTCCCACCTGGCTGGTCACTTCTCCCCACCAATCTCAGGCTCTGTCTCTCAGCATACATGAAGCAAAACCCACCTTGGCCGCATCAGGGCAAGAACTCGTACGTTCGGCGTTCTCAATATCCGCCACCCAGCGTCGGCTAACAATGGGGTCCCTGACCCCAAAAAACTTCGGCGCTCCACACGCGTTGAACTCCCGGAATGATGGAGTTCGTGCCCCGACCTGGCCCGCAACAATCTCGGCTCTAAATGCGCCGAGCCTCTCCTCCATAATCTCCATCATACCCTCCTTTACCGTCCCAAAGATAACTGAGGTAGCGTCTAGAATGCCCCTCGTAACCTCGGTTGAGATGAGCTCACGCAACCTCTCGTCAATGGGCTCGGTACCATTGCCCGACCCAGATCCAGATCTCGATCCCCCAACTCTGTGTCGTGTCACCACCATACTGTACTGCAATGCCATAAAACATAATGATCATAATATCCGTAATAGGGATCTTCCCACACCGGTCCTCCTTAGAGCTCCCAGGTGTAACATTGGTTCGGGTACAGGTCATGTGCTTTCAGTAGTAAGGATCCAATACTACCTTCCACACCTAACTGTACCTTTTCCCAAAGCTCTACATGATTGTAGCGCCTGCAAATTCGGGCTAGTCAATTTAGAGACGATAAGCGTCAAAAATGACTTTTTATAGATGATTATTTAGAATAAATAATCTTAACTAAGTTGTAGTATATTTCACAAGGTTTCCTTACATATAAAGAACGCCGAAATCCGAGTTTTAACGAAGAAGTTATGACCTGTCGAAGTTTCGTGACAAAACCGACACGACACCGGAAATTGTAAAAAGTGAGTTTACAATAAAGTACTTTTTAGACTTAGGGGTCTAAATGAAAGTTGTAGAGTATGTCTCCACCTATGCATGGATATAAAGAACGTCAAAACAGAGCTCGTATGCAAAAGTTATGACCTTACGAAGATACAACTGTCTAAGAGCATGACACGTGTCAGAAACCCTAATCTGACTGGACTCACGATGTGAGCATTATTTCTCATGACGTGATGAGTCAAATGGACACTAATCAAGACTAGAAAACACTTGGGAAGTCCATGGGGTGACTCTTGGAAGCTCACGACGTGAGCATGTCATTCTCACAATGTGAGAAGTCGCACGTTTCGGAGCTATAAACGCAGATGGCGAAGCTATGAGGTGATACAGCCATGGCACACGATGTGAGCATTGATTCTCATGATGTGAGAGGCCAAAAATCATCCTATAAATAGTCATTTCTACCCTAAGCTTCCTTACACAAATTCTTCTCTCTCTCTCTCTCTCTCACACGTTTTTTTAAGCCGTTCCGCGTCCCGAGCACGACGATGACGAACCGTTGACCGTTTCTAGTTAGATTCTATCAACTTACGCTACTAAGGTGAGTGCATAGTTACTTTCATCTTACACATAGATATGAGGTATTTAATAGAAATTACGTGTTATGTGTGCATATTATCTTTATCTGTATACTTGCTATATATGTTGGATGAATGATTTATAGATGTTTTAAATGATTTAAACTGTATATGTATTTGATATCTACGAATATGTTAGGTAGAACATGGGCAGATAAATAATGAGGGTTGAAAGATGATATAGATGAATATTAGCAGTTGCGCCATAACCCATAGGTAATTTTGATTTACGTGTTCACCAGATGTATTCTAAATATCCTGGCAGCTGCGCCTAAAGGATAATATTGGAAGCTGCACCTAATAGAGAATATCATAATCCTGGCAGATGTGCCTAAAGGATAATATTGGCATATGTGCCTAATAGAGAATGTCATAATCTTGGCAGTTGTGCCTAAATGATAATATTAGCAGTTGTGCTTAATAGATAATATTGACAGTTGTGTCATTGGCTACGATGGACTTCATGCCTACTCCTTAGGACTGAATGAGTGAATGATAAATGTTTTTTAGGGTATATCCTTAAGAAATAAAGAAGATAATGGGGATGGGTAATTGGGTTGATTGTGTTGGATTAGTGTTTAAGTCCATAACTATTTTGGTATGTATTTGACCCGATGGTGCATGGTCCTTTTGGGTTGCCTTCACCAAAGCAACTTGATAGGATGAATTATGAAGAGAAAGGATTAAAAATGATTTATTAATATATTATGAGAATAATATATTAAAGGAGAAATCATATTGTTTAATTAATATTAGTCAAGAATTAATAAGAATTAAGTTTGTGACTAAAAGAGATTAATTAAACTTAAGGGACTAGAATTGTAATTATAAGATAATTGCAATTGGGCTATGGAGTACCTTATATTATAGGGTTGAATTCTATGGGGAAACCCATTAGAAATCGTCCAAGGCCTTTAAGAAAGGAGTCCATCGGTTGCTTAGGGCCTAAGCATCCAAATTAGGGTTTCCTAGTTGAAAACCCTAATAGCCTACATGTATATATAATACCCTTAAGCCTCAAAAACGTGGTGAACTTGTTCTCTAGGGTTTCCACACGTTTTGGGCAGCCTCCTTCTCTTCTCCTCTTCATCCTCTTGCTCTTGGTGTTTGTGAGCCATTAGAGGAGTGACATTTATGACTCTAAGCTTTCTAAAGTTAATACAAGAAGGATTTGAGATTGTTATTGCTACATAACAATCAAGGTATGATTTAAACCTATTTCTTAAGTTAATATGATTACTTGTATACTAGATCTAGGGTTTAAAGTCTTGGATGAATAGCATGTACAACAGAGAAACCTAGATCCAACCATTAGGGTTTGCATGAGCACATAGGATGTTTTTATGGCTAAAACCCATCAGATTGTTTAATGATTAAACAGAAATATATTATTGTAGGTTGAAAACGCTATGTACTCACTAGCGTTCCCAACCTCACCCACTTAGTCTATTTGTATCACAGGTATCAATACGGAGCTACTTTACACTGAGAGATTTAAAGGAGATGTAGATCACTAGTGTAAATAAATTTAAGATCTGTTTATGCTTATGTTTCAGTATTGACGATGACATCCCAAAGTTTTAATATGAGCAAAATACATTTCTTCTGAAATGCTTTGATAATATATTTATCATGTTTTTTCTCAGAACAAATTCCACAACAATTTTCTTTAAAAATGAATACTCTGATTTTCAAATAAAGCATAAATAAACTGGTCTTTTCTGGCAGGGAAATTTGGGGATGTCACAGTTAGTATTAGAGCATTAGTTTAAGCGAACTAGGAGTAAGGATTTATTTCTAGACTTAAACGTAGAATGCTATGTGATGATCGTGAGGAGTGTGTCTATTATATTTCAGGTAGTACACCTGAATTGACACAAGCACTAGCTTACTTTAGGATTAGATGCCTAAATTGCTTTTATGTGCGAAATGATTTATGTTATAGCTCTAAAGATACCTTATATGCTATTATTTGATCGGATCTATAGTCTATTGCCGACCGGATCTAGAAACCTTATGTGTTTACGATTCAAAACGTCTAATTACGATATTAGATCTGACATATAACTTTTCAGAGTAATAAGTAGGCATACGCATCTAAACCTTCTTCTATCTATTATCTCGTCTTGATACATCGAATGCCTGCTTTGGTGTACAAAACGTCATAGTGAAGACTCGTAGCGAATTGAGTAATGGAGGAAATGAGAAGGCTTACGATAGTGAATGATACTTATCAAAAGATATCGTAAGAGTGATATCTTGACTTTAGAATACATTTGATAAAATAACATTATGTTTAGAGAAGTATGTGTTGGATTAGATGTCTAAGCCCATAACTATTATTGGTATGTATTCGACTTGAGAGTAGCATGGTCCATTTGGGTTGCATGGAATCAGAACAATTGGATAGACAAAATGAGAAAAATGATATTTATGATTTATATTAATATATTATAAATTCTAATATATTAATATGAAATCATATTATTTAATTAGTATTGATCAATAATTAATTTATAATTAATTTAGTGATCAAAAGGAACTAATCAAATATGGACTCTTATATATATATATATATATATATATATATATATATATATATATATATATATATATAGGATGGGCCAAGTCATTTATGTTGGGCTAAGCTTTCATGGATAGTTCATGGAGTTTTTAACCCATGTATCCTATGGAAATGAAAGGTCATGGGTATTAGGGTTTACATGAATGTAACCCTAATCCTCCACACTATACAAAGAGGTCTCTAGTTCATGAAATGGGCACAAGTTCGTAATAAAAAGAGGGCTAGCCGATTTGGTGCAAGTATTCTTCTTCTCAAGTTATTCCAAGGGTTTTTGGTGTTGTGTGAACCATTTGAGGTGCAACACTTGGGGCACTAAGCTCTTAAAGGTTTAAGACTTCAAGCTCCATCAAAAGGTATGTCATCTAACTAGAATTTTGTAGTATAGTTGCTCCATTGTATGTTAGTTAGGATGAGAACCTTGAAAAAATCATATTTGCATGTATAATAGAGAAAACATAGATCCAAGGTTTGTAAGGTTGCTTGTACACCATAGGAGTGTTAGAATGCTCAAAACCCATCATTACGGTACATCCGAAATTACACATTTGATTGGCGGGATGATAGAACTTTTGGTATAATCCATGAAGTTATCCCATCATCTGGCATTTCCGCCACCAACCGAGTTGAAACATAATTGATGATTGAAGATACGCATGGAAGAAGTCCTAATAGAGCCTAGGGAAAATTTTATGATTTTTTAGACACATTTATATGTGTTAAATTTTTTTTTTTTTTGTGATAATAACTTGGAGAATTGCGTGACAATACTTGGGACGAGTATGAGGAGGTGTGAAAGGTAGTAGAGGCCTACACTACCGGAAGCACATGACTCTCACTTGGATCAGGGAAAGTCACAAGGTTACCAAGAAGCTAGTAATTTATTCTGTTTTGTTCAAGTTTGTCGTTACCATTGTTTTGGTAATGACTAAGAGGACGATTGTTATTCTGACCCTAGTGGTCATGTCAAATCGATTCCGAATAAGACGAGTATGTTATGTTGTTTAGAAAACCAAGATCGATATAGCATCTGACTTAAGCCAGAAGATTGAAGTGAAAGATAATCAAAGCGATCAATAGAAGTATCGCGATCGTTATTAAAGTAAGAAGCTTATAGCTAGAAATGCTACATGCTAAAATATTATTATATCACATTAGAACATGAAGGAAGATATATTCCATTTTGGAGTTGACTCTAAGAGACATGAGTCTATGCATTGCATCATACGATGAGAGGTCATTAGAACATGACCCATTGGTCTGTTACGATAAATGAAGGAAAGAACTTATCTTAAATCTTTTAATAAGAAGAAGGAGTCTTCAATAAGGATTATGTAACTCGAAGGTTACGATTAAAAGTCCAATACGAGATAGAGAGTGGGCGTAAGATTGAGCACCGCCTGCAGTCAAGAAGTACAAGAATTAGATACTCATTCGAAGGAACGTAGGAGTTATGGTGATTACCTAGGATGAAA
Source organism: Lactuca sativa (assembly GCF_002870075.4). NCBI lineage: Eukaryota > Viridiplantae > Streptophyta > Magnoliopsida > Asterales > Asteraceae > Lactuca > Lactuca sativa. The sequence goes on from NC_056629.2 coordinate 22,356,446, forward strand.
AGATAACATATGGAGTCATTATACAAGCCCTGTTTCGTTGATGATTCCGACACGTAATCATCCTAAGGGGGAGATAATTGTAGCGTTCGCAGATTCGGGCTAGTCAATTTACAGACGATTAGCGTCAAAAACGACTTTTTTATAGATGATTATTTGGAATAAATAGTCTTAAATAAGTTGTAGTATACATCACAAGGTTTCTGTAGATATAAATAATGTCGAAATCCAAGTTATAACGAAGAAGCTATGATTTGTCAAAGTTTCGCGACAAAACCAGCACGACACCGGAAATCGTAAAAAGTGAGTTTACGATAAAGTATGTTTTAGACTTAGGTTTCTAAATGAAAGTTGTAGAGTATGTCTCCACCTACGCGTGGATATAAAGAAAATCAAAAACGGAGCTCGTATGCAAAAGTTATGACCTTCCGAAGATACAACTGTCTAAGAGAATGACACGTGTCAGAAACCCTAATCTGACTGGACTCACGACGTGAGCATTATTTCTCACGATGTGAGGAGTTAAACGGACACTAATCGAGCCTAGAAAGCACTTGGGAAGTACACAGGATGACTCTTGGAAGCTCACAACGTGAGCATGTCATTCTCACGACGTGAGAAGTCGCACGTTTCGGGGCTATAAACGCAAATTGCGAAGCTATGAGGTGATACAGCAATGGCTCACGACGTGAGCATTGATTCTCACGGCATGAGAGTCTAAAAATCAGCCTATAAATAGCCATTTCGACCCTAAGCGTCCTTACACCAATTCTTCTCTCTCTCTCTCTCTCTCTCTCTCTCTCTCTCTCTCCCTCCCACTCTCGTTTGTTGAAGCCGTTTTGCGTCCCGAGCCCGACGATCACGAACCGCTGACCGTTTCTAGTTAGATTCTATCAAATCATGCTACTAAGGTGAGTACATACTTGCTTTCATCTTACACATAGATATGAAGTATTTCATATAAATTACGTGCTCTATGTGCGTATTATCTGTATACTTGCTATCTATGTTGGATGAATGATTTATAGATGTTTTAAATGATTTAAACTCTATATGTATTTGATATCTACGAATATGTTGGGTAGAACATTGGCAGGTAAATAATGAGGGATGAAAGATGATATAGATGAATATTGGCAGCTGCGCCATAACCCGTAGGTAATTTTGATTTACGTGTTCCCCAGATGTATTCTAAATATCCTGGTAGCTGCGCCTAAAGGATAATATTGGAAGCTACGCCTAATAGAGAATATCATAATCCTGGCAGATGCGCCTAAAGGATAATATTGGCATCTCTGCCTAAAAGAGAATGTCATAATCTTGGCAGTTGTGCCTAAATGATAATATTAGCAGCTGTGCTTAATAGATAATATTGACAGTTGTGTCATTAGCAACGATGGACTTCATGCCTACTCCTTAGGACAATCCTTAGGACTGAATGAGTGAATGATAAATGATTCTTATGGTATATCCTTAAGAAATAAATAAGATAATGGGGATGGGTAATTGGGTTGATTGTTTAATGATTAAAAATAATTCTATTATTGTGGGTTGAAAACCCTATGTACTCACTAGGTTTCCCAACCTGACCCACTCAGTCTATTTGTATCATAGGTATCGATACGAAGCTACTTTACACTAAAAGATTTAAAGGAGATATAGATCGCTAGTATAAATAATTGTAAGGTTTGTTTATGTTTATGTTTCAGTATTGACGATGACATCCCAAAGTTTTAATATGAGCAAATACATTTCTTCGGAAATGCTTTGATAATATATTTATTATGTTTTTCCGAGAATAAATTCCGCAACAATTTTCTTTAAAAATGAATACTCTGATTTTCAAATAAAGCATAAATAAACCGGCATTTTCTGGCCGGAAAATTCGGGGATGTCACACTCATAACCCCAATTCGTCCCAAAATAAACCATATCCTACATACTACCGAATAGTTGAAATCCCAGGCTATCCTAATATTTTCTCTACCCACATCAGACAAATCAATCGTAACAGGTTGCCTTTATGCATGCAAATTATACATACGAAAGGATCAAATAGACTTTTGAATAAAAGATTCTACCCTAGGACCCCATCCACACGAGGAACATGAAATAGGGCCAAATCAATCATTCGAAGGCTATAAGCTCCTAACTGTATACAATTTTAAAATCATACACATAGCAAGTTCTATACGACCATCAAAGCTCAAATATCAGTATAACATGGCTAACACATTGGGGAATTACTTACTTGGCTTGGCTGATCACGCATATTGCACTCTCATCTTTTCCTTTCCTTAAAAGCTTTAACTTTTATGTTATTTTATTTTTTTTTTAAAACAATTTTACCATTTCCTAGTTTGAGTCCTGACACACCCGGGAGTGTGCCCGAATCCGTCAAACCAAGGCTCTGATACCAACTTGTAACGACCCAAATTTTCAAAAGAAAATTTTTCATTTTTAATTAATCAAACACGTTTCCATAAACCATAAAATCCCAAAACAATTTTTTTCAAATCCACATCCATTACAACTTTATTTAAAACATCATAGTGTCCCATAAAATATTGGTGAGAGAGTGCACACCGCGCCATCAAGCCTTGCCCTTGCCCTTATGCTCAGATGTACCTGAAACAAATCCACAAACTGTAAGCTAATACTTAGTGAGTTCCGCAGAGCATACCCACACATAAACCACATACAACATATCATACTAGCTATAACAGCTACATATATCACATAAGCCATGCATATAACAGATAGGGATGTCGTGGGCTCGTCCCCAGGGTCTTACTCCGCGATGCCATGGGCTCTCCACATGGTCTTACACCTAAGTGCCATGGGCTCTCCCATGGTCTTCGATAGGAAATCCATGGGCTCCCACATGGTCTTACATCCAAGTGCCATGGGCTCTCCCATGGTCTTCCATACACACATATCACATATATCACTATCATGCTTCCTAGCTCAATCAACTATCATACCACATAATAAAGCTACAACTAGGATGTTAAATATCATAAAATGGGCTGGCCTTGGTGCCTTAGACCCATCGGTATGGTGAGGAGACTCACCTCTGTCTGTAGAATCCGAGGGTTGCTCTCCTAATAGTCCGTAGACACCTGTGCTGGATAATAATAATATTACTCAATGTTAGGAACAAACACCATCTAAGTGGGGAACCCAAATCCCCAAGTCCTTTCACAAAGCCCTAAAAGTTCTTCCTTAGTTAATGGGCCCAAAGTCCATATCCAAAGTCATTAATGGGTCTCACGGACCAATAAAGCCCAATCATAACATCCATGGTCCAAAACAGATAAACTACCCCCTAACCCTAAAACATGACCAGGACCAATGACTAATTGAGGCCCGAAAGCTCAAAGGCCCAAAACAAATCCATGTCCATCTGTTGTGCGTACGCTTAGCGTCCCACCCTGGTACGCGCAACGTACTGAGTCCCTAGGTCGTATGCGCTGCGTACGCTAGGTTACACCCAACATACTAACAGATTAAGCACTTTCTCCATTAAGTGCTTAATACTCGATTTTCTCATGTCCAATAATCAGATCTGAGCTTATTAAAACGACCTAGGGCATAAAGTTGTGAACTTTATGCCTTTGCATATCTCATATGTTCCCAACAACCCATTAAGACGTTTTCAAGTGTCTTAATCAGTGACATCCCCAAAATCACGGCTAGAAAAGACGGGTTTGTTTATGCTTTGTTTAAAAATCAGAGTAACATTTTTAAATAAAAGTGTTGCGGAATTTGTCCTAAATCAAAATGTGATAAAGATTTATCAAAAGCATTTCCATAGAGATTTATTTCATTAAAAGACTTGGGATGTCATGTTCGTACAGATCAAAAGCATAAACAGTACAATATAAGCCTTACTACATTATTTCATATCTACATGCCTATATTCGTAATCCCTCGTCCAAACATCATATCTATCCTCAAGCGCCACTACCTGTAATACATAAAACTGAGTGGGTCAAGCTTGGGAGCCTGGTGAGCACATAGGGTTTTCAACCCAGAATAAATAAGTTTATTAACTTTATTAAACTAAACAAACCCGATTACCCGTTCCCGTTATCCTCATTTTACGTCCCTAAAACATCTAACACAAGGGACCTAGTCTAAGGACTATCATTGGGATGGACACTAATGCTAAGGGGATTCCTCAGCAATAAATTTCCTTAAGGCAACCATGTGGGGGATGGAGTACATCTGGTGAGCACACAGTTCAAATAAACACACAGTTCGAATAAACACCTACAGGTTGCGAGCCTGCTAGTGTTCCACTGGACTGTCTAGAATAGTCCATGGTCGTCATCTATACTCCGCTAGATGACTGGATCATCAATAACATCTATAACGAGGCCTCTCATTATTTTGTTTGGTCACACAGCAACTATTACATCTACCCATGTTTTACCCAACACATTTTGTAGATATAAAATACATATATAGTTTAAATCATTGAAAACATGTATAAAACGTTCATCCAGCATAGATAGCAAGTATTCAGATAATAAGCACACATAGCACGTAATTTATATAAAATACTTCATATCTATGTGTAAGCTGAAAGTAACTATGCACTCACCTGAAAGGTGGTGACTCAGCACTCGAGCAGCGCTGCGATACTCTCAAAACAACTTTCCTTCGATAAAACCTAGTACCAATACCACTAGGGTTTAGTCTAACGATAACCGCGACAAATTAATTAGTCTGATTATTATTAAGCGTTAATAATACTCAATATAACTCATAATAATAGCCCAAATAATTATTTTAAGGACCTAATAACATTCCTATAATTATTTGAAAGTTATATTAAAAATTGCGTAAGCATAGCACACTTACAACGAATTTTATCGAAAACCGGAACTTAATTGGAGCAGTGTTTCGAAACCGAAAGACTCTTTTTCTCAGGACTCCGGGAGCCTAGGGGCTTCCCTCGGGAGCTAGGGATTTTATCTAGGGCTTAGGGGTGGTTGGGGATCTAGAGAGAGAAAGTATTTTAGAGAGAGAAGGAGATTTGGTGTGAAAATGAAGGCTACCCTCGCCCCCTTTTATACCCAGCGAGGCCTCGGATTACGTTGGGCGTAGTCCTTGGCTACGCTGGGCGTTCTTCGGATAAGGGCGCAAACGAGCTTCGTACGAGCCACGTGTTGGATGAAGACCGGAGCTATGCAGCTGCTTGTGGACCGAGGGGTGTAGCTGTACGCTGGGCGTACCGAGCTTCGAACGCTAGGCGTAGCTAGAGGCAATGTGTCACTCATCCGAGGTGGGTACTAAGTCAGCGATGGAGGGTCCAGATTGCGCCACGTCATCGATCGAGCAACAGGTTTCACAATTTTGAGTCTAAACTTTAAAAATTCGTATCTTTCGCATACGATCTCCGTTTTTGACGTTCTTTATATCAACGCGAAGGTGGGAATGTACTCTACAACTTTTGTTTAAACTCTGTCGGCTAATTTTGAATCGATTTTAAATTTTATATTATTAACAGGCCGGGACAGGATTGGTCCGTTAAATCCTCATAACTTCTTCATCCGACGTCCGTTTTCACCCATCTTTTTCTCGTTACGCTACTCTTAATGAAATCTTCGATTCTCATTTAGGTCGTGTCGGCTAAAAATCACTCAATCTAATATTCGAATTTCAGGCTGTACACCGCTAATCCGAAACTTCGAAAAATCATAGCTTCTTCATACGAAGTCAGATTTGGGTTTTCTTTTTATCGATGTTCTTAGTTTAACATATTCTACGACTTTCGTTTTGATCGCTAAGGCTAAATCTCACTCTATCGTAAATTCACTATTTACGCTTCCCGGTATCGTGCCGGTTCTGTCGCGAAACTTCGACGGGTCATAACTTCTTCGTTATAACTCGGATTTCGGTGTTCCTTATATCCCCAGAATCCTTGTTTCGACCACTACAACTTTATATAAAGATATAGGGCTTATCTCACACTTTAATTTTGACACTTATTTTTATTCTTTATTAATTGTACATTTATAATTAAATAATAAACACATAAACACACATAATTCACATAGTACTCAAATATTTCATTTTTATTACTTTAAAAAGAGTTACAATAGTTGACGTAGACTATTACATTGAGAATTATGCTTAGTCCTGAAACCCGGGCGTTACAATTCTCTCCCCCTTAGGATGATTCCATGTCGGAATCATGCATCAGCAAACAGATGTGGATAACGACTCATCATGTCATCCTCTGTTTCCCAAGTGAGGTTCAGCCGATTCGAATGTTTCCAACGGACTAGCACTAAGTCGACCATCTTGTGTCATAACTTCATAGTCTTACGGTCAACAATTGCCTCAGGCTCTTCGATCAGCCTTTTATTCTCATCCATCCTTAACTCTGAGATTGGAATTATGTCGGGAACATCTCCCATGAATTTCCTCAAATAACACACATGGAAGGTGTTATGAATACCATTGAGTTCTTCGGGCAATTCCAGCTTGTAAGCTTGGTTCCCAATCTTTTGAAGAACTTTGAACGGTCCAATAAACCTTGGACTCAACTTTCCTCGTTTCCCAAATCGTATAAGTCCCTTCCACGGTGAGACTTTAAGCAAAACGGAATCCCCAACTTCAAAAGTTATCGGTCGTCTTTTCTTGTGAGCATAGCTCTTCTGACGATCTTGGGGTGCTAACATTCTTTCCCTAATCACCTTCAACTTTTCAGCAGTATCATGGACTATCTCAGGGCCTATAAACTGCTTCTCTCCGGCTTCAAGCCAACAAGACGGCGTACGACACTTCTGTCCATACAAGGCTTGATAAGGTGCCATCTTGATGCTCGGGTGAAAACTATTGTTGTAGGAAAATTCTACCAGAGGTAAGTGCTCGTCCCAATTCCCTTGGAATTCGAGGGTACATGCTCTCAGCATATCTTCCAATGTCTGAATCGTTCTTTCGCTCTGACCATCAGTTTGCAGATGGTAAGCCGTACTCAAACATAATTTCGTACCTAATTCCTCTTGCAGATTCCTCCAAAACCTCGACGTGAAACGACTATCACGATCTGATACAATCGTAAGAGGAACACCGTGAAGTCTTATAATTTCCTTCACGTAAGCATTTGCGAGCTTATCCATAGATCACTTCTCGTTGGCTGCTATGAAGTGTGCACTCTTGGTGAAACGATCCACGACTACCCAAATCATGTCGTGTCCGTTCTTCGTCCTGGGCAGTTTAGTCACAAAATCAATGGTGATGTCTTCCCATTTACCCATGGGTCCAGGCAAAGGTTCCAAACTCCCATGCGGTTTTTCATGTTGTGCCTTAACCCTCGCACATGTTACGCACTCGGCCACATACTTCGCAACATCGAGCTTCATCGTCGGCCACCAGTAGTAGGGTTTTAGGTCCCTATACATTTTAGTGCTACCGGGATGAATTGAGTACATGGTCTTGTGTGCTTCTTCCATTAGAAGTTCTCTTATTCCTCCCGTCTTAGGTACCCAAATCCGATCTTGGAATAACTTCGGTCCTTGACCGTTTGTTCCGAATACTAACATTTTGCCCAAACCTTCTTCCTTTCGGTCAACTTTCCTCGTTTCCCAAATTGTATAAGTCCCTTCCACGGTGAGACTTTAAGCAAAACGGAATCCCCAACTTCAAAAGTTATCGGTCGTCTTTTCTTGTGAGCATAGCTCTTCTGACGATCTTGGGGTGCTAACATTCTTTCCCTAATCACCTTCAACTTTTCAGCAGTATCATGGACTATCTCAGGGCCTATAAACTGCTTCTCTCCGGCTTCAAGCCAACAAGACGGCGTACGACACTTCTGTCCATACAAGGCTTGATAAGGTGCCATCTTGATGCTCGGGTGAAAACTATTGTTGTAGGAAAATTCTACCAGAGGTAAGTGCTCGTCCCAATTCCCTTGGAATTCGAGGGTACATGCTCTCAGCATATCTTCCAATGTCTGAATCGTTCTTTCGCTCTGACCATCAGTTTGCAGATGGTAAGCCGTACTCAAACATAATTCGTACCTAATTCCTCTTGCAGATTCCTCTAAAACCTCGACGTGAAACGACTATCATGATCTGATACAATCGTAAGAGGAACACCGTGAAGTCTTATAATTTCCTTCACATAAGCATTTGCGAGCTTATCCATAGATCACTTCTCGTTGGCTGCTATGAAGTGTGCACTCTTGGTGAAACGATCCACGACTACCCAAATCATGTCGTGTCCGTTCTTCGTCCTGGGCAGTTTAGTCACAAAATCAATGGTGATGTCTTCCCATTTAACCATGGGTCCAGGCAAAGGTTCCAAACTCCCATGCGGTTTTTCATGTTGTGCCTTAACCCTCGCACATGTTACGCACTCGGCCACATACTTCGCAACATCGAGCTTCATCGTCGGCCACCAGTAGTAGGGTTTTAGGTCCCTATACATTTTAGTGCTACCGGGATGAATTGAGTACATGGTCTTGTGTGCTTCTTCCATCAGAAGTTCTCTTATTCCTCCCGTCTTAGGTACCCAAATCCGATCTTGGAATACCTTCAGTCCTTGACCGTTTGTTCCGAATACTAACATTTTGCCCAAACGTTCTTCCTTTCGGTCATTCTTCTCTAAAGCTTCTTCCTGAGCCTTCCTGATACTTTCCATAATCGTCGAGACGACTTCAATTCTCAACGCTCTTGGCCTTTTCCTTTCAAGGTTGACTTTCCGACTGAGAGCCTCAGCAACAACATTTGCTTTACCCCGGTGGTAAAGTATCTCACAGTCGTAGTCCTTGAGTAGTTCTAGCAAGCGTCGTTGCCTCATGTTCAACTCCTTCTGATTAAAGAGATACTGGAGACTCTTATGATCAGTGAAGAGCTTGCACTTCGTGCTGTAGAGGTAATGTCTCCATATCTTTAAGCCAAATACTACCGCTGCCAACTCCAGATCATGAGTGGGGTAGTTCTTTTCGTGCTCTTTCAATTGTCGAGATGCGTATGCTATCACCATTTCTCTTTGGGTCAGAACACAACCCAACCCGACTCCAGATGCATCACTATAAATCGCAAAGTCTTCAACTCCATCGGGTAGAGAAAGTATCGGTGCTTCACATAACTTCTTCTTTAGCTTCTCAAATGCCTCATTGTGCTTCTCACTCCACGTATACGTAGCTCCTTTGTGGGTCAACGCTGTTAATGGAGCAGCTATCGAAGAAAAGCCTTGGATAAATCGTCGATAATACCCGGCTAATCCTAGAAAGTTTCGGATCTCCATAGGACTCTTTGGACGTTCCCACTTCATTACAGCCTCGATCTTTGCGGGGTCAACCATTATCCCTTCCTGGTTAACTACGTGACCCAAGAACTGGACCTCTCGTATCCAAAAGTCGCATTTAGAGAACTTAGCGTAAAGCTTCTCCTTCTTCAATACTTCCAACACTTCTCGTAGATGCTTGCCATGCTCCTCCTGGATTTTCGAGTAGATGAGAATGTCGTCGATGAAAACTATCACGGATTTATCGAGGAATGGTTTACAAACCCTATTCATCAAATCCATGAATGCTGCTGGAGCATTGGTTAATCCAAACAACATAACCAAGAACTCGTAGTGTCCATATCTCGTTCTGAATGCAGTCTTCTTGATATCCTGATCTCTCACTTTCAGCTGATGATATCCCAGCCTAAGATCGATCTTTGAGAAGTAGCTCGAACCTTGCAGCTAATCGAATAGGTCGTCAATCCTCGGCAATGGATACTTGTTCTTCACCGTTGCCTTGTTCAGCTCTCGGTAGTCTATACACATTCTCATGCTTCCATCCTTCTTCTTCATGAATAACACCGGAGCTCCCCAGGGTGATGAACTAGGTCGAATGAAACCGTTGTCCAACAGCTCCTGAAGTTGCGTCATAAGCTCCTTCATCTCCGTCGGTGCTAATCGGTAAGGTACTTTTGCTATCGGTGTCGTTCCTGGTAACAAGTCTATACGAAACTTCACTTGCCTATCAGGTGGTAATCCGGGAAGATCTTCGGGAAAGACTTCCGGATAATCACACACAACCGGTATATTCTGCACCTCTTTCTTCTCCTTCTTAGCATCGATTACGAATGCCAAGTATGATGCACATCCCTGTGACAAACATTTCCTGGCTTTCATCAGGGAGATGATTCCAGAATTCACTCTGCGTTTGTCCCCATACACCATAAATGATTCCTTTCCGGGTGGGTTTATCCTAAGTATCTTATTTTGGCATAATATCTCGGCATCGTTAGTGCTAAGCCAATCCATACCCAAAACGATGTCGAAACCGTTTAACTCTATGGGTAATAACTCCTCATGGAATTCGTTTCCGTTTAGGTCGATGACGATGTTCTTAATACGATTACTAACATGTACGAATTTGCCACTGGCAACTTCTACAATCTGGGCATTATCAAGTTTTTCTACAGGCAATGCTAATTTCCCACCAAATTTATGCGACACAAAAGAGTAGTTGGCTCCATAATCAAATAGTATATTTGCAGGCAAACCATTTACAAGAAAGGTACCTGAAGCGACATCTGCTGCCTCCTTCGTAGCCTCGAGCGTCATCTGGAAGGCTCTTGCCTTCAGCTTCGGTGGAATGTTGGGCCTTCCCACATCTTTCTTCTTTGGGCAATCCTTAGCAATATACCCTTCTTCACGGCACTCGTAGCACACCCTCTTGTTGGTGGTGCACTCATTGGCATAGTGCCCCGTTTTCCCACACTTGTAGCAGGTTACTTCCTCACCACATTTTCCCGAGTGCTTCTTCTTGCACTTCTCGCACCATTTAAATTTATTTCCTCCCCCGAACTTCTTTGAACCGAACTTGCTCTTCTTTTTGTTGGGTTTAGCAGACCCTTCAAATTTCCTCTTCTCGCCAACCTCGACTTTGCTGGCAGCTCTTCCCTTAATCATATCCTCCATAGACTTGGCATCCCAGATAGATGCCTCCAAAGTAGGTGCCTGACGCACTGGCACCGCGTACTCCCATGGTAGTCCCTTTGCGTACTTATCAATTTTCGTCAGCTCATCCGGAACAAGACGCAAGGCAAACTCCATCTTTTCTGTGAAGTTGTTCGTGTATTCATTGATTGACATGCTTCCCTTCTTCAGGGTTAGAAACTAGCTTGAGCAGGTTTTGGGCTGAGCAGTACTTTCGTTTGAATTGCACCAGAAATTCTGCCCATGTCAGTTGCAGGGTCTTGTTGGGGCTTAAAGTCTTCCCCAAGGTATTCCACCAACGTACAGCGCCTCCTCGAAACTGACGCACTGCAAACGTGGTCTGTAGCTTTCCTCTGCAACCGCACGTAATGAAAGCTAACTCCATCTCCGAGATCCAATCCATGACCCCGATTGGATCTTCCTTTCCCGTGAAAGTCGATGTCATGCAAGTCTGAAAATCCTTGTACTTGCATCCATTTCTCTCGACTCCGTCATCTTGGTTGTTTTGTTGAACTATTGGTGGGTTGACTTGACCAACAGTTCCATTGTAGTCTCCCTCATCAGTCTGCCCTTCGTTCAACTCAGGCTGTTCGATATGAATAGTTGCTTCCTCTTGACTTTGCTGGAGCAAACGTCTGGTTTCCTCCATTTGACGATCTAACATCGCCTGGATCATTGCTTGCACTTCGGCCATCGTTATTGGCTCAGCAGCGGCTTCCACTACTGGTATTTGCTCAATCACTGGGGGTTGGTTTCTGTTCCCATTTGCATTCACGTCTCCGCTACGGGTCCTTGCCATCTTGATCTATACACCGAATAAGGTGAATTTAGATCTTTATTTAGGACTGATGTTCAAATCGTCCTTATCACCCCGAAACGTTTACATGCTAGTTCTAATATCGTAGTCGTACGTTTAGAATCCTAAAAACATAAGGTTTCCAGATCCGGTCAGCAACAGACCATAGATCCGAACAAATAATAGCATGTCAGACACAAAGCATTTAACACATAAAAGCATTTTAGGCATAATTCCTAAAATAAGCTAGTGCTCACACCTCACAATCATCGCTTAGCATTCTAAGTTTAAGTCTAGAAATCCTACAAATTTCTAGTTCGCTTAAACTAATGCTCTGATACCAACTGTGACATTCCCAAAATCACGGCCAAAAAAGACCGGTTTGTTTATGCTTTGCTTAAAAATCAGAGTAACATTTTTAAATAAAAGTGTTGCGGAATTTTTCCCAAATCAAAATATGATAAACATTTATCAAAAGCATTTCCATAGAAATGTATTTCATTAAAAGACTTCGGATGTCATGTTGGTACAGATCAAAAGCATAAACAGTACAATATAAGCCTTACTACATTATTTCATATCTACAGGCCTATATCCGTAATCCCTCGTGCAAACATCATATCTATGCTCAAGCGCCACTACTTGTAATACATAAAACTGAGTGGGTCAGGCTTGGGAGCCTGGTGAGCACATAGGGTTTTCAACCTACAATAAACAAGTTTATTAACTTTATTAAACTAAACAAACCCGATTACCCGTTCCCGTTATCATCACTTTACTTCCCTAAAACATCTAACACAAGGGACCTAGTCTAAGGACTATCATTGGGATGGACACTACTGCTAAGGGGATTCCTCAGCAATAAATGTCCTTAAGGCAACCATGTGGGGGATGGAGTACATCTGGTGAGCACACAGTTCAAATAAACACACAGTTCGAATAAACACCTACAGGTTGCGAGCCTGCTAGTGTTCCACTGGACTGTCTAGAATAGTCCGTGGTCGTAATCTATACTCCGCTAGATGACTGGATCATCAATAACATCTATAACGAGGCCTCTCATTATTTTATTTGGTCACACAACAACTATTACATCTACCCATGTTTTACCCAACATATTTTGTAGATATAAAATACATATACACTTTAAATCATTGAAAACATGTATAAAACGTTCATCCAGCATAGATAGCAAGTATCCAGATAATAAGCACACATAGCATGTAATTTATATAAAATACTTCATATCTATGTGTAAGCTGAAAGTAACTATGCACTCACCTGAAAGGTGGTGACTCAGCACTCGAGCAGCGCTGCGATACTCTCAAAACAACTTTCCTTCGATAAAACCTAGTACCAATACCACTAGGGTTTAGTCTAACGATAACCACGACAAATTAATTAGTCTGACTATTATTAAGCATTAATAATACTCAATACAACTCATAATAATAGCCCAAATAATTATCTTAAGGACCTAATAACATTCCTATAATTATTTGAAAGCTATATTAAAAATTGCATAAGCGTAGCACACTTCTAGGGAATTTTATCGAAAATCGGAACTTAATTGGAGCAGCGTTTCGAAACCAAAAGGCTCTTTTTCTCGGGACTCCGGGAGCCTCGGGGCTTCCCTCGGGAGCTAGGGATTTTATCTAGGGCTTAGGGGTGGTTGGGGAGTTAGAGAGAGAAAGTATTTTAGAGAGAGAAGGAGATTTGGTGTGAAAATGAAGGCTGCCCTCGCCCCCTTTTATACCCAGTGAGGCCTCGGATTACGCTGGGTGTAGTCCTTGGCTACGTTGGGCGTTCTTCGGATAAGGGCACCAGCGAGCTTCGTACGAGCCACGTGTTGGATGAAGACCAGAGCTACGCGGCTGCTTGTGGACCGAGGGGTGTAGCTGTACGCTGGGCGTACCTAGCTTCAGACGCCGGGCGTAGCGAGCGGCGACACGTCACTCATCCGAGGCGGGTACTGAGTCAGCGATGGATGGTCCAGATTGCGCCACGTCATCGATCGAGCAACAGGTTTCGCAATTTTGAGACTAAACTTTAAAAATTCGTATATTTCGCATACGATCTCCGTTTTTGACGTTCTTTATATCCATGCGAAGGTGGGAACGTACTCTACAACTTTCGTTTAGACTCCGTCGGCTAATTTTGACTCGACTTTAAATTTTATATTATTGACAGGCCGGGACAGGATTGGTCCGTTAAATCCTCATAACTTCTTCATTCGACGTCCGTTTTCACCCATATTTTTCTCGTTACGCTACTCTTAACGAGATCTTCGATTATCGTTTAGGTTGTGTCGGCTAGAAATCACTCGATCTAATATTCGAATTTCGGGTTGTACACTGCTAATCCGAAACTTCGAAAAATCATAGCTTCTTCATACGAAGTCAGATTTGGGCGTTCTTTTTATCGATGTTCTTAGTTTAACATATTCTAAGACTTTCGTTTAGATCGCTAAGGCTAAATCTCGCTCTATTGTAAATTCACTATTTACGCTTCCCCGTATCGTGTCGGTTCTGTCGCGAAACTTCGACGGGTCATAATTTCTTCGTTATAACTCGGATTTCGGCGTTCCTTATATCCCTGGAATCCTTGTTTCGACCACTACAACTTTATATAAAGATATAGGGCGTATCTCACACTTTAATTTTGACACTTATTTTTATTCTTTATTAATTATACATTTATAATTAAATAATAAACACATAAACACACATAATTCACATAGTACTCAAATATTTCATCTTTATTACTTCAAAAAGAGTTACAATAGTTGACCTAGACTATTACAATGACAATTATGCTTAGCCCTGAAACCCGGGCGTTACATAATCCATGCATGAGGTCAAAACACCCATCAAGACTTCATTTTTATGTTATGAATGGACCAAAGGACCACAGATCTATCATTTCCAGCCACTGGAGTTTCTCCACTCACAAGAGGAGATCCAAAACCAACAAAAGGGACAAACCTTGAAATCCCTAGCTAGATCTAATGAATAAGATGGAAAGATTAAAGCTTTATACTCCCAGAAGCTCTTCAAGGTGAGCTAGATGCAGGTTTTTGAAACCCAATGCCACTCCAAGATTGCTTGGCAACTTCTTCTTCTTGAATGGACACTAAAATGGCCACAAATGCACTCCTTAAGCTCAAAACACACTCTCAAATGGTATTAGGGTTTTTCAGGGACGTTTGAAGGTGAAAAAGGCTGATTAGGGTGAGGCTCAAATGAGATAAGGATGCTTATAAAGGCCTCAAGTCCAGAAAAAGGGTTCGGACCTCCGTCACGTATGCCCATCATACTTTTGGTACGCCCAGCGTACGTGCTGCCCCTCCGCGACCAATCATACATAATACGCTAAGCGTACCCATGAGTACGCCCAACGTACTTAAGAGACTTTTATGCAATTTTTTAAAATCTTCAAGGGCATCAAGGAAATACCTGATTTGGAGTGTTACAATGTTACTATGCTTAGTGATCTGTAGAGTGATTGTCTGTCTATAAACTGTTATGTGATTATCTGATATATGTGCACATGATTGATTGGTGGTTGAGGCTTATCTGCTTTGTGCGAGAGGCAACAGACCGGGGCATTCCAATCCGATGGTTGTGGGACAAGAGTATTCCATATAGAGGATGATTGGACTTATAGTATGTGGGCATTCCAACCCGATTGTTGTGGGCCGAGGGTATACCATCCCGAGGATGATTGGACCCATAGTATGTTGGCATTCCAACGCGATGGTTAAGGGCCAGGGGCATTCCAACCCGATGGTTTATTGGGCTCATTGTATGCTCTTATTATATGTGTGTTATTTGTTGTGCGGGTATTTTGGAGGAACTCACTAAGCTTCGGGCTTACAGTTTTAGATTTTGTTTCAGGTACTTTAGATGATCGAGGGAAGGCGAAGGCGTGATCGTGCACCTCCTTACATTTTATGATTTTGATTTCTAGGATACTCTGATATGAAACTATTTTAAAAACATTTTCTAATGAATAATGACTTTTGGATGTCTGAAAAAGTTTAAAATTTTTGTGAAATTTATGGATGTTACAGAATTAATGGACGCGTGTTTGATAAAAGAATTATAAATGATGGATCTACACGACACACGTATTTGACGGAGTTCCTCCATGTTTTTAACTTTTTTTTATTGTGAAACGTAAAAATGTGTGTCGTAAATCCTATAAATTTTGGAAGAGATGACATTATTTTTACCACACATACTTTTACGTTTCATAAAGTCATTGTGTGTCATAGTTTGTGTGTCATTAAAGGCATATATTCTAGTAGTGATACATCTGAGTTTTGCCTTAAGTTGATTATATATATTAAATGATTTAAATGTTCGATTTTGAATCATATTTAATAATAATATGAAATATGAATCAGACTTTTGATAGGTTTCCAATTCCAATAAATATGTAAAGAAGGTATTCAACTTTGTAAATGAATTGTGATATAAAGTCACTACAATTATGTTGGATGCTAACTCTTTCATTGGTATTGTGTATATTCTTTTGTGGGTAATTTCCTTAGATATACAACGTTGTTTTGTTTACTCTTGGTGGGTATACTAATCTGATACACAATATAACCATGGTATTTGTTTCATGTTCGTTTTATGCTTTTACCTTGGGCTTTATATAACATCGAGTTTGTTAGAATATAAATGATGCTTGAAAAACATAAATCACCCACAAAAAGAATACAAGAATTTCACAAGAAACCCAAAACTAAAAACCACAAAAGGCACTAATATTGACTCCTATAAAACAAAAAATGTGAAGAGGTACAAAAAGATGAAAACACCAAGGAGCAATGAGAGAAGAAGATCATGGGATGAATAAAAATATGTGATATCTAATGGATTTATATAGATCCTTACAAAGAGTCTTAATCATACTCCAAAATGCTAATAAAAGTGAAACATTTTTAATAGATAGCTAAGTAGGATCCAAGGAAATAGGTCCATAATATATAGTATTTTTGGCACTTACATGTAATTAACAAATTAACAATATATAAAAATATTATATAAAAGGAAAGTACTATGTTGATGTGACACAATCTATTGCAACAATTCATAAATAGTCGAAATAGTTGTAATACCAAAAGCCTCTAAGATATAAAGTCTCGTAAATGACAATGAAAAAATCATGATTACAGATCAAATCAATTAAAACCACTAGATATGAACAATCAAACTTAACATAAGTGCTTCAAAAATAGTTTTAAAGTGTTATAAACGAATCAAAAGCATCTAAAAGTCAACAATAGAATGCACAATGGCCCGAAACTCCAGAAGAGGTCAATCTAAAATGAGATCCCATGGATTCTGGATGATTCCAAACGTTTCTCCTCCAAAATAATTCAGCATATCAGTATAGTCATTATATGCCAAAATATCTCTCATTTTAATTTGTCAAATAGAAACCTTAGTATCACAAACGAATAATGGAATATAATATACCATAAAAGCCATAAGAAAATTTGACTATACTAGTGTAAAAGGTTTTGAAGTCGATTAGGACTTTAAGGATGGAAAAGGAAGATATCTATTTGTGAGAAAATATGATAAAGTAGGTAAAATCGAGTTTAAAGAACCCTTTGAAGGGTTTATGAAAAATAGATTTACAGTATAAGCTATACAGCTTTTGGAATCATGAAACATTAAGCTCTAACAGCACTTGTTATAATATAAACAATGCTTAGAACACATAAATTACCAACGCAAAAAAAAAGTAATGCAAGACATGAGTGGAAATCCATAATAAGAAAACCACAAAGGCACTAATAGTAACTCATGTAAAGTAACAATATGAAGGGGTACCAATTTTTGAAAGAACTGAGGGAGAGGAGAAAAAAAGAAACTGATGGAATGAATAAAAAATATGATATCTAAAGGGTTACCCATACATGAAATAATGAAAATATGCAATAAAAATAAGTAGAAGGTTGCATAAAAAGAAAGTATTGTGCAGATGCAACACAATCTAATGCAACACTTTCGATAAAGGTTGCATATTAGACAACAACATATTGTTATGCATAGTTAGGGGTTTTGAGTATCTTTAATTAAGTTTCCTACATTCTATCTATGGTAACAATGTAGTTCTTTTGGATTTCCTTTCTTAACAGATTTAGGCTCCACAAATGCAGAAAACTACCTACCTTCTGTGTGGTGTCTAATAGTATTTCTACAACACACATATCATGGCTATTATCAAGTAGTTGTGAAGTATATATTGGAGTTGCTGCTATATATCAAATCCTAGAACTCTATTTGATGACACAAAAAGAAGAAGATTCAACGCACTCAGAATGACCCTATAGTTCCTATCTTTAAAGGATTGTGAAGTTAGTCTAGTATCTTTATTGTTACAACACTCTATTCCAGCTCTCTTTGATCTAACTCCTAATTTGTTAACTTTGTGGCTCACAGTTTCTTAGACCCATCACTAGATTGTACACATAGTTATTACGTTGTTGATCTGGAAATCACACTATTTTTGCAATGTTATGGTGGTGATCTAATTAATTTAGTCGTGTAGCTGTTTAGCTGTTATGCGATAGTTGGGTTAAATTCTAATTGTTATTCTTAATTGTATGTTGCTTTTTCTATTTTGTACTTTTATATCCTGTACTGCTGGTCTTTTTCTGTTTTTTATATATCTTCTTGGATGCTCAAAAAAAAATTATGGCAACACTATTACAAATAAAATGTTGGTGATTTTGTATCATGAATGTGTATTTAAGTGTAATGGATTGACTTGTTGACCAAAATTCAATCTTGATGAATATTAAACAAGTAAGGAAGGTGCAGAATGCACACTTGTTTAAGTTTATTCAAGATTCAAATTAGACTGTTATTTAGGGGTGAATCCCCTAAACAAACCTGGTTTTTTACTTCATTTTGAGACATTAAGTATTTTTTAGTTTTTTATGAAATTTAGAGTAGTAGACTAATGCATAATATTTCCAAAACATATTGATTTGAATTTTTTTTCCATATAAAAGTAATTCTTAATGGAAATCCAAATTTTCAAAAACCCTCCACTCCACCTGCAGCCAGTGCCAGAAAAACGGCATGCATATCATCGAACAATCAGCATGGGATGCTAACACGGCCATTACAGGCCCCATTTGTAAAACTTACTTACGTCGTCATGGGGGCGTAGAGATATGGGCAAAGTAAGTTGCTTAGGGTCAAATTTTTTTAGGGGCCTTATTTTTTTAATTATATATATATATATATATATATATATATATATATATATATATAGATTAAAAAATAAAAAAGTTATAATAACGATAAATGCCTTTTTTTTGGCTCGTTCAAGGCATTTGAGGATATCTAAATCCTAACGACTAGCCATGTACGTCGTGAATGTAACCATCACTCATGTACAATAAGTATGTATGGTTGTTTTCTTCTTTAAAATATGAGGTCCACAATTCTTTACCGTCATTTAGTAAATAGATCTTAATTCACAATTAGCTAGATCGCAAGTTTTGTTTACTTCCAACTAGATATGTTGCCCATGCTCTCCATGGGCCGTGTGCGTATGATTTGAGTGTTTTTTTTATTAAAAGATGTAGGTGGGATAATTCGACTCCTAATTTTCACAGACGGAGACGGATAGATAGAATGCAGGAAAAAAAATTAAATATGAGGACCAATATAGAAAAGATATACCAAAAGAATAAAATGACAGACGGCAAAAAGTACCGGACCGTTTTTTGTGTTTTTTATGAAAAAATATAAAATCTTTGACTACAAGGACCAAAAGTGTCAAAATGGCTAAAGAATTAAAGGGGTTGGAATTATCAAGTTTTTAAAAAATAGACCAAAGTTATCAATTCTGTAAAGTTTTGTGGCCAAACTTTGAATATTAAAAGGTTTTTAAAAATGTAAAAATTTTGATTGCAAATACCAAAAGTGTCAAAATGACTAAAATAAGAGGCAAAGTTGACAAAAAAACATTCAAGATTACTATTCCTAAGTCTAGACTTTATATATATATATATATATATATATATATATATATATATATATATATATATATATATATATATATATATATATATATATATATCTTTACTATCTTATAAAAGAAATCTCACTATTTCTAAAAATAGATTGAATATATAATAATATTATTTTTTTAAGACGTTCAAATCATTAAGCTAATAGTACAAGTAGTCATCAATAAAATAATATTAAATTTTAACCTGTGTTTTGAATCCTTATATTTCTCAACAAATTCTATCTCCTTCCCTGAATTTCGGATAATTCAAAATTTGAAACCACCAGAAAATACATGTTGATTCAAATATCCTTCCTATAGATGGCTCTTTCTTACATCCCCTGCTATATAGCCTACCGTGAATCTATTGTTAATGGAGATTTTACAACATTTTGCAAAGTATAGCATGTTATATTTTAGATGTTGAAGATCTGAAATTCTATCATAGTTAGGCAAGAATCCTCTTCTTGAATACTTTTTTCTCTCTCTAAACACAATGATGATCTCGAATCGTTCAGGTTATCTTGCACCCCTATATTCTCACATGTCTTCACTAATAACATCAACCACCATTGTATTCACAAGATCAACCATCATCGCTATCAAAACCATCAGACACCACCGCATCAGGCGACTCCTTCCTATTACTTCTTATTTGTCTGTATCTTGAGTTGGAATCGCAAATCAAAACACCCAGATCTTATTTGGAGTTGTTATTTGCTACACATCAAATAATAGAGCTTCAAGATTTTGTTTACCTCTCCCCTTATTTAGACATATGATCAATTTGTATGTGATTTTTTGGTAACAGAAAGCTCGGATTTCTGTTGTTGCAGATATGTCAACAAAGTGTTTTCATTGCTCCACTTTCAGGTAACATTTTTGACCTAGACATGCTTTGATTTCAAAAAACTTGATTTTTTTTATCTTCTTATGGATGTGATGGTTCTGGGAATGGTAGAAAACCTCACTCTCAATCCACGGACCCTAATCTTCTCCATCTATCTGAGAATACCTTGCTTTCTATGTCCTCTCTTCCTCACCCGCCTCAACTCATTGAAAATTGACCATTAGCCCACCAGCAAGTCTATACGGCTCTTCTTCCCTTGATAATTAACTTTCAGACAAGTGAAACTGGTAAATCCCATTCTTAGTTTTTTTTTTTTTTTTTTAATTTTTTTTTTGTCGCTTCAGTCCAAGAATTGGGGTTTTTATTACTTTACATTTGATCTTCTTTTATGATTAATGATATTAGGTCTTCATTGTTAATTTTATTATTATGTATGTAGAAGGCTTCTTGCTGAAGCTGCCCTAGGATGTCTAGAAACTTGAAAAGAAGGTCGTATAAACCATAGTGTTGGTCATTGAAGATGAACGGATTGGAAATTTGATTAGAACTTCTGAAAGGGTTGGGGCTAACCATGTAAGGTTGCTAGAAATTCATGTGTATCTTGATTTACATATTCTTTAGGTTCGGACAAACCATTTTGTACAAGAGGCTTTATCAATAACGATATCAATATGCATAAAAATGAATCAAGAAAATGATTTTGAGACTAGATAGGGTAAAGGCCTTATCTTAACAGGTTTATTATTTTAATCCTTGTAATTGATTTCATCATTTTTAACTTGTTGTATTTTTATCTTATAAATATATTGGGTGAAGGGTTTATTATATCAGATTTGTTCCTAAAAAGGTTTTTACTATGTTTCTTTAATGTGTTGGTTTTGCAGGTTCAAAGAACTCAACCAAGAAGGCCAGTTAGAGCATTGTATTATCATTAGTTTGTATATTTTGGCATCTTACTTTTGCAATAAAGAACGGTTAAACACAAGATTTGACATTATTAAGGTAGTATGTATATTTTTCATTTTGTTTAGTCTAAAAATGAAACCTTTTTCATCATTGGTCCTTATAATATCAAGTTTCATCACATGGACTTCTTGATTACGGTGATTATTGTCCTTATTATAAGGTTCTATATAGATTTTGTTCAATATTTTAGGGTTTCGAGAACCTAAATCAATACGAATCCTTGAATTACATACCAACGTTAAAAATGTTTTAATTTGTGACCAAACTTGGTTTAAAATCACAATGAACAAGTTGACACTTGAGTATTTTGGCCTTCTCAAAGGCCTATTTATCGACTTTTAAACCACAACACCTGATATTTTAAAGGTTTATTTTTATAAACTATTATTTATATATTTTAGCATTTTACTTAGTAGGACATTAAATTAATAAAGGAATTAAGGAAAACGAAAAAAAAAGAGGACGATAAACAGTACAAGTGGTTTGGGTATGTATAAATGGAAGTAATAACCATTTAGGGGGTGTTTGGCAAAAAAACTTATTGCTTATTAGTTTATTAGCTTATAAGTTAATAAGTAAGTGTAGGGTAACTTATGAAAAAATGACGTACTAGAGGTTTCCCACTGGAATAAGTTATTTTAATCCAAACACTTTTTTAACTTATAGTGATGTGGAACCTAATAAGTGGTTTTAAAAAAGCTTAGCCAAACACCCCCTTAATATGGTATGGTAATGCTCTTGAAAAATAGATGTCATTTAATATTCATTTCTCGAAGTGAACGCAAAATGGTTTTAACTCTAAAGAGATCAAACTATTCGCCGCCCGCCGCTTTGTGCGGGTAGACGTCTAGTGTGTGTGTGTGTATATATATATATATATATATATATATATACTAGTTTATAACCCGTGAGAACCACGGTTATAAAATTAATTAAACTTTTATAATAAAGTTTTATAATTATTAATCAATTATTTTAAATAAATTATTAATTAAGAGATATATCAAATTTTTAAAGTTATTATAACTTCAAATTTAACATATAATTACAAAATGTAAATTTGAATTTTGAAATGAGTTACCTAATATATATATATATATATATATATATATATACACACACACACATGACACATAGCATGATATTAATGAGGAGTTATATTAGAGTGACACTTGGCAAAAGGAAATTAAAACTATTCATTTATTAGAATACTAGGTGTGAGACTCATGTATTACGTGGGTTTAATTAAAAAAAAATATAAAATCTTAACAATTTGAAATTTTTGAATTTATAAGACAAATAAGAAAAATTTTAATTATTAAAATTAATGAGACTTTAATATATTGAATACATTATAGATATAAATTTTTTCTAATAAATACTTTACATATATATTACCTTATACATTAAATGTGGAATTTTAATTTAATAAAATGAAAAATACAATAAAATTACAAGTGGAAAATAAAAATTTTAAAAATTCTAGAAAATGTCATGTGTCCAAATGAATGAGAAGAGGACATGTGGTAAAAAAAAATCTTCATTTATTATTATTATTATTATTATTATTATTATTATTATTATTATTATTATATATATATATATATATATATATATATATATATATATATATATATATATATATATATATATATATATATATATTAATTTTTATCCTTTCACAGCTAAAACATTAAAAGGTAATTGGGATTATGACCGACTAACAATTTTAGTGTACCCCAAAATAGGGGTGTCGAACGGGTAAAATTTTCGGGTTTCGGGTAGAACGGGTATTTCCTTAAGAAAATAATACCCGATACCCAACCTATATTGTAATTCGGGTTTTCGGGTTTCGGGTATTCGTGTTTGAGGTCGGGTTGAGTAATTATCGGGTATACCCGAAAATTTCTTAAATGACACTTATGATAATTTTTTTATTTTTTATTTTTTACTTTTACATGTTGGTTGGTTTAATAAAGAATTGGTAAGAAAATACTTCATACAATTAACAAGTACACATATAATAACAATACAAATCATTATAATATGTTATGTACTTTTTTAATTCTATTCCACGCGATAGTGAGAAACTGAGAATTGTGATGACGGTTCAGGACTTCAGCTTCCGCGTCGTATTCTCTTTGCAAGTTTGTGTCGACTGTCGAGTCGTCATTCATAAGAAGGAAACGAAGGGTTTTGTTTTATTTGAAGTGTGCGTACGTGACTACATTGTATATTTAGTATTATTTAAAAAACGAATTCAGGTATTCGGGTATACCCGAAAATAAATATTCATACATAAAACTGATCTATATTATTATCGGGTTAACCTATTACCCGAATGTTCATACCCGTTACCCATTCTACCCGAATTCGGAACGGGTCGGGTGGGTAGAACGGGTTTCAGGTTTTTTCGACAGGCCTACCCCAAATTCCTTTTTTTTTTTTTTTGTATTTTAATATTTACATAAACAACCAACTATGAAAGTTATTCCTCAAAAAAAAAATTCACCAACACCAATTATATGCGGTTAACACCAGTTTTGTAAAAATACTCGAGCCATGACATCATTTTCAACACAAAAAATATGTTATCAATAGTATAAATATCAAATACAATGCTATACTACACTATAAGAAAATACATTTTCGGCAACAACATTTTGAGTGACAACTCTTGTCGAGTTCAAGCTTCGGGTGACAACATTTTCACGATGACATTGTCATAGCTAGGTTCTTTTGTTGTAGTACTATTGATTAATGTATTAATTCCCCATGAGGTTATGGTGCGTGTAGTGGGAGGGCTTAACGACTAGTTTCTGGCATGATGTTTGGATGGAAGATATTGCTTTTAAGGATTGTATGTCACGGTTGTATGCCTTAGAAACAAACCGAAGAGTTGTTGGCCATCATGGAGATCATGGGTCAATGTGATAATGGCGAAGGAGGATTAAGAACAAGACTTAAGGATTTGATGGATTTGATGTAGGTGATAGCTAATGTCTAGTTGAATGCTTCTCAAGATAGGTGGACCTGGAGTTTAAGTAGTGATGGGGACTTTGTGGTTAGTGAGGTTTGTCAAAGATTTTATGATTTCATTTTACTAAGTGCTAACCGAGTGACGAGATGGAATAGGTTTGTTCCCCAAAAGATTAATATTTTTTTTGTGGTACCTCTACTTGGATCGTCTCCCGGATCGTTGCAAATTTGTTGAAAAGGTATTGATGTTTATTCCATTATTTGTCTTATTTGTTCTAATGACCTTGAAGATATCATTCATTTGTTTGTGAAGTGTGAAGTAGCTATGCCTACATAGAATGCAATATTTGGATGGCTCGGTTTGAATGCAATATTTGGATTTCTCCCCTATATATCTCTATTCTTACTAGTGAGTATGTAGTAAAAAACATTTCTAATGAGGGACCAAGAACGCGACCCGCCAATTCGTGTATGGATCGTTGGAAAAGTGGAATGAGGGTGAAATACAGGTAGCATATTCTTCAATTTAAAACTATATTATATAGTTTTGTTCCATAGTTTGATTTATTATAGATTTTCGGTTTTTTATGCCATATTATGATGCATGTTACTTTTTTATTTAGGATCAATATTAATGTGTAGGTTATTTTGAACGAACGGTTATGAATCTTCTCATTTATTATTTGTAACGATTTGGAGGTTACAAGTCTCCTTTATAAAAAGACTAGATTGTAATTTTGAGGGGATCAAAATATAATAATAAAAAATTTCTTCCATTTTAGGTTCTTTTTATTTGTTTGCTAGAAAATGTCTAGCTTTTATTGCTTCTATATAGTGTCGTTCCATATTGTGTGATACATGACGATTTGCAAAACCTGTCAGGTGGTGGTATTAGAGCTTGTTAGTATCCTGATGAAATACTATGTTGGATTCAATCATGGGGTTGATGCTCTTTCTCGGGTGGTGAATAATCTTGCCATCAAGCTTGAAAAACTACGTGTAATGATTGTAAGTGGTCGAAATAACCACACAAATCATGATGGAGAACATATATTTTGTTCACATAAATAAAATAGTTCCAAGAAAGCAAAATATTCTACTCTAACTGTTCTATCAATAATAAGGTATATGCAGCTTAATTATTGATAATCATAATGCTAATAATTTTTTCTCACGTGGTCTTGTTAAGCACTTAGACTTATCGATAAAGATTATGAGATCGGAAAAGGTAAACTTTGTAGGCTACCCATTTCCATTGGGAAAACCTACAAAGATGATGTGATTTGCATGGTAATCGACATGGGTATATGTCATGTTCTACTTGGAACATTGTGGCAACAAGAAGTCAACGAAATTTATAACAAAAAATATCTATATTTTCACATGGGAGGATAAATGAATTGTGTTACTACAGATCAACACAAAAACACAAGTACCAAAAACCACAAGGTGATCTCAAACAATAAATAATTATAGACAAACGTGTAGAGTTTGAAGACAAAAACTCTAATAATAGTGGTTTTGATGAATCTCAAGGTAAAGAGATTGTTAGAAAGGATATCCAAGTCTTTGTAAAAACTTTGGAGGAGGAAAATGATTTTAGCTTGATAAAAAATATGAAATCAAAGTTCAAGATTCTACAGAAAAAATGGTTCAAAATTTCTTTAAATGCAATATATTTGGAAGATGGATGATATTGAGAGCTCAAATAAAAAGTTAATGGTGGATAATGATGAATTTTTTAAATTTGACAACATCAACAATATTTCAACCGAAAATCCCTACTCCAAGAACTCGAGGATGAGTTCTTATCAAGTGTGGTAGAATTATGAGGGACCAACAACGTGACCCACCGATTCATCTATGGATTGTTGTGAACATGAAACGATGGTGAAATTCAAGTCACATATTCTTCAATATAATATTATATTGTATATTTTAGTTCCATAGTTTGATGTTATTATAGATTTTTTTTGTTTTTATTTCATAAACAATACAAGAATTTTGACTTATAGCTACACGTTTTCGAGCCTAAAAAATGTGACAATATCCCATAGTCACACTTTTTTCATCAAAAGTGACTATCCTATAATCACACATTTTTCATCAAAAGTGTGACGGTACATTGTGACATGCACCCTAGGCATCTTATGGCCACATTAAAATTCAACATTTAAAAGTGTGACAGTAGCATAAAAAAGTGTGACTATTTTGTAAGGATTTACTTATGGATTTTAAGATATGTGGTCGTAAATATTTTTAGACACAAATTTTCATTAATTAAGTATAGTTAAGTGCCTCTACAGTGAAAAGAATGTGTTATTAATATGGATTTTTATATTATTTTGTAACGCCTAAAACATATAATTATTACTATAATCTACCTTTTAGTCATATATAAAGTGAGACAATTTTATTTTTAACCATGGTTAGTTTATATATGTGGTGACTAATGTTTACCCTTTTGTTACCTTAGTTTATCTTAAAATGTGAAATATTGTATCATTTAATCATATATAGGACTCGACAAGTCAGTGCAACGACTCGGCGAGTTGAGCCTCGAATTCAGGATTTCTGAGTTATAGAACTCGACGAGTAGAAAGGTTAACTCGGCGAGTTGGTCAACCCAGAATGTTGAATTTAACCAGAGTGTTGACTTTGACCAGGTGTAAAATGGTCATTTGACCCTATGAAGAGTTATCAATTTTTGATTAAGTGTTATTATGAAATTTATAGCCGGAGAGTCACCGGAGCAGCATACAGGGATTCCCCACTCGAGCTTTCAGCAGTCAGTCATACGAGGTGAGTTCCCTTTCAGTAGGAACGGATCCAAGGCACCAAGGTCGGCCCATATATGTGATATGTTAGTAGTCGAGTGTGGGCGGGGCCCAAATCTCGTAGCAGTTTAGAATGGGCGGGGCCCGAACCTCATAGTATTATTTGAGTATATAGATTTGATTATTTGGTAGTTATACTTGTTGTCGGTGTGATACTTGTATCCATGTTAGACAGCGGAGTGTGGGCGGGGTCCGAATCTCCTAGACAGCGAAGTGTGGGTGGGGCTCGAATCTCCTAGACAGCGGAGTGTGGGAGGGGCCCGAATCTCCTAGGAAGCAGAGTGTGGGTGGGGCCCGAATCTCCATGAGAGTGGGCAGGGCCCGTATCTCCTAGTTGCATGATATTTGTATGGTATGTGGTAGTTTAAGGGAGCTCACTAAGCTTCGTGCTTACGATTTTCAGTTTTGCTTTCAGGTACTTCCACTAGCAAAAGGAAGGACTCAGGATGATCGCATGGCACACAGCAAAGTCTTCAACCTGGGAGTTTTACACTCATATTTCGATATGAGATTTTGATATGTGACAGATATTATGATACTTTATGATACCTGACACACAATTTTATTTATGATTATGGATGAATTATGGTTTTAATAATGATTTAAAAATGAAATTTTTGGATCGTATTTTTGGGATGTTTGAAGTTGGTATCAGAGCCTTGGTTTGAGGGATTTTGGCACACTCTTGGGTGTGTCTGAACTCAAACTAAGGAATTAGTATGAAAATTTTCAAAAGAAAATCAGTTTTATAAAAGAACTTTGAGAAAAAGAAAAGAATTTTAGAAAGAATTTGAAAGACAAAAAGGGTGTGGTGCATGCAATCAACCGAGCTCAACTAAGAACTCCCATATTACCCATACAAGTTTATGTTATGATATGTTTATCAGCTTTATTAGAACAACATGCTAGATTAGAGCTAAGGATCTAGGAAGGATGCCTTATGTGCCTGTTATATGTGTATCAACCTTATGAGAAATGCATGCTAGTACAGATCAGTCAGTATGATAGCCAAAGTAGTATATGCTTGGATTGTGTGTAATCAATTCTCGAATGTTGCTTGCTTTGTGCTTTTAGGGGATCTAGTTATCTTTTACTAACTAGTAAACGAATATGTTAAGTTATATATTGCGAGGACAAACTAATTTCAGAAGGTTAGGTCTAGCTCTATTGCGCAGCTCTAGTCTGAGTCCAACCGTTGTAGGGTAGGATCTCTTATTCGAAGAATTATCTAGTCTTAATGATATGTAATAGTATTTACGAGCTAGTTAGGGGAAGATATCAGGGACTTCTTATGCAGCTGATGGCAGAGAGTGGGATGGTGATTACCCTAGGGAAAGCCTAGGATGAGTGTAGTGCATGAAGCAGTAGTAGTAGAAGGGACTTGGTGGAGTCAAGGCAGTTCTTGAGGAAAGTACGGATAAATGTGGAAGGTAGTATGGGCCCGTACTACTGAAAGCAGAGGATGTGTACTCAAATCAAGGAAGGCTGAGATGAATCCAGGAAACTTGTAGTGTATGATATCCCTCGAGTTATGTTCAGTATTCTAATTTCTGAGTCTTGTTGCAAAAGGTGAGTCGGGGGATTGTGTCCGGTTTGTCGTTATAGACAACGAGGGTTCTATTACTCGATGGGTTTAGGCGAATGGACTTTTCGTAATATATGATATCGGTATGGTGAGGAAACTAACTAATACGTTGTTAAAATGAAAATGTCGTAAATTTTTATTGTGACCGGTTTTAGGATGATTTGAATGAATTGGTTGATTTAGTGTTAGAGTGCACCCTATGTACACGTCTCTAGTGCTTTTGATTATTCCAATTCTACTGTAAATATTTCGTTTAAGTTTTTTTTTTTTGAGGTTTTTGGTTGAGAAATTGATTAAATCTACGACTCACAATACTCCTCTCCGCGTTGCTATTATATAGTATCCATGCATATGTGCTATCGGGAATGAACGTACCGGAATCTCAGCGGGGTCTATTACTGCTTTCCCACGCTCTGTTGCTAAAACACTTCCGATGCTCTTGACATCTTTGTTTTTAGTCTCCGGGAACTCCTTTATGAAATGCCCTACTTCTCCACATCTGTAGCAAGTCCGACACATCCCAGCTTTTGTGTTCTGGTTGGTCTGTTGAGCCGGCACCCTACAGAACTTTGTGGTATGCCCCTTTTTTCATTATAGTTCTCGCAATGCATTTCCCTGCACTTTCCTTTGTGATGAAAGCTACACTTGGTGCATTTTGGCAGGTTTACAACATATGGTCTTGTTGGCACTGAGGTAGTAGGGATGGTGGTGGTATGGAATGTCACTGTTTGTTGTACAAGTTGAGGTATCGTGGATTGGTGAATAATAAAATCCAACCACTGAAAGAGACTTGGAAATGTCTCCGTATCTAACTTGCTATGGTCCAATGACTTAACTAAAGCAGGTTTCAGTTAGACTCCAATGAGAGTATGATAAGAGTACTTAAATGATGGAAATGACACAAAAGTTAGCCGGCGGTCAATATCTTGGATATTTACGGCGTAAAGGTTCAGGAAAATGGCCTTGTAAAGGTCTTACATCATATACACAGGAGATAGTTCCTGACAGTATAAAGACCTAACTAAAGTACTTACGGTACAAGATAATTTCATAGAAAATGCCACATCAGTCATAGACAGAAGAATACGATTCCTCTTTTTGTAAGGGAAATAAAGTAAAGCGTCTACTACTGGTGACGGTAATTCCTCTGGTGAATTCTTAGTTCAACCAATTGACGTTCCATGTCAAGTAGGTGTCTCTATTACACCCTCTGGCGTACTTGGAGCTCTATGACTTTGGCTCGGGTTTTCAGCTAGTGTTTGCAACAGGTTCTCATGGTTTGTTTCTGATCTCTTGTGAGCATCTTCTAGATGAGTGGAGTGGAGGGTATTCATTCTTGCATCGGTGACAACTTCGGCAATCTGATGTTGGGCTGTCCTGCCTTGAATCTCATTTTGGGCCACTCTACGGACCATGATTGGCAAGATTCTACCTGCTGAGCCCCCATTGCTCAGGTCGTAAAAGTTTTGGTCGCCAATAAATGGCATGGGCTGATCTTGTTCTTGGCTTCATGTTCCCAAGCATTCCACCGAATCAGGCGTCGGGCCATGAAGAGCTAGACGAGGGTTAGGAATTGGAATGGGAGTTGCTCGAGGTAGGTTCTCAACCCCTAGTTCAGAATTAGCATCGGCTGAAAGGTTTTCATCATGATGATCATTCAAAGGGATAGGATGATCATTCTCTGGTTCTTCTCCAAACCAACCAGCTATGACTTCATTCGGAAGATACTGGTTGTCAAGGGGATGGAGTCCAACTATGATTTCTATGCGAGAATTTAGGGTAAGTGTATAATTATTAGACGAACTATCTAGATAATTATTTAGAAAAACCCTTATTATTTACATCGCTATTTGTGAAGTGCATACCAGCTATGTGTAATCTAAACAGGATAGACCTTCGAATAAGTGACCTTATTTCCAAATTCACACAGAATAGAGGTAAGGCAAAATTATCACTGATTCTAAGTCTATAACATCCTAATTACATGTAGCCATAGTGTATCCACTTAGCAACTATCAACTTAGTAATGAGGATCCTGTTTTAAACTCTCAAGTATAAAGTACTTATAGTAACACCAAATACTCCTATAGCATTTTAATTTTATTGTTATGTTCTATTGTTCTCATTGTGGTAGGGTTGGTAAGATTTTAGCATTGTTGCGACTACACATTTAAACTTAGGCACATGCTAGTCAACCCTCGGATAATATAGGCGATCAGGCTATATCTTCCCAGTTTTGACCATATGTCTCTAAGCCCACTTGTGTTGCCCAACAATCGTAATTCTTTTGTACTGTCCTAGTGACACTGATTTTAGTATGAATGCAGCACGTATAATTACTTAAATATTTTATTATTTAAAGTATAACTCTAAATCAGAGTATTTTTAATCCCATTGTATTTATAGTTAGTATATCTTTTATGGGTTGATATACTCAATTCACTATAAACAATGCTCTGATACCAATCTGTCACACCCCCAAACCAGAACGGCGGAAACGTTCGGGGGCGGAGGACGTCATATTCAGTATCATAACAGTTCATAGAAAGGAAAGTACACACCACCATATATATTAAAGTTTCCAAAATGTTTACATAATCGTATTCGTTACTTGTTCAAAAGATAAATACAAAACATCCTTCAAAAGAAGTAATTAACGTCAGCACGTTAATCCCCAAAAGTTGATTTCCAAATCTGCTTAGCGGTTCCCTGAGAATACAAGTTATTTCAAAGAAAAAGTGTCAACAATTAAGTTGGTGAGTTCATAAGTAGTGTTTTCAGAAAAATGTACGCCATTCGAAAGTTCGTGTATGTTTTCCAAAAAAAACGCAGTGTTTCAAATGTAAGGAGTTACGATTTGTTGTGTTGAAAATGAATGTATTAGATCCAGAAAATCTCATATTTTCCCCTAATGGTTGAGGTATGATTTGTTGTGTTTTCCAAGAAAAATCCTTATTTTCTTATAAAAGTGTGAAATGCATATGAATGTTCGTGTTATAAGTTGCAACTAATTGTACCGAGAAAATCCCTTATTTTCCTATTAGTTGTTTGGTTTGTATACAGGAAAAACCCTTATTTTCCTGACATAACTGGCAGTCTCTAAGACCGAAAATCGCAAGCAACCGACGTGCTCGAAAGGTGTGGCATAGTTTTATATAATAAAGCTATACGAAGATCGCATTTGCTAGATGAAGAATAGTTTTAATAGCTACTCTTTCATAAAAGCATAATACCATAATAATTGTATATCCGATGAGTTTTATAACCATACTGAACATAATATGCCTGTAGCGACGTTCTTCAGGCGTCGTAGCGTTATGACAACTGTCACCCCAAAAGACGGACTGTAGCTAACAGTCAGGGCGCGGGATCATGACTTCCCGTATAGATCTATACACATTTGACACGTTCTCCGAACGGGAGACTCTGGTTATAGACAGGACTTGCAGCATTATTTTCTAATAAAGAAAGTAACGTTTGAAGATGTAAACGTCTCATGGATTCTCAACTAAGTCTGTATTAAAGTAGTAGTTTTGTATGCAAAGTTTATCCTTTTTCACAATGTTTGACAAAGCATAAATCATAAGTTTTTAGAATGTATAAAACAGTTTAGCAACGAAGAATACTTTGGAATTTCTAAATACTTTGTATAAATCTAGTGCATGCGAAGTTTGACAAGAGTTTTCACATAGTAGTAATAAATCACAAGTGATTCATTTGTTAAAAACGAGTAAAGTGAAATTTTTGATGTAGAAGACAAGTTGGTAAACAAAACATATATATGTATATGGTTATATATATGTATAAGTTTTAAAAGATGATTTGGTATG
Organism: Lactuca sativa; assembly: GCF_002870075.4. Lineage (NCBI taxonomy): Eukaryota > Viridiplantae > Streptophyta > Magnoliopsida > Asterales > Asteraceae > Lactuca > Lactuca sativa. The sequence continues at coordinate 22,389,288 of NC_056629.2, forward strand.
TTTCGTAATTGTTGTTCATATTGTTACGTTTTTATTAGAAACTTTGCATGAAATAATCCTTAAGTTTGAGACTAAAGACCTTTTTGTACTTATCACTTTTGTAAAAATGGTAATTAAACATATTTAAATGATTGTGTTTTAACTTCCTTAATGTATAAACATTGCTCAAAAATGTTAGAAGGTGTTAATAAATCCATAAACCACTTTTGACAGTTTTACCCTTTACTGTCCCTCTTTTTAGAAAACTCATAGAAAAATCATGGTAAGTCAAAAACTGAATCCGTCACCTCTGAGAGTTTATAAAATGAGTCTACTTTGTTCCTAATTTTTATTATGATTTTTAGTGGTCTCAAACTAGTGTGAAAATGAACATCCTCACAGACTGGTCCGAAAACACTTCTGAAATGACAGGCAGTTTTATAAAAATCGCCATAAATTGTAGAAAAATCGTATGAACGCGTGCGAGTAGTCCTTAGAAAGGTATAAACTTGAACTATTTGCATATTGTACAGTTTTGAAAGATATTAAGTTTAAGATGGTCAAAACAGTCCGTGAACAGGACTCAACTTTTCAGTAGAAAGCTGTCATTTAAATTTAAGTTATGTTTAGTGTTCTAACTTGTATTCCCCCCCTTAAAACTTGAATAAAACATGAAAATGTAGGGGTATGAACTCACCTTATATGAATACTTGAAGAATGGAAGGTTGAAGATGAACTTTTGGTTGTTGGTTTGATGCTCCAAAACAGCCACTCTTTTGGCTATCTTGCTGTCACGAAATTTCACAGCAAAAGAGCAAGACAAAGGGTAGTTTACTCACTGTTTTGAATCAATAATTTTGAGTATCAAAACAAGTAACCTCCAGGGGTATTTGGTGGTAAAAATATCAAGCAAAAGGAAGGTGTAGATGGGTGAAATGGTGGCTGAAACACAAAAGGGACAGCAACCCTTTAGTTCATGGTTTTGATGGCTTTGGAAGGAAGTTCTTGTGCTTGAAAATGAGATGGAGGTTGAGAGTAATTACTTGGAGTATTGGCTGGTCAAATGAGGGTAAAATGAAGAGGAAATTTCGTGGTTATGAAGGAGGAAAGGGTGGAAGAGGATAAGGGGACAAAACCTAGACTAGCTTGTGATGGGATGTGAGTTTAAGTGATGTGATCTTGTCTAGCCACTTGCTTGGGTGGTTGCTTAGAGATAGAGTTAGTTAACTAACTAACTACTAGATATTTAGTTAGTTAGGAGTTCTAGGTAAGGAGAGGGAAGGTCTTAATCTTGAAAATTAGAAGAGGGATTAAGAAGCATTCTTAGTAAAATGTCTTAAGTGATTAAGCACTTATTAGTTAAGTTGGCACTTATCTCCACCAATTCTCTTATCTTAATTGATTTAGAAATCATATTCCTTACATGAAATCACTTTAGGTAATGACCCATAACTAGTTATTCACTAGATAATAATACATATGTATAAATACATACATGTATACTTAGTATAAAATAACAATGTAGTTTTTGTGTATTTGAACTTTAATGTTTATGTTTTATTCTTTTTATTCAAAAACACTTGGATACATTTTAATTATACCTTATAATAATTCATTTTATATTTTAATTTATTTAAATATAAAATTTATTGACCAATGCATAATTTCGTGACATTTAACCGGTTAACCATATCGTTAAACACGTTTTGTCACTTTGGTTCGTATATTTGTCGAATTTAGATCCTACACAACTATTAAGCACACGTTTTACATAGAACCTAACTTAATTATCAACTAGATACATGTTGTTACAAAAATTAAGTTTGTTGCGTTCAAATGATGTTATATGCTAATTTCACAAACCGGTGATGGTTCGTAGCCATACATCATAACGAAATTTATCCATAGTTACTTGTTTTATATTTCACAATAACTTATTTAAATAAAAGAGGTTAAATTCCTTCAACCATTCTTAATAAAATATTCATATTGCTTAATAATCAAAAGATAGCATCGTACGATCGTTCCTATTTTTACCAATTGTTACATTCTCCCCCCGTTAAAAGAATTTCGCCCCGAAATTCAACTTGTAGACGAGATATCACTAAACAATTGGGGGTGATTAACTTGGGTGAGATGGCATTTACCACAATCCTTTTCCGCAGCTACCACACTTAGGTTGATTTTTGAACTCGGGTTACCGTATGGATGGTATTCCAGGAGATCTTCTCGGAATATATCGAGAAGGTTACGGGCTTTTTCAACATCCATGATGTCTTTCTCTTCTTGTTTCTTATCTACAGCACAGGCTAGGACGGCGTGGTGCCTCCTGTGTAGGTACTTCTGAGTCTTGTTGCAAAAGGTGAGTCGGGGGATTGTGTCCGGTTTGTCGTTATAGACAACGAGGGTTCTATTACTCGATGGGTTTAGGCGAATGGACTTTTCGTAATATATGATATCGGTATGGTGAGGAAACTAACTAATACGTTGTTAAAATGAAAATGTCGTAAATTTTTATTGTGACCGGTTTTAGGATGATTTGAATGAATTGGTTGATTTAGTGTTAGAGTGCACCCTATGTACACGTCTCTAGTGCTTTTGATTATTCCAATTCTACTGTAAATATTTCGTTTAAGTTTTTTTTTTTTGAGGTTTTTGGTTGAGAAATTGATTAAATCTACGACTCACAATACTCCTCTCCGCGTTGCTATTATATAGTATCCATGCATATGTGCTATCGGGAATGAACGTACCGGAATCTCAGCGGGGTCTATTACTGCTTTCCCACGCTCTGTTGCTAAAACACTTCCGATGCTCTTGACATCTTTGTTTTTAGTCTCCGGGAACTCCTTTATGAAATGCCCTACTTCTCCACATCTGTAGCAAGTCCGACACATCCCAGCTTTTGTGTTCTGGTTGGTCTGTTGAGCCGGCACCCTACAGAACTTTGTGGTATGCCCCTTTTTTCATTATAGTTCTCGCAATGCATTTCCCTGCACTTTCCTTTGTGATGAAAGCTACACTTGGTGCATTTTGGCAGGTTTACAACATATGGTCTTGTTGGCACTGAGGTAGTAGGGATGGTGGTGGTATGGAATGTCACTGTTTGTTGTACAAGTTGAGGTATCGTGGATTGGTGAATAATAAAATCCAACCACTGAAAGAGACTTGGAAATGTCTCCGTATCTAACTTGCTATGGTCCAATGACTTAACTAAAGCAGGTTTCAGTTAGACTCCAATGAGAGTATGATAAGAGTACTTAAATGATGGAAATGACACAAAAGTTAGCCGGCGGTCAATATCTTGGATATTTACGGCGTAAAGGTTCAGGAAAATGGCCTTGTAAAGGTCTTACATCATATACACAGGAGATAGTTCCTGACAGTATAAAGACCTAACTAAAGTACTTACGGTACAAGATAATTTCATAGAAAATGCCACATCAGTCATAGACAGAAGAATACGATTCCTCTTTTTGTAAGGGAAATAAAGTAAAGCGTCTACTACTGGTGACGGTAATTCCTCTGGTGAATTCTTAGTTCAACCAATTGACGTTCCATGTCAAGTAGGTGTCTCTATTACACCCTCTGGCGTACTTGGAGCTCTATGACTTTGGCTCGGGTTTTCAGCTAGTGTTTGCAACAGGTTCTCATGGTTTGTTTCTGATCTCTTGTGAGCATCTTCTAGATGAGTGGAGTGGAGGGTATTCATTCTTGCATCGGTGACAACTTCGGCAATCTGATGTTGGGCTGTCCTGCCTTGAATCTCATTTTGGGCCACTCTACGGACCATGATTGGCAAGATTCTACCTGCTGAGCCCCCATTGCTCAGGTCGTAAAAGTTTTGGTCGCCAATAAATGGCATGGGCTGATCTTGTTCTTGGCTTCATGTTCCCAAGCATTCCACCGAATCAGGCGTCGGGCCATGAAGAGCTAGACGAGGGTTAGGAATTGGAATGGGAGTTGCTCGAGGTAGGTTCTCAACCCCTAGTTCAGAATTAGCATCGGCTGAAAGGTTTTCATCATGATGATCATTCAAAGGGATAGGATGATCATTCTCTGGTTCTTCTCCAAACCAACCAGCTATGACTTCATTCGGAAGATACTGGTTGTCAAGGGGATGGAGTCCAACTATGATTTCTATGCGAGAATTTAGGGTAAGTGTATAATTATTAGACGAACTATCTAGATAATTATTTAGAAAAACCCTTATTATTTACATCGCTATTTGTGAAGTGCATACCAGCTATGTGTAATCTAAACAGGATAGACCTTCGAATAAGTGACCTTATTTCCAAATTCACACAGAATAGAGGTAAGGCAAAATTATCACTGATTCTAAGTCTATAACATCCTAATTACATGTAGCCATAGTGTATCCACTTAGCAACTATCAACTTAGTAATGAGGATCCTGTTTTAAACTCTCAAGTATAAAGTACTTATAGTAACACCAAATACTCCTATAGCATTTTAATTTTATTGTTATGTTCTATTGTTCTCATTGTGGTAGGGTTGGTAAGATTTTAGCATTGTTGCGACTACACATTTAAACTTAGGCACATGCTAGTCAACCCTCGGATAATATAGGCGATCAGGCTATATCTTCCCAGTTTTGACCATATGTCTCTAAGCCCACTTGTGTTGCCCAACAATCGTAATTCTTTTGTACTGTCCTAGTGACACTGATTTTAGTATGAATGCAGCACGTATAATTACTTAAATATTTTATTATTTAAAGTATAACTCTAAATCAGAGTATTTTTAATCCCATTGTATTTATAGTTAGTATATCTTTTATGGGTTGATATACTCAATTCACTATAAACAATGCTCTGATACCAATCTGTCACACCCCCAAACCAGAACGGCGGAAACGTTCGGGGGCGGAGGACGTCATATTCAGTATCATAACAGTTCATAGAAAGGAAAGTACACACCACCATATATATTAAAGTTTCCAAAATGTTTACATAATCGTATTCGTTACTTGTTCAAAAGATAAATACAAAACATCCTTCAAAAGAAGTAATTAACGTCAGCACGTTAATCCCCAAAAGTTGATTTCCAAATCTGCTTAGCGGTTCCCTGAGAATACAAGTTATTTCAAAGAAAAAGTGTCAACAATTAAGTTGGTGAGTTCATAAGTAGTGTTTTCAGAAAAATGTACGCCATTCGAAAGTTCGTGTATGTTTTCCAAAAAAAACGCAGTGTTTCAAATGTAAGGAGTTACGATTTGTTGTGTTGAAAATGAATGTATTAGATCCAGAAAATCTCATATTTTCCCCTAATGGTTGAGGTATGATTTGTTGTGTTTTCCAAGAAAAATCCTTATTTTCTTATAAAAGTGTGAAATGCATATGAATGTTCGTGTTATAAGTTGCAACTAATTGTACCGAGAAAATCCCTTATTTTCCTATTAGTTGTTTGGTTTGTATACAGGAAAAACCCTTATTTTCCTGACATAACTGGCAGTCTCTAAGACCGAAAATCGCAAGCAACCGACGTGCTCGAAAGGTGTGGCATAGTTTTATATAATAAAGCTATACGAAGATCGCATTTGCTAGATGAAGAATAGTTTTAATAGCTACTCTTTCATAAAAGCATAATACCATAATAATTGTATATCCGATGAGTTTTATAACCATACTGAACATAATATGCCTGTAGCGACGTTCTTCAGGCGTCGTAGCGTTATGACAACTGTCACCCCAAAAGACGGACTGTAGCTAACAGTCAGGGCGCGGGATCATGACTTCCCGTATAGATCTATACACATTTGACACGTTCTCCGAACGGGAGACTCTGGTTATAGACAGGACTTGCAGCATTATTTTCTAATAAAGAAAGTAACGTTTGAAGATGTAAACGTCTCATGGATTCTCAACTAAGTCTGTATTAAAGTAGTAGTTTTGTATGCAAAGTTTATCCTTTTTCACAATGTTTGACAAAGCATAAATCATAAGTTTTTAGAATGTATAAAACAGTTTAGCAACGAAGAATACTTTGGAATTTCTAAATACTTTGTATAAATCTAGTGCATGCGAAGTTTGACAAGAGTTTTCACATAGTAGTAATAAATCACAAGTGATTCATTTGTTAAAAACGAGTAAAGTGAAATTTTTGATGTAGAAGACAAGTTGGTAAACAAAACATATATATGTATATGGTTATATATATGTATAAGTTTTAAAAGATGATTTGGTATGTTTCGTAATTGTTGTTCATATTGTTACGTTTTTATTAGAAACTTTGCATGAAATAATCCTTAAGTTTGAGACTAAAGACCTTTTTGTACTTATCACTTTTGTAAAAATGGTAATTAAACATATTTAAATGATTGTGTTTTAACTTCCTTAATGTATAAACATTGCTCAAAAATGTTAGAAGGTGTTAATAAATCCATAAACCACTTTTGACAGTTTTACCCTTTACTGTCCCTCTTTTTAGAAAACTCATAGAAAAATCATGGTAAGTCAAAAACTGAATCCGTCACCTCTGAGAGTTTATAAAATGAGTCTACTTTGTTCCTAATTTTTATTATGATTTTTAGTGGTCTCAAACTAGTGTGAAAATGAACATCCTCACAGACTGGTCCGAAAACACTTCTGAAATGACAGGCAGTTTTATAAAAATCGCCATAAATTGTAGAAAAATCGTATGAACGCGTGCGAGTAGTCCTTAGAAAGGTATAAACTTGAACTATTTGCATATTGTACAGTTTTGAAAGATATTAAGTTTAAGATGGTCAAAACAGTCCGTGAACAGGACTCAACTTTTCAGTAGAAAGCTGTCATTTAAATTTAAGTTATGTTTAGTGTTCTAACTTGTATTCCCCCCCTTAAAACTTGAATAAAACATGAAAATGTAGGGGTATGAACTCACCTTATATGAATACTTGAAGAATGGAAGGTTGAAGATGAACTTTTGGTTGTTGGTTTGATGCTCCAAAACAGCCACTCTTTTGGCTATCTTGCTGTCACGAAATTTCACAGCAAAAGAGCAAGACAAAGGGTAGTTTACTCACTGTTTTGAATCAATAATTTTGAGTATCAAAACAAGTAACCTCCAGGGGTATTTGGTGGTAAAAATATCAAGCAAAAGGAAGGTGTAGATGGGTGAAATGGTGGCTGAAACACAAAAGGGACAGCAACCCTTTAGTTCATGGTTTTGATGGCTTTGGAAGGAAGTTCTTGTGCTTGAAAATGAGATGGAGGTTGAGAGTAATTACTTGGAGTATTGGCTGGTCAAATGAGGGTAAAATGAAGAGGAAATTTCGTGGTTATGAAGGAGGAAAGGGTGGAAGAGGATAAGGGGACAAAACCTAGACTAGCTTGTGATGGGATGTGAGTTTAAGTGATGTGATCTTGTCTAGCCACTTGCTTGGGTGGTTGCTTAGAGATAGAGTTAGTTAACTAACTAACTACTAGATATTTAGTTAGTTAGGAGTTCTAGGTAAGGAGAGGGAAGGTCTTAATCTTGAAAATTAGAAGAGGGATTAAGAAGCATTCTTAGTAAAATGTCTTAAGTGATTAAGCACTTATTAGTTAAGTTGGCACTTATCTCCACCAATTCTCTTATCTTAATTGATTTAGAAATCATATTCCTTACATGAAATCACTTTAGGTAATGACCCATAACTAGTTATTCACTAGATAATAATACATATGTATAAATACATACATGTATACTTAGTATAAAATAACAATGTAGTTTTTGTGTATTTGAACTTTAATGTTTATGTTTTATTCTTTTTATTCAAAAACACTTGGATACATTTTAATTATACCTTATAATAATTCATTTTATATTTTAATTTATTTAAATATAAAATTTATTGACCAATGCATAATTTCGTGACATTTAACCGGTTAACCATATCGTTAAACACGTTTTGTCACTTTGGTTCGTATATTTGTCGAATTTAGATCCTACACAACTATTAAGCACACGTTTTACATAGAACCTAACTTAATTATCAACTAGATACATGTTGTTACAAAAATTAAGTTTGTTGCGTTCAAATGATGTTATATGCTAATTTCACAAACCGGTGATGGTTCGTAGCCATACATCATAACGAAATTTATCCATAGTTACTTGTTTTATATTTCACAATAACTTATTTAAATAAAAGAGGTTAAATTCCTTCAACCATTCTTAATAAAATATTCATATTGCTTAATAATCAAAAGATAGCATCGTACGATCGTTCCTATTTTTACCAATTGTTACACAAGATCTTGAGCAGACTATTGAGACTGCGGCGGAGATTACCGCCAAGTTCAGGGAGAGGGCCCTTCTTGTTCCACAGTACGTGGCGAAAGAGGATATGAAGAAGGTCCGGTATCATGCGATGTTGCGGAGTGATATTCACCAGTTTGTGAGCTGCTCCAGGAAGGCTGAGATGAATCCAGGAAACTTGTAGTGTATGATATCCCTCGATTTATGTTCAGTATTCTAATGTATGTCATGATGTGTTTATTTTTAGAATGGTGGTTTTACGCCCTAGACCAACAGTCGACAGTTCAGGTACCGGTGAGGGATCATGCTCAGGCTCTGCAGCTGAGCAGCTAGACGAGCAGACCATGGAGTTCATCTCCCCGGAGATGATGCACAACATACTAGACAAGACCCTAGTGATCTTTGGTACGATCAAGTAGGCATTCTTGAGCTTTTGGATGAGAGGTTGAGTGCTTTCCGCACTGAGGTGGCGGCCATGATGTGGTCGCGCACACTAAGTTTCAGGGAGTTCAGGGTTTGTGGAGCTCCCGACTACCATGGGGCTCTAGACCCCATTGCGAGTACCAGATGGTTGGTGGATGTCGCCAACGCATTCCGCACCAGCAGATGTCCCGAGGGGGACAAGGTTAGGCTTGTGTCTTGTCTTCTAAAGGACAAGGCACGTGACTGGTGGGAGGAGGTTGGGAGAGCCATTGGTGATGATACAGTATTGGATGCGATGACCTAGAGTGATTTTACGACCATGTTTAGAGTCGAGTTTGCACATGTGATTGAGGTGAAACAATTAGTGAGGGAGTTCCAAGATCTTGAGCAGACTATTGAGACTGCGGCGGAGATTACCGCCAAGTTCAGGGAGAGGGCCCTTCTTGTTCCACAGTACGTGGCGAAAGAGGATATGAAGAAGGTCCGGTATCATGCGATGTTGCGGAGTGATATTCACCAGTTTGTGAGCTGCTCCAGGAAGGCTGAGATGAATCCAGGAAACTTGTAGTGTATGATATCCCTCGATTTATGTTCAGTATTCTAATGTATGTCATGATGTGTTTATTTTTAGAATGGTGGTTTTACGCCCTAGACCAACAGTCGACAGTTCAGGTACCGGTGAGGGATCATGCTCAGGCTCTGCAGCTGAGCAGCTAGACGAGCAGACCATGGAGTTCATCTCCCCGGAGATGATGCACAACATACTAGACAAGACCCTAGTGATCTTTGGTACGATCAAGTAGGCATTCTTGAGCTTTTGGATGAGAGGTTGAGTGCTTTCCGCACTGAGGTGGCGGCCATGATGTGGTCGCGCACACTGAGTTTCAAGGAGTTCAGGGTTTTTGGAGCTCCCGACTACCATGGGGCTCTAGACCCCATTGCAAGTACCAGATGGTTGGTGGATGTCGCCAATGCATTCCGCACCAGCAGATGTCCCGAGGGGGACAAGGTTAGGCTTGTGTCTTGTCTTCTAAAGGACAAGGCACGTGACTGGTGGGAGGAGGTTGGGAGAGCCATTGGTGATGATACAGTATTGGATGCGATGACCTAGAGTGATTTTATGACCATGTTTAGAGTCGAGTTTGCACATGTGATTGAGGTGAAACAATTAGTGAGGGAGTTCCAAGATCTTGAGCAGACTATTGAGACTGCGGCGGAGATTACCGCCAAGTTCAGGGAGAGGGCCCTTCTTGTTCCACAGTACGTGGCAAAAGAGGAGATGAAGAAGGCCCGGTATCATGCGATGTTGCGGAGTGATATTCACCAGTTTGTGAGCTGCTCCAGCTTCAAGACGTTGGAGGATAGGAATGGCAACGGGGCGGGTTCGGGGCGGGTCTTGGTTTCCCAAACCCGAACCCGATTTCTAAATGTGTCCCCGAACCCGACCCGATACCCGACGGGTTTCTTATCGGGGCGCCCCATCGGGGCTGAAACTATCCCCAAACCCGACCCTAAACCTGAAACCCGATAACTACCCGAAAACCCGAAATATGGCAAGAAAAAAAATGCAAAAACAAAATTTACAGAATGAGAAATTAAGAACTTAAGACGTTACATAGGCTTAAAATACCAAATAAGTTCTTAAATCATTTAACCAAATAGAAAATACTAATAGTCTAATATTGTAACAACCAACCAACCAAAACACCAAAGTACAAAATATGAAAAACTAATTCATCACAATAATACAATAGCACTTAACATTAAAACAAACTTAAAATCAAACAAAATCATCCAAAATTATTGTCCCGCTTTCTTTAGTGTTTTCCTACAAAATATTAAACAAACTCAAAATCAAACCAAATCATTGAAACTATATAAAATTAATATTCATAGAAGTGTCGTTTTACCTTTTCCACGTCATAATCAAATTCAAAAGAACGACAATATGCCTCTGTCTCTTCAAAACAAGTTGTTGTATATAAGAAAATATAAAATCAATTTAACAAAAATATTATTAATGTGAACGTGTTGCCCTTTTTGAACCAACTACTTCACCTCCATCTTCATCAAAAAATGTATCATTAATATTTGTCCCGTCATCAAAAAATGTATATAAGACAATTGAAATCACATCACCAAACTAAATCTCTTACCCGGTCACCTTCTGCAGACATGGTCATAGAGCTTGGTGATGTCCGAATTTCTTGCCTACAACCAAATGATCGATATTCTTATGTTAGAGTCTAAGTCACTAGTTAGTTCTGCTGCAATTTGCAGAAAAACTCTTATATCTCTAAAACCATGCATAAAACCACTGATTACACACAAGAAAATAAGTAAGGAATCTAGATGTAACATTGCTACCAAAACTGAACCAACAATGCTAGCAAATAAACAGTGCCCCCCATTAATTAAAGAAAAAACATCATCGATACAAAATAGCAGTACCTAATGCTCTCGAGAGCAACCTTCTGTAATCCTTGATCGCTATTTTGAACCCTCTCAACATACAGCTCTAATTGCTACTTCAACGCCAAATCCTCATCTAAAAACTTTGAAATAAATAATCATATTTTAATCTAAAAACTAATCTAAACACTTAGATAGAACTGGAGTCTAAAAACTAATCAGAATCTGGATTAAATCTTACATGGATTAGGATTTAGGAACTTATTATTACCTGGATTTAGATTGTGTCGAACAGATGTGCTTCGAGTTTTCGACTTCGAGTCTGTGAATTGAAATTACCGATTCTCCAAATGGTACTGGTTAGGAAAAATAACGAGGCAACGAACGACTAGAGAGGTTGCGACTTGCGAGGGGTAATAGACGAGTGAAACGAGGCAACTTGATTACTGGATTTGAGTCTTCTTCGATGAAACGGAACGAGCTTCAGGAATAGGCCTTCGATTCTTGTGATGTCGACTGGATTGATTGACGATAGCATTAAGTGGTAACGTGATTTTAGGGTTTGAGTATCTGAGGGGCTTATATATATATATATATATATATATATATATATATATATATATATATATATATATATATATATATATATATATATATATTCAGGGTGGGTCAGGTCGGGGCACGCATAACCCACTCCCTGCCCCGAACCCGAAAAAATACCCGATAACAACCCGATACCCGACCCGTAACCCAATAAGCTTCACCCGCCCCGCCCCGAAATCTTCGGGAATCGGGTTTTCCGTCGGGTTCGGGTTTTTTTTTCCATCCCTATTGGAGGACATGATTGCGAGGGCTCGTGAGAGGGAAATTGATTTAGAGATAGAGAGGAAGAGGAAGCCAAATTCGGTACCTGGCGTGGAGGGCTCAGGCAAGAAGCCCAAGACAGATTCTCAAGGGAAGGGCCAACAGGGCTGAGGCGCCAGTGGCGAAGAGCAGAGCCTTTCAGATGACAGTAGAGGAGGCGCGTCCGACTCCTGATGTGGTTACGGGTATGTATCTTCTCTATTATCTCTTATTTATTTCTGATTATTGCTTCTGTTTATGTGTTTTATTATAGGATCGTTCTTAGTGAACGACATATCAGCTTTGGTACTATTTGATTCGGGTGCCACCTGATCTTTTGTGTCGTCCATACTTAGCAATCGATTTAGTAGGGCTCCGGGGGAGCTGGATTGTCCACTCGAAGTGGACATAGCAGATGATAGGACCGTCAGGGTCGTGAGGGTTCATAGAGGATGTACGCTACGGATTTTTGATGAGCAGTTTTCAGTGGATTTGGTTCCTATTCCCCTGCGAGGGAATAAGGTTATAGTTGGTATGGATTGGTTGAGCCCCAATGGGGAAATGATCGATTGCGATCAGCAGCTAGTGAGGATCTGTACTCATAGTGGCGGAGAGCTAGTGATTCAGGGCAAGAGACCACAACATGGACCGATTCTTTGTTCAATAGCGAGGGCGAGGTGCCACCTTCAGCAGGGTTGCGTCGAATACGTCGTCTATGTCATGGATACCCTGGATAAGGGTAAGGCGACAATTGATGATGTACCGATAGTGCGAGAGTACCTGGACGTATTCCCGGAGGATTTACCTGGGATACCTCCGGAGAGACAGGTTGAGTTTAGGATTAACCTGGTTCCTGGTGCGGCTCCGATAGCCAAGGCACCATATATGGATGGCTCCTCTCGAGATGCAGGAGTTGTCTATGCAATTGCATGAGCTGCTATACAAGGGTTTTATTATGCCGAGCAGTTCACCATGGGGAGCCCCAATCCTGTTTGTGAAGAAGAACGACGGGTCAAATCGCATGTGCAGAGACTACCGGGAGCTAAACAAGGTAACGGTGAAAAATTGTTACCCATTTCCGAGGATATATGATTTTTTTGACCAACTTCAGGGATCTTGGTTCTCCAAGATTGATCTACGGTCAGGGTATCACCAGATGCGAGTCATAGATGATGATGTGCAGAAGATAGCTTTTAGGAGTCGCTATGGTCATTATGAGTTTGTGGTGATGTCGTTTGGGCTCACCAATGCTCCAGTCGCGTTCATGGGTCTCATGAAACGAGTGTGTAGACCAATGTTGGATAGGTCTGTAATAGTATTCATTGATGACATCTTGGTTTACTCCAAGAATTAGGAGCAGCATGAGGAACAACTGAGGGAGGTGTTGGAGACACTTAGGAGGGAGAGACTTTTCGCAAAGTTCTCCAAGTATGATTTCTGGTTGCGCGAGGTACAGTTCCTTGGGCATCTTGTCAACTAGAAGGGTATTCTGGTCGATCCGACCAAGATAGAGGTCATGATGCAATGGAATATTCCGAGGTCTCCAACCGCGATTCGGAGTTTCCTGGGTCCAGCAGGTTATTACAGGAGGTTTATTCAGGACTTCTCTAAGATCGCAGTTCTGTTGACCCGACTAACAAAGAATTCGGTGTTTTTTCGTTGGGGACCTGAGCAGCAGGCAACCTTTGAGACGATCAGGCAGCGGTTGTGTGAGGCACCGATCCTCACTCTGCCAGAGGGTGTAGATGACTTTGTAGTCTACTATGATGCTTTGATCACAGGCATGGGAGCAGTGTTGATGCAGCGGGGTCATGTGATTGTTGGATTAGGTGTCTAAGTTCATAACTATTTCTGGAATGTACTTGACCCGGTTAGCATGGTCCATTCGGCTTACATGGCATTGCAACACTTGGATAGACTAAAGGAGAGAAAGGACACTTAAGGTTTATTAATATATTATAAGTTCTAATATACTAATAATATTATTTAATTAGTATTGATCAAAGAATTAATTTGGAATTAATTAAGTGATCAAAAAAAACAAATTAAATATATAGGGTTGATTGTGTAAATCATCCATTCTTGTATCGTGGGCTAATGATCCATGGTTTATATGAATTGGGCTAAACCCATAAGGTGCTTCATGGAGGTTATAAACCGATGGATCATTGAATATGAAAAGCCATGCACATTAGGGTTTACATAGAGTAACCTACTTGTGACACAACTATATAAGGACCCCATGACTAGCAAAATTGACACTCCTAAGAAGAGAACTAGAGGGCTAGCGGATTTTGAGTGATAAGTGAACTTCTCTCAAGGTTATTCCAAGTGTTGTGGTGTTGTGTGAAACATTTGAGGCATCACACTTGAGGAGCTAGGCTCACAAGGTTCTCAAGGAATCCAAGCAACAAGAAATGTATGTTTTCTTACTACCTTTTATGATCCAAGTTCCTCTTGCTATGCTAGATAGGTTAAGAACCTTGGAACTCAAACTTGCATGTATCTTAGTAAAACATAGATCCAAGGTTTCTAGGGTTGCATGTACACTTTAGGAGTGTTAGAATGCTCAAAACCCTTCAGTGGTATCAGAGCCTAGGCTTCTTTACTTGATACTTGATGCAAACGTGTTTTTTCAAAATCAAAAACTACCCAGACATAAAAACTCGACGAGTTCTGGCCAAAAACTTGTTGAGTTCATGAGTTATTACATGAACTCGAGGAGTTCCTTAGAGAACTCGACGAGTTTGTCATCCAATGAGCAGTTTTTCGAGTTTTACTGCTAGAAATTGACTAGAAACATTACCGTAAACTGTTTTGGCCTTATAATACTTGTTTTAGATGGTGTAATTGTTATGCTAATCCATTTTCAATGGCAATTATCAAAATCTCAAGTTTTGTATGGATTATTTATGATTCTTGAAATTGTTGATATGAATGTTCATGAACATATGAGTATAGAAGATCATAGGAATTATTTTAAACTTGCTTGGTAGTTTAATTCTTGATTTTGATGAGTTTTATTGGAATCCATAATTTGTCCTCAAGTTATGGATTACCAAAAGTCATTATTTTAAAGTCCATTAAAGAAACACATAGGTTTCATAAAATGAAAAGTCTCTCATTTTAATAAACCATTAACTTATAAGTTATGAAAGGTGAAAAGTTTTGAAAGTTACAAAACTTGCTCTCAAGTTTTGGAGCATGTAAAGTCTCACACACTTTGGTAAAACTTTAGTTCCAACCCCTAGAATTTTAAAAGTTAAAATTCAACCGATATACTTTATAATATTATAAGTTTAATAATAATTATATATGTATAAGAACATGTTGTTTTACCATTAGTAGGCGTCATTCACGAAGCCGATCTATAAGGGGGGTATAAGGTTATTGCCTATAAAATGGAAGCTTAATGGGTGTCCACTCTTACCCACTGCTTCCTCGACTGGTGGAGGGTCGTTAGCCGAACGGGTAGGACAATGACTTTAATCCTCATTAAAAGTATGATGATTATAATGTAACTAAATGTTTTTATTGATTTCCAATTTTAGTTACTTTAGGAAAATTTGAATAAGGTTCTAACCCATGAAATAACACTTTGCACTTTGATTAAGTCGTTAGTCGAGCGTGTTTGGTTAACCGACACACTAACCTAGACTTAACAAGGTAGGTAAAGGGTGGCTTAAGGTTTAGCATAGGTCGGTGGAGTGCATGTGGTTAACCGGCACATTGATTGAGTGATAAACATTAAGGGTACCAAGTTTATGGAATGGATCAGGAACATTAGGATGGTCACTCGGTATGAGGACAAGGAATATGTCCCCGACAAGGAGCTTAAGGATCCTGAGTCGTCTACTACTCCTGAGGAGTTCGCTGAATACCAAGCACATGAGAGAGATGCTACCAAAGTGGCATGTATCATGTTATCCACAATGACAGCCGACCTCCAAAAGTCCTATGAGGATTACTACCCTTTTGAGATGCACCAGGACTTGATGGACCGCTACCATCAGAGTGCTCGTCAAGAGCGATATGAAATCATCTCCTCCATGATAACAACCCGAATGAAGGATGGTGAACCCTACTCCTACCACGGCCCCTGTCTTGGCAATCGGGCAAGGCAAAGGAAAGAATAGGAAGATCCCTTCGAAGGGTACCAAGGGAAAAGTCCCTTGATGGCTCCTCTTCAAGTGCTCGTCAAAATATGATGCACCAAGATATGATGGAAAGATACCATCAGAGTGCTCGTCAAGAGCGGTATGAAATAATCTCCTCCATGATAACAACCAGGATGAAGGACGGAGAATCCGTCACGAGCCACATGCAGAAAATGCTAAGGTATGTGGATCGTTTTCTGAAGCTTAATGTGAACTTCCCCGAGGAGCTTGTAATAGATATCATTTTGCACTCCTTACCCTCATGTTATGATCAATTCCGCATGATATACCACATGAATAAGGAAGAAGTCACACTCAGAAAACTTCAAGGACTCTTAAAGAATACAGAAACATGTATTAAAGGTAAGTCAGTTGTTAACACTCCTACTCCTACTCCAAACTCTGCCCTTGTCTTGGCAATCGGGAAAGCTAGAGGGAAGAAGAGGAAGAGCTCTTCGAAGGGTACCAAGTCTAGGACCCTTGATGGCTATTCTTCAAGTTAAACCAAGAAAGGTTTCGTCACTCCTTCTGCCAACCCTAAAGAGGCTGAATGCTTCTATTTCCATGAAAAGTCACACTGGAAGCGAAACTGCCCAAAGTACCTACAAGAAGTTAAGGATAGGAAAGTGAAACCCAACCATGCAGGTATTTACACTATATTGTATAATAACTCACCCCATTCTAATTCTTGGGTGCTTGATACAGGTTGTGGCATTCACACGTTCTAATTTGTAGGGACTAAGAAGAAGTGAGAATGTGGAGCATGGGAAGATAAGCTTGATCATCGGGAATAGGAAAGCTTCACATGTCACCAAGATTGGATTTTATTCTTTGTTGCTAAGTAGTGGGTTTACATTAGATTTGAATAAGTGTTGTTACCCGTCCGAAATGGCGAGAAATATTATTTCCTTTCATGGTTTGTACAAACAAGGTTTTACCTTTTCGTTTGATAATAAATGTGGTGGTATTAATGATTTCTTTAATAATGTTCTTTATTTTATAGCATTACTTTGTGATGGTGTGTATGAAACTGTGTCGGTTGTTGATAACCTCGTAAGTAATGTATTGTGTATCGATTCTTCCACTAGCTTGGATAAAGCATCATTATGGAATTGTCATCTTGGACATGTAAGCAAGAAACGCATAGGCCAACTCCAAAAGGATGGAGTCTTGGAGTCATTTAACCTAAAGTCGGATGATAGTTGTGAATCTTGTTGGCTTGGGAAAATAACAAAGCCACCCTTCATTGGTTCTTGTGCTAGGGGTGAGGGTTTGTTGGATCTCATACATATTGATGTGTGTGGACCCTTCAGAACCGCCATAAGGGATGTTAACCGCTTCTATGTGACTTTTACTGATGATTTTAGTAGATATGGATATGTCTACTTAATCAAGCATAAGTCAAAAACCTTTAAAAAGTTCAAAGAGTTTAAACAGGAAGTGGAGAATCAGTTGGGCAGGAACATTAACATGCTTCGATCCAATCGAGGTGGTGAGTATCTTAGAATAGAGTTCCTTGACTATCTTAAGGAATGTGGGATTGTATCACAATTGACACCTCCCAAAACACCACAGCTTAATGGTGTGGCTGAGAGGCGTAATCGAACCTTGTTGGATATGGTTTGTTCAATGATGAGTCGAGCTTCGCTACCAATCTCATTTTGGGGGTATGCCTTAAATGCTGCGCCCATATCCTTAATCTAGTCCCTACCAAAAAGGTTGCCAAAATACCTCACGAGATGTGGATTGGAAAAGTTCCCAATCTGGACCACATCAAGATTTGGGGTTGTGCGGCTTTCGTGAGGCGCGAGTTTCACGATAAGCTCGAACCTCGAAGTGAGAGGTGTATTTTCATCGGCTACCCACAGAGATCCTTTGGTTACCTCTTCTACAGACCCAATGATAATGTGGTCTTTGTAGCAAATAGAGGAGTCTTTCGCGAGAGAGAGTTCATAAGCCAAGGAAACAGTGGGAGGCAAATTGACCTTGAAGAAATTCAAGAGTCAAGTGGTGAAGGAACCTCAAACCCTAGTAATCAACTTGAGGAGGAAAC
The DNA here is from genome assembly GCF_002870075.4 of Lactuca sativa. NCBI lineage: Eukaryota > Viridiplantae > Streptophyta > Magnoliopsida > Asterales > Asteraceae > Lactuca > Lactuca sativa. The sequence goes on from NC_056629.2 coordinate 22,407,398, forward strand.
TCATGTTGATCCGACAGAAGAGTCTGTACCTCCGAGGCGTTCCACGAGAGTTAGGAATGCCCCTGACCACTATTATGGTTTCCATGTTACTGTGGAAGGTAATACACGTATCAGTGATAGCACACCGGTAAGTCTGGATGAACCTAACAGCTACACGGAAGCCATGGCAGACCCTGAGGCCGCAAAATGGAAAGAGTATATGGACAGCGAGATACAATCCATGTATGAAAATCAGGTTTGGAACTTGGTTGACAATGTACCAGGTCGTAAGATAGTCGGGTGCAAATGGATCTTCAAAAAGAAGACCGACATGGATGGTAATGTACACACTTATAAGGCGCGACTAGTTGCAAAGGGCTTTTCTTAAACTCCGAGAGTTGATTATGATGATACCTATTCAATAGTAGAAAAGATTAAGTCTATTAAGGTTATGCTAGCCATTGCTGCATTTCATGACTATGAAATATGACAAATGGATGTCAAAACCGCTTTCCTTAATGGAAAGTTGGCTGAGGATGTTTAAATGAGTCAGCTAGAGGATCTTGATTTTGAGAAGCTGCCTATATTCTTGGGAAGTGTTTCGCTATGAAGGACCTTGGAAAAGCTGTCTATGTCCTATGGATAAGGATTTTGAGAGACAAGAATAAGAGACTAATTGGACTTAGTCAAAGCACCTATGTGGATAAAATGTTGAAAAGGTTCAACATACAGAACTCCAAGAAAGGTGAGTTGTCGATTCAGAGTAACACCAGACTGAGTAAGACTCAGAGCTCGAGTACAGAGGTTGAGATAGCAGAGATGAGTCGAGTTCCTTATGCTTCTGCTGTAGGCTCGATCATGTATGCTATGACTTGTACTCGTCCTGATGTGGTCTTTGCATTGAGCATGGTCACCAGATATCAGGGGAACCCAGGCAAAGATCACTGAACTGCAGTAAAGAACATTCTCAAGTACCTGTGGAGGACTAAGGACTGGGTCCTTAGCCTCTGTGGGAGTGATGACTTGAGAGTAGTAGGGTATAGTGATGCTAGCTTCCAGACTGATAGGGATAACTTTCGCTCTCAGTCAGGCTGGGGTTTACCTTAAACGGTGAAGCAATTACTTGGAAAAGTTCCAAGCAGGAGACAATGGATGATTCAACTTGCGAATCAAAGTATATAGCAGCAAGCGAGGCAGAAAAGTAGGCGATATGGCTGAAGAACTTCATCAGAGACCTTGGAGTTGTACCAGCTATAAAGGAGCCTATGGAGATTTTCTTTGACAGCAATAGTGCGGTTTCCTTAGCCAAGGAACCGAGAGATCATGGCAGATCCAAATACATTGACAAAAAAAAAATACCATTTCATCAGACATCAAATAAAAGAAGGAATCCTCGTGCCAAAGAGGGTATCATCGGATGAGAACCCAGCTGATTCCCTCACGAAGGGACTGGGTAGGGTTAAGCATCTCCAGCATGCGAGGTGCATAGGGCTAAAGGATAATATTAGTTTTAATAATTAGATAGTTTTCAAAATGTGTAAAGTGTAATTGACATTTGATGATGAACAAATATTGTTGTTTATTGATGAGTAAAGTGTTGCTTTCTTTTGTCAATCGTTTACTATCATTTCATTTTGCATGTCTTGACTTCCAGAATAATTATGTTATGGTATTTCATATTATTCAAATTCTCCACAGTCGGTCGTATGTTGGAAGCAGATATGAATCAAGACTGTCATGAGTTGGCTTGTAGATGTCTAAGATGTTGGACACAGCAAGAGTTGCTACAACACTCATGAGTGCTCATAAGTTCTGAGTATTGGATTCAACCCAGGCTCAGTTGTATCACTTCATGGAATTTATATCTAGTGATTGTGAAACGTTAATATCATATAAGTATTCAAATCTAGAGATATGAGTTGTTGCCTATGAGTTGGTTATGCATTGATTGTACGGAAAAGCGTTGGTAACTCGATGTTATAAAACGTGCCTTTGTGTATGATTCAACAAGTAGTAGAACAAGCATATGAGTCGAAGTTTATCTGTTCCTTCTTGGATTAGAAGCAGTATATGAGCCCCTCGATGATTTTGTTGTGACCTATGTACCCGGCCCGGTCAGACCTAAATTGATGCGTTCGATTAAGTTCTATGTTTAACAAATCGGAAATTGGGAAAAAAACTGCTGGATAATAAGTAAGACAATGTTCCATGTATTTGTCCGGATGATATCCAGAACAGAGGAATATATGATCACTTATCTTAAATGGTGTATCATCATCATCATCTCAGCTCCGCGAGACCTTGAAAGAGCTATGATTGTTGATCGATTCCTGAAGTCATTCTTGCAGTTATAGTTATTAGACTTATCCAAGTGGGAGACTGTTGGATTAGGTGTCTAAGTTCATAACTATTTCTGGAATGTACTTGACCCGGTTAGCATGGTCCATTTGGCTTGCATGGCATTGCAACACTTGGATAGACTAAATGAGAGAAAGGACACTTAAGTTTTATTAATATATTATAAGTTCTAACATATTAATAATATTATTTAATTAGTATTGATCAAAGAATTAATTTGGAATTAATTAAGTGATCAAAAAGAGACTAATTAAATATATGGGGTTGATTGTGTAAATCATCAATTCTTGTATAATAGGCTAATGATCCATGGTTTATATGAATTGGGCTAAACCCATAAGGTGCTCCATGGATAGTCCATGGAGGTTATAGACTCATGGATCATGAAATATGAAAAGCCATGCACATTAGGGTTTACATGGAGTAGCGCTACTTGTGACACGACTATATAAGGACCCCATGACTAGCAAAACTGGTACTACTAAGAAGAGAACTAGAGGGCTAACCAATTTTGAGTGATAAGTGAAATTCTCTCAAGGTTATTCCAAGTGTTGTGGTGTTGTGTGAAACATTTGAGGCATCACACTTGAGGTGCTAGGCTCACAAGGTTCTCAAGGAATCCAAGCAACAAGAAAGGTATGTTTTCTTACTAGCTTTTATGATTCAAGTTCCTCTTGCTATGCTAGATGGGTTAAGAACCTTGGAAATCAAATTTGAATGTATCTTAGTAAAACATAGATCCAAGGTTTCTAGGGTTGCATGTACACCTTAGGAGTGTTAGAATGCTCAAAACCCTTCAGTGATAGCTTATGCATTGAGACAGTTGAAGCCTCACAAGGCTAATTATCCGACGACGATTTAGAGTTGGGGGCAGTGATGTTCGCCCTTAAGATTTGGTGGCATTACCTCTATAGGGTCCATTGTACCATTTACACGGATCACAATAGTTTGAGTTACCTCATGGATCAGCCGAATCTGAACATGAGAAAGCATCCGTAGTTAGATGTGGTGAAGGACTATGATTGTGAGATCCTTTACCACTCAGGTAAGGCCAATGTAGTGGCCGATGCCCTGATCTAAAGGCAGTAGCGACCCCAATCTGAGACATCTATCTGAGGATGACAGTGATTACTCCATTACTAGAGAAGATATGAGAGGCGCGGGTCGAGGGCCTAAAGGAAGAGTGCCAAAAGTGTGAGCGGATTGTAGGCCAGTTGGCCTCATTTGATTATGATAGTTGAGTGTTGTTGACCCTGCATGGGAGTGTCTGGGTACCATACTGGGGTGGAGTACGGCTGGTATTGATGGATGAGGCCCACAAGTCCAGGTTCGCCATCCATCCGGGAGCGACGAAGATGTACAGAGATCTTCGACCCGATTACTGGTGGACCTGCATAAAGCAGGACGTAGCTTGGTACGTGGAGAGATTTCTGACCTACACGAAGGTCATGTCAGAGCACCAGATGCCTCACGGAAAGATGCAGCCGCTATACATCCCCGTGTGGAACTGAGAAGACATTACTATGGATTTCATCACTAAGCTTCCCAGGACCGCATGTGGGGTCGATTTGATTTGGGTCATCGTGGATCGGTTGACCAAGAGCGCCCACTTTATACTGATCCAAGAGAGCATCTCGGCCGAGTGGTTGGCTGAGATTTATGTGCGAGAGATAGTGGCATGTCATGGAGTGCCTTTCTCGGTGGTGTCAGACCGAGATGTCCGTTTCACTTCCAAATTTTAGAAGCGGTTTCACGAGGAGATGGGTACTGGTCTCCTCTTCATCACCGCTTTCCACCCCCAGATGGATGGGTAGAGCGAGAGGACGATTCAGACTCTCGAGGACATGCTACGCACATGCATGTTAGATTTCGGTGGTAATTTGGATACGTATCATCCGTTAGCGGAATTTTCGTATAACAATAGTTACCATGCTAGCATAGACCGACCTCCCTTTGAGATGCTCTATGGGAGGAACTGTAGGACCCCAATATTTTGGAATGAGGTCGTTCAGAGGGTCATGGGGAGTACGGAGGTGGTACCCAAGACCACATAGTGGATCTGGTAGGTCTGGAGCAGGCTCCAGACTACTCAGATCCGGCAGAAGAGTTACGCCGACGAGCGGCGTTCAAACTTGGAGTTTTAGGTGGGCGATATGGTCCTCCTGAAGGTGTCACCCTGGAAGGGTGTTATCATCTTCCCGAAGCGGGGCAAGCTGGGCCCTAGGTTCATAGGTTCGTTTATGGTGTTGGCACGGGTGGGTCGGGTTGCTTTCCAGTTAGATCTTCTAGTAGAGCTCATCCAGATTCACATCACTTTCCATGTTTCACAGTTGTGGAAGTGCTTAGTGGATGATTCATCAGTGGTACCCCTTGAGGATATTCAAGTTGATGACAACTTGAACTACATCGAGAGACCAGTGGCGATTCTAGATCGCAAGACGAAGGAGCTGAGGAACAAGAGGGTTGAGTTAGTTAAGGTGCAGTGGTAGCACCACAAGGGTTCAAAGTGGACATGGGAGCTCGAGGAGGAGATGAGGGAGCACTACCTGGAGTTGTTTTCAGGCGCAGCAGACTTCGAGGAGTAAGTCTAAGACAAGTGGGGGAGAATTGTAACGTCCGGTTCCCTGGTACGTGTTTAATTAAGTATTTATCTTATTTTTGCAAAAAGGAATCGACGAGTTGGTAGCCATGACTCTTCGAGTAGAAGGCAATTTGTACGCGGGGTTTAAGTGAACTACTCGACGAGTCACAGCCCTGACTCAACGAGTAGGACGTGCTGGATGAAACCCTAATCTTTAGTGTTTGCACCTTATTTAAACATCATATCTGGCCTCCATTCCGGCCTCCATCACCTCCAAAGCCTATTATCGAAACCCTAATCTGCCATAAGTGATCTTGAACTATTTCTTGCCATTTTGAGTGTTATTTGTGCCTTTTGAAGCTTGTGGACGAAGTAGAAGATAGAAGACTCAAAAGGGAAGGAGTAGATCCAGGAACTACACTTCTTTTGCTACATTTTCTGGTAATCAAGTTTCCAACTTGATCATTCTTCTATTAGATCTATTTATCTCCATATTATGAAAATTATGGGTCAAGAACCTTGGTCCTTGGGGTTGGGAGTCCCAAGTGACTTATGGTCTTTTTAGCTCTAAAAGACCATGAATGGAAGGAAAGTTCGGAACTTTATGTGCCCAACAGATGTCAAAACCCTAGATCTAGGTTTGTATGTGTGGATTTGAGATTCTATGGCCTTATGGACAAGATCCATGTCTTATAGGAATTAGGGTTTTGTCTAAACCCTTTTAGAAGAGCTATGAACGGGTAAAGTTGGAAACTTTACCCTTAGGAAGGCCTTTCTAGTGGGAAAACAAGCTAAGAACCTTGGATCTAGAAGATAGGGGCTTAATCTGTTAAGATGGCCAAACAGACAGAAGGACTCGTTGAGTCCATAAGGGAACTCGACAAGTCGTTTCATGTTGTCCTGATTTTAGTTACTAGAAATCAACGACTATGTAGAGGGACTCAACAAGTGGATGAGCCAAGTCTCGAATGAACAACTCGATAGGATTCGTCGAGTCGGTGGAGTGACTCGGCGAGTTGAGTCGCGAATTCACGATTTCTGAGTTATAGAACTCAACGAGTTGATCTACCCAGAATGTTGACTTTGACCAGGGGTAAAATGTTCATTTTAACCTATGAAGAGTTATCAGTTTTTGATTAAGTGTTATTATGGAATTTATAGCCGAAGAGTCGTCAGAGCAGTAGACATGGATTCCTCATTCGAGCTTTCAACAGTAAGCCATACGAGGTGAGTTCCCTTTCAGTAGGAACGGGTCCATGGCACCAAGGTCGGCCTGTATATGTGATATGTTAGTAGTCGAGTGTGGGCGGGGCCCGAATCTCGTAGCAGTTTGGAATGGGCGGGCCCGAACCTCATAGTATTATTTACATATAGATATGTGATTATTTGGTAGTTATACTTGTTGTCTGTGTGATACTTGTATGCATGTTAGACAGCGGAGTGTGGGAAGTGCCCGAATCTCGTAGACAGTGGAGTGTGGCAGGGGCCCAAATCTCCTAGACAGTAGAGTGTGGGCGAGGCCCGAATCTCCTAGGCAGTGGAGTGTGGGCGAGGCCCGAATCTCCTAGACAGTGGAGTGTGGGCGGTGCTCGAATCTCCTAAGACAGCGAAGTGTGGGCGGGCCTCAAATCTCCATGAGAGTGGGTGGGGCCCGTATCTCCTATTTGCATGATATTTGTATGGTATGTGGTAGTTTGGGGGAGCTCACTAAGCTTCGTGCTTACGATAATCAGTTTTGGTTTCATGTACTTCCACTAGCAATGGGAAGGGCTCAGGATGATCGCATGGCACACACCACAATCTTCAGCCTGGGAGTTTTACTCTGATATTTCGATATGAGATTCTGATATGTGACAGTTATTATGATACTTTATGATACATGACACACAGTTTTATTTATGATAAAGGATGAATTATGGTTTTAATAATGATTTGAAAACGAAAATTTTGGACCGTATTTTTGGGATGTTTCAAGTAAAGTGTGGCATATGAAATCATTTAGTCACATAAACACCACATATAAAGAACAAAATGTGACATTTGTTTGCTTTTGTGATACGTAATTGTTAGAACTATCGTTGAATAGTACTTATAGCAACGCATTGTTTCTAATTGTTGTGGCTATTTGTTACCCTTTAATGACATTCACTTATGTTAAATCATGACATATTATATCATTTACTCACATGAACAAAACGCGGAAAGAAAAAATGTGACCATTGTTTGTTTTTTCTAACTGGTGTCGCTATTTAATACTGATGTGCAAAAGTACTTACTAGTTTTAAATTTATAACCTAACTACTAAACTATTTTATGCACCTATAGGCAATGTACCTAGTCTGATTATAGCATAGCTTCGGTAAGTCGAGTGTCGAACATAGAGAACAAAATTTAATTAATTAATATAACTACTTCTAATTAAACTAAGAAAAAAAACTTAAATTGGGGGCTTTTACTGATTTTATAAGATCAGAAGAACTTAAATCGGACTACTATTAACACTCAACAACTAAAGAAACAAAGAAAACACATTTGCATCAAGATTAAAGTATAGTTCTCTTCAATTCTAATTTCCCCTTCTCCTATGGTTGATCTCTATTGGATGGAATATATTGATTACCAATTTGATAACTAGCTATTATGATCAAATATCTAGACATACCAATTTATGAATTACCATTCAATGATCAAGCACAAGTTAAACACCAAATCGATAACGAGCAAAAATTGGACTATGTATGATAGTAGTTATTTTCATATGATCAAGTTAAGAAATCAAGCACAAATTAAAACTAATTATGCTCTCTAACAAAGTTAAATTTACTAGCTTTAATTACCTGATCTAAGATGTGATTAATCCTAGCTCTAATTATTCAATGATCATAAAAAATTAGGTGACAAATTCATACAATTAGAATGATCAACTATCATATAGAACTTGATTAATAAGCAATATAAACTAGAACTAAAACATGCTAGGGTTTTGATTTTCAAACACAAGTAAAATCAAAATATATCATCCATAAATCGAAATTAACACATAAGAATTAGGTTCATATCCACCAAATAGAAGTATAAGATTTTTAGCCTCCCATAGTAGCAGAAAATCAAAAAAAAAAATCCATGCAAATAAGACTAGACATGAGTAATGTTTAGTAAACCGAATAAATCTATGTAGAAGTCTTCTATATCTTTTTTACTTCTAGAGTTGCAATCGATTTTTGATCTTCTCCAAGGTTTCCAAAGGGTTCTAGTCATAATACCTCTCAGAAAATCGGTCAAAAGTCCTTCCATTCAACCTAATGTGTGTGCGTCCATATATATATATATATATATATATATATATATATATATATATATATATATATATATATATATATATATATATATATATATATATATATATAGTTTCCTAAAATCTGATCACCACAGCGTGGCTAAAAGGCACCACGTCGTGGCCTTCATGAATATCTCATATACTCTAAGTCAGCTTATTGGCCGAGAATCTTCCATTTGCCACGTTGTGGTGGATGATCATCACATTGTGGTCTTCTGTGTTTAATCCTTCTTTTTCTTCAATTGTCTTAGCTCATATTTTCCTGCTTCCAACTCCTTGTTTGCTTCCTTTTTATCTCAATCATGTTTTTGCAACTACAAAATAGATTTTAAACATAATAAGTACCTTATGTCCCAAAATTAAACATAATTGTATCTAAAAGTATTAGAATTTTGCACAAAATACATGACTAAATATGCACATATGAAAAGACCCCACACTTAGCTTTTGTTTTCCTTAAACAAAAAATGATTTTGTTATTATCAAACCATCAAATTAAAACCCTAGCTACCAACATCGCATAAGACAATCCATTTTGAAGCTCTGCATTACATCAAGACCGTAATGCATGTATTTGTGTCTAAGTCATAAAAACCTCCCAATCCTAAACACTCACAATCTTCATAAACATTTCCACACTTCTTTTGAAGAACTTTCATTTTATGCATCGCTCCAAATATATCCTCAGAAATCTTTCTTGACCTCAACTTAATTTTCGATTAAACCCCAAGCATAGATAAGGAAAAATAACCTAGAAAGAAAAAAAAACAATAAATAATAACTTGGCAAATTCCTTATTCTTGATTCTTCGATTTTTGAACTTTTCTTGATGATATTTCTTGATCTTCATAGCTTTGTAGACTCTTATTCTGTCAAACTTTTGCCACATTTTTCTTTTCTTTTTTTTTTTTTTCATTTTCACAATTGTTCATTTTTTTCTTTTTTCTCTCAAACTAAAACCTAAAAGAAAAACATGTGCTTAAGCAAGGGAACTTAACTTCAACCCTTATTAGTTAAAGGTATTAGTCTAAAGTGCAATGACTACATAAGCTTTCTTGGATATATTTCTTTTACACGATGCTAAACATATTATGTCCCTCAAACTAAGAAAGGTCATATTTTTTTCCATGATTTTACTAGGACAGAGAAGCCACAAATACACTAGAACATATATTGGCTCAAATAAACATTGAAACTCGCATCAGGTCATCACACACAACGCTAGCAACCTAGATCTCAACATAACAATACAACAACTTTTAATTGGATTCAATTTTAGACTATATTTACAAGTCTTTATAATAATTTTTAAAATCCTAGTCATTTTTTTAAAAAATTTTATCAGTATGCTTGCATTCATATATTCAACCCCCTACCCCACACTTTTATTGATGCAATGTTCCCATTGCACACTTGAACAATTAAATAACATAAAAGTAAAAAAAGGAGAAATTGGAACAGACTCCCCTACGATAGTAGTGGCGAGATCGAATTCTGAAACTTGTGTGGAAAAGCTAGAACATCTTGTATAATGGCTGGAAACAGTACTTCTAGACTCTTCTTTCATGAATGTAAATATTCTGAATCAAAATAAACCAAAGAACCATCTTCAAAAAGTGTGTTGAACCTCATCCACTACGTGGTAAAGAAACAACATGGTGTGGTGTTGAGTAAGAAGTCGTCATGGTTGTGGAAAATAAAAACGTCATGGTGTGGTCTAGTGATGCCACATTGTGGTTATAGGTCTGATATAGTCATGATAATAACAAATGCCACGACGTGGAGATGATGGCCACGTCTTGGTGACTTCTCAAAATTTCATTAAGAGCCAAAATAATGCATCGTTCCTTCTTAATGGCTTAGGATCATTCCCGACCTTTCTTTTCTGTAAAATTCCTTTATACAACCATACCATATACCAATTGTTGTACATGGAGTATATATATATATATATATATATATATATATATATATATATATATATATATATATATATATATATATGCAAGACAGATTATAGGTTATAGTCTTATACCCTAACCACAAGATCCACCCCAAACCCTAGCTGCGACCTTAACCAACACGCAACCACACAAAAACCATATACCCACATACATTATCTATACCAATTATGGTATATGGATTATAAGTTTTTGTTTTAAAAACATTATCATGTATTTTTCATCTTTATAATTGGATGTAACGGAAAATAGTTTTTATTTAACATTTTTATCCTAAAAAAATTTATTTATTCTAATAGGATTTATATATTGAAAAATGTTAATGGTGCTAAGCATAAACTAATTACTTTGACATAGAAGGGTTGAAGATCTTTTAAACATCCTTTATACATTAAGATGGACAATTCATGGATTGGAACTACTAGTCACACAAAACAGTATAGGGATGATGTTGCAAAATTTATCGATTACGTAGTGACAATTTACAAGATCACCAAGAATGTCGACTCTATAAAACCTATAAACAACGTATAAATTCCATGTATATGTACCATATGTGTAAACCACCTATGTAAACTTGTTGAGAATGTAGATTTTCAATTATCCAGATGTGAGATCGATCAAAACTATACTAACTAGGCTAAGCATGGAGAAAAGAGACACCAGGAATATAAAATGTGGTTTTTGAAGAAAAATATGCAAGGAATTCCAACAAATGCCACAAAAATAATAGAGATGGTTGAGGCCACAGGAGAAAATTTCCTAGGCAATCCTGACAATTTTAAAAAAAGCTAACAGAAGATGTTGAGAAGCCCCTTTACAAGGGACGTACAGACTTCACAAATTTTTCTGCAATTGTTCAAATCCTCAATGTATAGTGCAAGTATGGAGTTTTAGATAAATGTTTTACTAATTTCATGGTTTTGATAAAAAAAAAAAAAGATGCTACCTAACGATAATGAAATGTGTAGTAGTACGTATACGGATAAGAAAGCATTAAAAGCAACGGGTTCTCGGTATAGAAAGATACATGGATGTGTCAATAACTTCATTCTTTACATGAATGAGTACGAAGGAACCACAATATGTCCCACTTGTGGGAAATCAAGATGGAAGGTGGATGGAAAAAAGTAAAATATACGAAAATATTCCTATAAATTTTTGAGGTACTTTCCCATTATTCAACGAATGAAAAGATTATACCAATCGAAGACAATAGTAGAGCATTTAATATGAAATGCGACCAATAGACACGTGTATCCTGGTGTTTTACATCACCCAGTAGATTCACTCGCATGGTTTGCCACAGATGACATCTTTCCTGACTTTGCTATTGAAATAAGAAATATGCGGCTAGGCATTTCGGCTGACGGGGTCGACTTACATGGAGGAAATAAGAGTTACAATGTATGTCATGTTTTAAGTGTCATTTACAACTTCCCGCCATGGATATGTATGAAAAAGAAAGTTTATCATGCTTTCGTTACTAATATCGGGAACTTCGGGAAACTATATTGATGTTTTCTTAGAACCGTTGATTGATAATTTGTAGTTATTATTCGATGTTAGAGTGGAAACATATGATGTGTATAAACAAGAGAATTTTACTTTGAGTTCGGTTGTGTTATGGACGTTTAATGATTACCATGCTCTTTGTGCCTTATATGGATGTCCTTATAGCAGATTCAAAGGTTATGTGGTGGGTGGGGAATAAACGGACTGTATTAATCTTCCTGATTCTAATAAGTAGTGTTATGCTGGTCGCAGACGATATCTACCCTATAACCATCCATTCATATGTTAGAAGAAGGTGTTCAATGGAAAACAAGAGCTCTTCCCCAAAACCTATGAATGGGGAAGGACTATATAACAAGGTTAGATATATTATAAATAAATAAGGAAAGCTAGCTAAGATTAAGGAATCAGATGTTGAACAAATTTCGACAGGAAAAGGTGGGAAGATTAAAAAAAGAAAGATACATCAAAAGAGCTCGGTACTTAAGATGTTATCCAAGAAAAAACCACATATTGGAAGAAATTTAATATATGGCATGAATGTCTTAAGTATTGGGTGCACAATTTAGTCCATCATCTTATAGATTTTATGCATACCAAAAAAGAATATGGGTGAGCGTCTAGTCGGAATATTGTTAAACATTCCCTTTAAAATGGATGATGGATTGAAGGCTCGATCGCATTGGAGTCATTTGTTATAAAACTAAATTTACATCCTCATAGACAAGGCAACACCACCACACTCCCCGCAACAGGTTACAAATTAACGACACAAGAAAAAGACAAGTTATGTGAAATATTAAACAACTTAAGGGTTACACAAGGGTATTGAACTATTTTTTCTAATTTGGTGAGTCTATGTGATAGGAAGCTAATCGGACATAAATTGCATGACTATCACATGATCATATTGGGTTTTTATTCAAAAATCTGGTTTCTCAACCGATAAAAATGACAACGGAAGCTTTAAAACTGTTGAATAAAACTAAAACTATTTTACCTACCAAGGATCATTTTGCAAGAGTTAGAAAGATTAAAACAACCATAGAAGGGAAATCATAACAACCTTTGAAGACTTTGATCCTCATGAGAGGTTGGAAGTTGATGAAGTGTGGCATGAAACTCTAAAACAAGATTTCTTTAGAAGTATCCACTAAGCAAGAGTAGAACCATCAAAACATGCTAGTATTCACTTATAATTTTTTGTTCGTAATCCTTTGAGATATATACCAAATATATGTTCAAAGGTGAAGCAACAAAGGGACTTTGTTTAACATCAAAATGTGAGAAAATGGAGGAGAATAAGAGCTTATGAAGCTCAAAATTTGGCAGCCCGTAGAGAGCAATGTGCTCTCGGATTTTGGCTCCAAAGAAGAACCAAATGAGGCTTGCAAGAACTCGAATCCAACCTTTCATGCCCTCCCTTACATAATGGCCAAAAAGCAAGAAGAGACCATAAAGCAAAAGCATGAGACATGCTTTTTACAAGCATGGTATAATTGATTAAACAATTCAAAAGAAGACCATGTTTGGTCTCCTCTCACTTTTTCGAAAAAGGCTAGGCACAAAAGAAGACAAAAGTTGTCTCATAGCTAGTTTATATATACATACATGTTATCTGTATAAAAATTCAATCTTATTTATAAAGAATTCTCAATATATATATATATATATATATATATATATATATATATATATATATATATAACTAGTCATATATAAATATATTATTTTATATAAAACTATATTTTTTATAAATTGTAACTAGCTTATTAAGATATAAATATGAATATATAAATATCTTATTTTATATAAAGCTACATTTTATATAAATTGAACTAGTTTATTAAGATATATAAATATAACTAATAAATAATCATACTTTATGATATATTTCATAACTTGTTATTTCTCCAATAAATATTATTTTCACAAACAATAAATTCCCGATTAGTAAAATTTTATTTTTATAAAATAATAATTTTCCAATTAAATACAAGTGTTGATATATTTATTAATAATCAAATTATAATAATAAATAATCAATTGACGGTAACTTGCTATATGGTGTGACCCTATAGGATCATATATTATTAGTAATATCATTCTATAACGATTTTTGGGCATACATGATCTTTCAGATAACGCAACAGTTTTTACCCATTGTAATACGATCTATTATGAATCCACCCACCAAAAATGCTATTATTAGGTTTTCTTTCTTTTTCAAATCAATATTTAGTATAGAAATCGAAGTGGATGAGCTCGATAAGTTGCAAGAAGAGTTATGTGTGACATTATGTCTTCTTGAGAAATTCTTTACACCATCATTTTTTTTGATGTTATGGTTCATTTAACTGTTCACCTTAATAGAGAAGTAAAATTATATGGTCTAATATTATTTTGATGGATGTACCCATTTGAAAGGTATATGAAGGTATTAAGGACTACGTGCAAAGCAAAATTAATCCAGAAGGTTGCATTGTTGAAAAGAATGTTGTGGAAGAGACAATTGAGTTTTTTATCGAGTTCCTAAAAACATGCATACTATTGGTATTCCACATGACAAGTTCGAACACTTTTGGAACTGAAAGTGGTGAAGATACTAATTATCTTATGGATGGAACTACACTATCAACGAGTAAAACAGTTGATGTTACTCCAAAACTCTTCAACAAATAATATTTCTATGTACTCCAAAATACAAATGAAGTTTAACCGTATATAAAATAATTATATTTTTATACATGTGTATGTAGTTTTTTGGAATTGTAAAATACGTTGTTTATTATAATACCATTCAACGTAATTGTAGCCAACACAATAAGGTTTTGGAAAATCAACACCCTCATAAAAAAAAGTATAGTTAGAGCAAGAGCACAATAAAATGTTTGGTCGTTGGTTATGAAAGGAGGTATATTTTTCATGTAGTGTTTTTTTCTTTCGTTAGTGTATTAATCTTTAGCTAAAGTTTATATTGTAATAATAATATTCAGGTTGAGAGAGAGTTAGCGATCTCCAAACAAAAACATACTAAAATACAAAACATATGTTATCATGGATATACATTTCGTACAAAACGTCATGCATGTAAAGTTCACCGGGATAATAGGGTTAGTGTAGTGGCAAATGTAACGTTCTTAGTAAAATAGATTACAATCATTTTACTTCAAGTTATATATATATATATATATATATATATATATATATATATATATATATATATATATATATATATATATATATATATATATATATATATATATATATATATATATATATATATATATATATATATAGGGTAAAGTGAATATACCTAACAACCTTATATAAGCTTAGGTACCTAACCACATTATACTACATTGTTTTGCATTATATTTCCATTGCAATCATTTAAGGTTTTTAAACTTCAACCCATAACTTGATTTACTTCCAAGATTTTCAGACATTCACCATTATATTCCTCCTACACCATTTGATTTGTAACGGTAGTATATGAAGCCCACCAGGGGGTCTCCATAGAAAGACGTCATTTGAATGAAGATAATGATGAAAGTCTAAAGATTTTGGAAGGAATCAAGTTATGAGGTTGAATTTTAAGAATTTTGGATGATTACAATGCAAATATAATACAAAATTACGTAGTATGATGTGGTTAGGTACCTAAGCTTGTATAAGATTGTTAGGTATATTTACTTTACCCATATATATATATATATATATATATATATATATATATATATATATATATATATATATATATATATATATATATATAATCGTTATTACTGGTTTATGGAATATTTTGTCATTTTAATATTTACACTTTGTTATTTGTAGTCAATATTTTAATATATAATCAGTTGTTTTTACTCTATGTTGCTCTAACATTTTTGTCAACCTTGTATACTTTGTTATTTTTAAATCATATTTCAACGATAAATCGATTACCAAAAAACAAACATGGAATTGATAAATATAAATACAAATATATTAGCATAACTAATGTAAGATCATATCCTAATTCCTATCTACCCTAATAAATAAGAATGATTTTGCCACATGTCCTTCTCTCATTCAATCTGCCACATGTCATTTTGTCATAATTTAGAGATATATTTATTTTCCACTTGTCATTTATTTCATTTTCCATTTCTAATGTATTATTAATTAGTTCCATAAATTAAACCTACCATAATGATATTAATTTCAAATTTTAAATTTTAAATTTCAATTTCAATTTTAAATAAATTTAGAGTTTAAATCTTTACGTTTAACGTTTTGTTATAATTAACCTGTTTAGTATATGTGTTTGATAACTAAACAATAATTTTAAATTATTTATTTTTTGCATGTTTTTTTTTTCATAATTTTTATTTATTTCAAATTTCAAATTCAAATAAACTTCTCATTTAATCGTTTCCATTTAACATTTTCTATAATCAACCCGTAGAATATACGGGTTTCACAACTAGTGTTTATTACATTAAAATACTCTTAAAATATAATGTGAAATAAATCTGTACCATACACTAATTATTCGTATATTAATTAATTGAGGTGAAATGTATAATAATATATATGCTAATTATTTATATGATGATTTGACATACATGAAGTTACGCGAAGAAAAAAATTAAGTATTATTGAACATGTGTTTTAAGTATAATCAGCTTTATATATTTATTGGTGTAATGAACATTTTATGTTTAGTTGTTATTTGACTTTTTTTAGTTTCAAACAAGTAAAAAAATATTAAATTTAAAACCAACTTGATGATTTAGTAGGATATTTAACATGAATAATATTATCATAGTCACTGAGATATGATTATCATGTGTATGTTTTTGGAAACAAAAAATGAGTACGAAAGATAACATCCAATGTTTATTTCATTATTTTTAAAATATTATATGCAATAAATTATAACCACATATTCCCTCCGTCCCAATATTATTGTCCACAAACAAAAAACACAGATTAAAAAAAAAAAACATTAATTACCACTAACTTTATATAATAAAATGAAAGTTTTGTTTTTATTTTGCATTGAATGTTCTATTAAATGTTTAGTTGGTTAAGTAATAATGAGAAGTATTTTGATAAAAATGTTATTTATTTTCAGAAGTGGAGTATTATTTTGAGAAAAACCAAAAAGGAAAAATAAACTATAATTTTGGGACGGAGGGAGTATTAATTATTAGTATATTAATCAATTTAGGTGAGGGGTATAATAATCTATATATAAATTATTCATTGGAATTTAAAAAATAAAAAATAAAAAATAAAAAATAAAAAATAAAAAAAAAAACTTTTTGGATTTATCAACTCATAAACAATAGTGGAAAGTGGAACGAAGCCGCTATTTTGGTGTAATCATAACATATAGACTTAGGTTAACAACAAGACAGTGGAAAATGATTCATTAATTACTAAAATGGGTTTGAAAATTTTCGGTTTTCCTTTATGATGTCAGCACAAGTCAATTTAAACTGTTTGATTGTTTGTATAGGCTTTAAAGAGTGTCGATCCATTTTCATTTATACGTGTATACGTATACATATATCTCTATGTAAGTCGATTGTATTTGTCAAATAAACAATATTCCAAAACATATTGAACATAATTCAAAACCCAATATATGACGTCTTCTTCATTCTTAGTACGCAACGCAGCAAACCCTAATCTCTAGGAACAACTCGGAGAACATAAGGAGCGACCGCAATGGGCTGCGATACTCTTCATGTTGGCAGCAGGGGAGGCGGAAAAACTGGAGGAACAATTTGTCAAACTACATAATAAACTGCCTAAAACACTAAAAATCCTGAAGGAGTGGCCAATGTTTGACAACAACTTGTTGACGGCTTCCCATTTGGTAAAATCTCTCTTCTACCTGTTGTCGTTACTAGGACGAAAAGATCGATGAGACAAGGAGTTTCATCATGGAGAAGTGAATGTGCAGGTGAAAGTGTGGGGTAAAAGTTTTTGGGTTTTTGTTTGTGGTTTTTTGGATGAATTCAACTCTTGGCCACTTGAATATATATTGGATGTCCAGTCAGATCATCTACCTTTAAATAATACATATAAACTTTAATCATCTACCTATCATCTCTACTGCCTCCGTCTCCGGTTCACTTCAACGGTCGCTTTTCCTCTCCGACGACCAATCTGCCTCTCATATCCGACACTCTCGTATAAGAAAACCTAAGAATTAACAGATTGAGATGGCATCCTCATCAAACATAAGGTATAGCGCTTTTTTCAATTAGTTTTGTAAGTTTTCAAAAAATCAAGACAATAAACAAAGATTTCATTCCACTCATTCAAAAAAGGTTGAAACTTTTGCATCAAACACTAACAAAGTTAAACCTTTCCGAAAAAAAAATCCCACATTACAAGCTCAAACCTAACAGGAGGAGTTAATCCTCAAGATTGAAGCTTTTTGTGTTCTTGTTAGGTTTGAGCTTGTAGTGTGGGATTTTTTTTGGAAAATGTTTAACTTTGTTAGTGTTTGATGCAAAAGTTTCAACATTTTTGAATGAATGGAATGAAATCTTTGTTTATTGTCATGATTTTTTGAAAACTTGCAAAACTAATAGAAAAAAAGTGCAATACCTTATGTTTGATGAGGATGCCATCTCAATCTGTTAATTCTTAGGTTTTCTTATACGAGAGTGTCGGATATGAGAGGTAGATTGATCGTCGGAGAGGAAAAGTGATCGTTGAAGTGAACTGGAGACGGTGAACTAGAGACGGAGACAGTAGAGATGATAGGTAGATGATTGACGGGGCATCCGCTATATATTCAAGTGGCCAAGAGTTGAATTCAGCGCCAAATATGAGAGAGAACTTGAAATTTCTTCAAACCCTACCATTTTACACTTTAACATGATGTGTTCAATAGATATTCAACTCAACATTCGATTAAAGACCAAAGTTTTGTATAAAATTGAAGTTAAAAATTTTAGGTTTTACTTTTTAATTGAGAGTTAATTTATCTGGTACAAACTTAATTCTCTCAACGCCTATATTCTTATATAAACCGTTAAATAAAAAAAAATCGATATAACCTAAAAAATATGCATACACTTTTTGTCAGTGATATAAGTGTCCATATTTTCTCCTTATAATAAGGGATTTAAAGCACCAGAATTTGTCCAAACTATTCAAATGCGTTAGTATTTATAACACAAACAATTCATGCAATCAAAACTTTTGTAGGTATATTTAAGTTCTTGTGACCATAGATATTACCTTTTAACTATATTAGATTTCTATATGTGATTATATGTACTAATCGTCTTATCAAAAACCATTATTATTTTTAAATGTGGCGAACACAATCCAAAATTTTACCAATGATAATTTGTCACTTTATAATGAAATCGTCACGTTTTTTTTCAAAAGTGTGGCTATGCCATTTTTTAAAGTGTGGTCGTATATCAAAATTCTTATAGTGAAAATAAAAGTAGTAATATCCTCATTTTTTATTACGTGGGTTACTTTTTATTTATGATCAATATTAATGTGTAGGTTATTTTGACCGAATTTAATGTCTCCATTATGGATCTTTACATTTATTATTGTAATAATTTGGAAGTTACTAGTATTCTATGTGAAAAAGACTAGATTATAATGTTGAGGGGATCGAAATATGATAATAAGAAGTTTCTTTCGTTTTGGTTTCTCTTTATCCGTTTTCCCCACCCCGGTGAGTATCATGTGAAAGGGTATTTGGCTGATGTGGCTAGCTCTTATACATGGTAAGTTGGAGATGCACTCTCTATTGCTTTATGGTTTCGTGCATCATTGATACCGATGGATCATCAAAGTTAAGTTTCTTTTGTATTTTTATTTGTTGCTTCCTCAATAATTTGAATCCTTGAATCCCTCCGGTCATATCACAACCTTTCAAAGTGACCATATTAGCATAATCCAAGGTTGCTTTTGGTCGAAATCTCGTTTTGGTCTCTAGCCTATGGAAACGAAAACACACAAAGAATCTATTTTCTTCAAGGTGCCCACACTATGCGATATTAGCCTTGGCATGTGCACGGACAACACTCATTAACTTAATATAGTCTTCATGTTATCGTTTTCATTTTTGTTCTTGTTAAGTAGATTTGATCATATATGTGATATATATGTCCGATGTAAGGGTGACAAGCACTCATGTCGTGTTTTTATTGATATGACACAGCATAACAACTTTTAATATAACACGAATACGTCAAAACATGGTGTGGTGTTTTGCGTAATAACAAAAAACGATCCGATTAAAACACAATAAAAAACGACCAACACAATAAACAATGAAAAATAAAAATAATAAACAATTAATTTATTTAATTTATAATTAATCATACAAAATAGGACAGACGCCTGTTAATTTCGTATCAAATTTTGAATACGAAAACAACACAACACGATGTCATGTTTTTTACACTTGACACAAACACTCTAAATAAATAAACTAAAACAATTTCTTTTGTGCGAAACTAAAACAAACAGTGGACATAAAATTTGGGAAGAAAAAGTTACTTAGATATAAACTTAAAAGAAATGGAAGTAATGGAAATTACATTTAAAACTAATGACCATTCACACATATTTTATACTAGAAGAATTAGAAATCTAATCTAATACTAAAACGTGAAATAGATAAAGACTCAAATAATGCAAAACTTCCTATTATACCTAAACTAAAACTCCAACCGATTAATCCAACAATCACCCCCTTAATCGGTTTCGTCATACTACCCACTCGTTCAAAACATTGTCGGTTCCTCTTCGAGTAGATTGGCCTCTTGTTTCTCCCATTTAGGACACTCGTTGCTATAGTGACCAAACTCACCAAATCTGTAACATCGAACGTGACTTTTATCCTAGACACGTTCATTGCCATCTCAACTTCTCCCGGACCCTGACCTCTTCCCTGGCCATGTCCAAAGTCATCCTGATTTGAACATCTATTGAAAATGTTTACAAACATGTGATTTTTCCTCACTAGCCAATAACAACCCACCTTGAATGTCCTCCATTTGCTTAGTTCCTCTTATACACTCCTCGTACTCCTTTAATCTACCAACCGCTTCATTAAATATCATTGAATCCAACTCGAAACATTGCTCTATTGAAGCCACGATTTGAAGAAAGGAATTAGGCATCGAATCAAGTAATCTTTTCACCAAATCAACTTCTTCAAGCTTGTAACCTAGACTCCTTGCTTTTGAAGATAAACCAGATAATTTTGTCTCAAAATCATCGACCAATTCACCCTCCTTCATGCTCAAACTTTCAAGCTCCCTCTTTAAGGTGGCAAGCCGAGTCGTTCTCACCGATCAACTCCCAAATACCATGTTTTTAGCCCATCCCACACTTGCTTTGGATCGGTGTAACTCGCCATTTGCAACACCATGTCTTCAAGTATCGATTGAAACAAAAAAACAAGATCTTGTTTTGACTTCTTTTGATCTGATGTTTCACCTAATGCTTTCGGTTCAACCGTCTCTCATATGTCGTGTGCATCCATAATCGACTTGACTTTGACCTCCCACACCGGATAATTCGTTGGAGTCAAAACCGAAACTTAATATGTCATCGGTCCTCTTTCTTTAATCAACGACATCCTATTCTCTTTTTGACAACTCCAACTTCTTTAATCAAGCTTGTACCGAGAGCACTTTTCCACCGAACAACAAAACAAGGTCACGACCACCTTTACCATCTTCCGTCGTCCGCAAAACGAACAAATTCAAAGTCACCCACTTTGACGTCTTTCCGTCTGTTTATTCTGCACCTCTTTTTAGTCTCTCACAAGCACGATTAAGAGGAACCAAGGTTGTTTGTGATCAAAACCAAATCACACCCTTTTCAACGTAACCCGATTCTCGCTGCGTCTGCCCTGCAGCGAAAAGCTACACTTTTCTTGAAACCGACTCTCAAACCGGTCGCCCGAGGTCTTCACGAGCCATATGCTTTGATACCAAGTGTAAGTAAATAAACTAAAACAATTTCTTTTGTATAGAAATAAAACAAAACAGTGGACAAAAAATTTGCGAAATAAAAGTTACTTTTTCACAAAGTTAAAAGAATCAGAAGCGCTAGAAACTATATTTAAAACTAATGACCATTGACATCTATTTTATACTAGAAAAATTAGAAATCTAGTCTAAAACGTGAAATAGATAAAGACTTAAATAATGCAAAACATCCTATTATACCTAAAACTAAAACTCCAACCGATTAATCCAACAAACACGAATTTGAAATTTAATTCGTCCCAATTTCATTTCGTGTCATTAATATTTTTCTCATGTCATGTATTGCCACCTCTAGTTCGATGTGATATATTAATGCATTAATGGTTGCCCTTCGATCATTGTGCATTATCGGTTGCCGTTAATTTCATGTTGATTCTTGTTTATTTGTTATATAAGTTTGATATATAAAGGTTTTTCAGCTAAATTATGTAACCAATAACAGCAGTGCAATGAAGAATGTATATAGAACTAACGATGTTCAACGCATCGACATGAAGATACAATACATTATTGAAGGCTCCAATCTAAAAAGATTAATATTGTAAATTAACCCTTTAATTACTCATATGTGTTTGTAAGGGTAAGGGTTTGGGCGTTAGCTATGTGCATTTACATGATTTTTTTTAACTTTTTTTATAACATTGATTACTACCATGTACGAGATACAAGAATAGAATGTCTAAATTGAAAAATAAATTTAAAAAAAAAAAAATTTAAAAATTATCAAAATATTTGAAAATTTGTGGCTTCAAGAAAATACTTAAAAGTCGATTTTAATTATGATAAGGAAAATCCACTCAATATGTTTTTTTCTAAATAAAAATATAGTATAACGTTGAACTCATTAAAAAAAATAACTTAAATTAAAATGGGCTCAAGAACCCATTTTTCGTAATCGCAAGTGAGTTGGTGAGTTTTGGGTAGGAACTATGTGGAATGGCACAAAAACGGTAAAACGTGTTTTTGGAAAACTTGTTATTAAAATACGTTATAAAAATCCAAGAGTTGTATTTTATATAATTGGTAAATTAGTTTGGTAAATAACAAGAACATGTATCATTTCTTAAAAATCAAACTTAAGAGTTATTAATTAAATAAAATTAATTATTAACATCATCCTCTTTTATTTTTGTGTAGATGTCTCCTAATATGAAAGTATGAGACGTCATGGTATGATAGACACCATTTAGAGATGAATATTCTCCATATAGATTATAAATAAGAGACAATACTAAAGCATAATTGAAACCAAAATTTCTGTTTTTTTCATATAATAATGCAATATATTAAAATAGACCACTAATTTCTAGAAATAAGGAAACATTGGATATCATTAAATGCATACACAATGGGCAGAAGAAAATACGAGACTTGGTCTTCTAAGGACACATGTTCGTATCAATATTCTGCCCCTGAAAAATGGCCTTGTTCTCAAGGCCAATTTATGTGATTTCCAGGATAGAAGGAGCTGGCCATGGAGACGGCCTTAGATATGGACATATATCTGTATTAGTTTGTCTCCGCCTAAAAAGGAACCCGTTCTCAAGGCCTAGTGAGTTTGTTTGGATCTGTTTTCGATAGTTTTTATTGGCCGGAATTGTTTTGGGTTGTTTTATGTAGGTAGTTTTTTAGGGAAGCATCATCGGAGGTAGGAATTCTTGTTGTGTTGAAGGTGTCGTGGTTAATGATGGTGGTGGTTATGACAATAAAATGTGGTTGTTGGGTTGACATGGGCGATTGCAATGGTTTTGGAGGCGGCGGTGGCAATAACGACTGTTGTGGCAGCGGTAGTGGTGGTGTAGATATCGGCGGCAACGGCCTTGGTTGTTGATTCGGTGGTGAAAGCAGATGTGGATGTGGGATGAGTTTGGCCAAGGTTCCAGTTTGAATGTCGATGAGGGTGTTCACAGTGGCCATTTGTGTGATAATTGCATCAAGACGGCGGACATTAGCGGTGGAAATAGCAATGAGTATGGAGAATTGCTCTCGGATACTTGACGGTGTGACATCGTTGGACATATCTTGATGGGGAGGCATGATGAACGGGAATGAAAGTATCATTGATAGACACCACTTAATGATGGCTATTCTCCATAGAAATTATAGATGAGAGAGAGACAGACAATACTAAAACATAACTGAAACCAAATTTGCTTTCTTCCCATAAGAATGCAATATATGAATATATAGATGCAACCTATAACTACTACTAAACTGGAAATGTGAATCATGCAAATATACTAGCTAAAATAGATCGCTAATCGCTAGAAATAAGGAAACTTTGGCTATCACTAAATGCATGCATAACGGGCAAAAAAAATAGGAGACTTGGTCTTCTAAGGAGACATATTTGTATCATCGTATTATCATTTCACATTGTTAGTTAGCGTGGAAGGAGCCGACGACAGGTCGATTAGGTTGGTCGGTGATGGTACTAACCGTACCGTCAAGTTCTCAATTCCCTACAAAAAATGATATAGCTCAATTGGTGTTTGGTGGGTTCTTCACCGGTACTACCTAAATTTTAATATTTTCTAGAAATTATATAGAAATTTTTTATGACCTACCTTTTAATATTGGAAAAAACTAAGGATCTACCTAATTTTCAATAAGGGAACCATATGATTTTCTGTTTTGGATTTGCTACTATTATTCACCCCGTTTCTCCCACCATTCTCTAGACTTTATCTCTCTATCTCTTCTTTATATATACACACACGATATATATATATATATATATATATATATATATATATATATATATATATATATATATATATATATATATATATATATATATATATATATATATATATATATATATATAACATTTTTCAAAAACAAAAAACCAAAAATTATCAATTTTTTGCGTCTAAGCCACTCAAAAAAATAAAAAAAAATAATAATTTTTTTCATAGACATAAAATTGAATGCTTTAGGATACACCATTAATTTGTCCATGATTCCAAAACTGCTTTTTAAGGAAATTGAAGTTTTTAAGGAAATTGAAGTAAGATACGGTGCATCAATTCTTATCATTCTTTTCATTCTCACATTAGTTTTATGAACATAAATATTTAACAGTCGAGGTAATCTAATAAATATTCTCACAAAAATACATTTTCAATCATTTAGGGCAATCTCAAAAACATTCTCACTAATGTTAATATTCTCTAATAATCTAATAAATATTCTCACAAAAATACATTTTCAATAATTTAGGGCAATCTCAAAAACGTTGTCACTAATGTTAATATTCTCTAATATGGTTGCATCCATTCTTATCATTCTTAAATTAATCTTATGAATTGTATGCATCAAACACATGGTATGAGGATGGATAATAAAACTAAACCTATTTGAGAAGGTACATTATGAGATAATAAAGAAGATAAAAATAAGATATCAAATTTAAGGAAGAACATCATTTACATTCTACGAGAATGAAAAACAAAATATCAGGTTTTGACATAAAAGTTAGATTTGCATATCTGTAACACTACATATATATTTATACAACTTAATAATTCTTTAAGAATTCAAAATTCCTCATGAATTATAAGAGAATGAAAAAGATAAGATAAGATGGCATGTTTAAGAACATACATCAAGTACATTTTGTGAGATTGCAGAAGAAAAATTCAGAATTTGACATGAAATTGTGACTTGTATGTATGTAATAATATACATATTTTTATATATCTAAATAATTATTGAAGAATCTAAACATTCTTGAAGAATTCAATCTTTTTTTATCAAGAATGCTTGAATAATGCAATATTTAACATTCTTTAAGAATTTACCACCGTGAAGAAACCTTTGTTCCTCTTCTCTGTATCTCTTTCTTGTTAGCGTGTTTTAGCAGAAACAAGAACTTGATATGACTTCAATGAATATTTGTTATATGCAAAGGATATGGTGGTGGTGTACTGCGATGAAGATCTGATGAACATGTTTGTCCTTTGTCATGGTTTTGATTAAAAAGTTGAAGACGACACCGAGATAATGATAACAAGATGGAATATATGCGATGGTGCCTTGGTTTATACATGTGTATGTTAATGGTGGGTGGCGATGGAGATTTGGTGAAGACGGTAACCAATGTTATATGGTAACTTGAAGTATTGGTTGAATAAGATTTTATTATTGCCTATGAACAGGTGTTGATATTGGTTTTATGTTGTTGATGGCGTATGATGAATGTTGGAGTAACGATGGTTCTTGGTGGAAAGAATGTAATCGGCACAAAAGATGCTTTCATTCCATAAAACTAGGGATTTAAGTTAAAATTCAAATTATCTTCCATAAACATAGGGATTTAATTAAGATAATAATTAATTTAAATAACAAAATTACTATAATATTCTTACCAAATGAGTGGTCCAAAATCAGTAATACATTTATACTATATTTAGATTTCATACATGAACCTAACTCATATATATATATATATATATATATATATATATATATATATATATATATATATATATATATATATATATATATATATATATATATATATATATATATATATATAGATGTGACCTGGCTCCGAACCACCTGAGCTATGGATGAACGGCAACCGGATGGATTCTGAGAGGTCACAGAGAAAAAGAAGGCGTCAGCCGTCATCCGGGAGGAGGTCCCGGAAAGACGCTCCGACAGTCAGGTTAGTGGGTAAGATAAGAATGGTCGTATGGAGAATGAAGACCGGAGAGAAGAGAGCTTACCTTGTCAAGGCCAGATGAGGCCTTTTATACTGAAGATCTTCCTCGGACCGTACGAGGGACAGGGACTGCGGTCCCGACAGGATCCGATGCTCTTATTGGAGAACCATGCTCCACGTTTGTGTCCGGTCCAGCGATTGGTCTAGGCGATTATGCTCTGACCCGACGCTTTGTCGCTTGGAGCCGTTATCCTTGGACTGTAGTTAAAGGAAAATGCTTGTCAAGAGCGAGCTTCTTGCGCGGTCGCCGCGTAGGAATCTGGGGTCGTTTGGAACGTCCGGGTCGCCCGGTCGAGTCCCTGCTGGTAGTGCCCTGCTAGGGCTCGCCTGTCTCTGGCCCGCTCTGAGGGGCGCGTCATCAAGTCCCCCAGTCGAGTAGTCATAGCGTATGCTAGCTAGCTATGATGTTCTGGACTTAACTGCTGGTACACGCGTCATGATTTTACTCGGTCGACACTTCATTTCTGGCGATGTGACATTACGGTGTGCGCGGCGGTTACATCAGCTATGTCAAGGACTTTCATAAATCCCGCTTTCTTTTCCTTTTATTGCTCTTGAACAGTTTTCTTTTTCAATTCCTACCCTGCCTCTTATTCCCTCTTTTCTTCTCCTCTTCTTGTTCTTTGTCATGGCATCTGCTCAGAGTTTAATCCCTAGTTCCTATGAATTCGACACCCTTCAGGAGGCTTACGACCTCACTCCGGCTGATGGGGTGGAGTTTCCAGTCTCTGCTTCTTTGATCACTCGACCTCCGCCTGGGAAGGTGGGTGTTTATTTGAAAACCTTCGACGTCGGTCTTCGCCTTCCGTTAACTGACTTTCAAGAAGAAATACTCTGGCATAACGGGTGCAGTGTTCAGATGCGAACCCCCGGTGTTGTTCATAAGATAGTGGCCTTCGATATGATTTGTCGAGCAAACGGCATCGTTCTCGACTACTTTGTAACGCCCGCATATCCGGGCTAGTCAATTTAGACGCAATAGGGGCCGAAAACAACTTTGTGACAAAATATTATTTAGAATAAATAATCTTAACCAAGTTGTAGAATATGTCACAAGGTTTTTGTACATATAAAGAACGCCGAAATCCGAGTTATAACAAAGAAGTTATGGCCCGTCAAAGTTTTACGGCAAAACCGGCACGACACCGGGAGATGTAAATAGTGAATTTAAGATAGAGGAATTTTTAGCCTTAGTGATCTAAAATTTTTTTTTTGTATATGTTAAACCGAGAACATCCATAAAAAGAACACCCAAATCTGACTTCGTATGACGAAGTTATGATTTTTCTAAGATTCGGCTTAGCAGTGCACGGTCCGAAACTCGAATTCTAGCTCGAGCGGTTTTTGGCTTACACGACCTAAATGAGAGTTGAATATTTCATTAATAGGAACTCAATGGTAAAAAGATAGACGAAAACGGAGTCCGTATGAATGAGTTACGAATTCTTCGCGGTCATTTAACAGTCTAAACGCCTCCTACTGTTAAATTTGAGATCGGTCAAGAATTAGCCGACGGAGTCTAAATGAAAGTTGTAGATCTTGATTTTACCTATGCGTTGAAAAAAACAATGTCAAATATGGAGCTCGTATGCGAGAGTAATAATTTTTCTAAGTTTGAAGGTTGATACGCGATAGGGGGTGACGTGGCACCACCTGAATTGGACACGTGGCACCACCAGAAGACTGCCACATGCCCCAACTCGGCGAGTAGGTCCTCCTACTCGGCGAGTCCATCAGTCTGCACCCCTATAAATAGAGGTGTCGGGTTCCCTCATTTCCTCACCCCTCAACCCTCTTCTTTCTCTCTCTATACTCTCTCTCTAGCCCTCTAACCCCCCCTAAAAGCCTAGGTAAACCCCCTAGCACCTGAAGGAAGCCCCGAGGCTCCCAAAGCCCCAAGAAAAGAGTCTTTCGGCTCAGGAACGTTGCTCCAGCAAAGCCCGGTTTTCTTTAAAATCCGCTGTAAGTGAGCTACGCTTACGCAATTTTTAATATAGCTTTCAAATAATTACACTAATGTTATTAGGTCCTTAAAATAATTATTTGGGCTATTATTATGAGTTATATTGAGTTTTATTTAACACTTATATAATAATAATAATAATAATAATAATAATAATAATAATAATAATAATAATAATAATAATAATAATAATATTAATAATATCTAGACTATTAATTTGTCGTGGTTGTCGTTAGACTAAACTCTAGTGGTAATGATACTTTGTTTTGTTCGAGGGAAATTGTTTTAACAGTAACAAAGTGTTGTCCGAGTACCGAGTCATCACCTTATCAAGTGAGTGCATAGTTACTTTCATCTTACACATAAATATGAAGTATTTTATATAAATTACGTGCTATGTGTGCATATTATCTGAGTACTTGCTGTCTATGCTAGATGAATGATTTTATAAATGTTTTTAATGATTTAAACTGTATATATGTATTTTATATCTACGATAATGTTGGGGTAAAACATGTGTAGATGTAATAGATGGAGTATGAGTTGGATGATGAGTTGAGAGGTGAAATAGACCGTGAGGTGAGGGTGAGAGGTGGATGATGTGAGAAGCCTTTTCCCCAAATGATGGCCCCGTCATTCAGCAGAGTATGGATGACAACCACGAACTAGTCTAGACAGTACAGTGGAACACTAGCAGGCTCGCAACCTGTAGGTGTTGTGAATGATGTGTTCACCGGTGTACTCTAAAAAACCATTGACACGTATTGCGAGTGGATACTGTCGATAAACGAAATAGCCCTGGAAGCTATGGATTTAGTGCATGTTGAGCAAACCCTGGCAGCTATAGATTTAGTGCCCGTTGAGTAAACCCTGGAAACGATGAATTTCGTGCCGATTCCTTAGGATGATCCTTAGGAATGAATTAACGAGGAGTAGCCGATTCTTAGGGTAAACCCTTAAGAGTAAAGAAGATAATGGGGAAGGGTAATTGGGTTAACTGTTTGACGATTAAACATAATAATTATATTATTGTGGGTTGAAAACCCTATGTACTCACCAGGTTTCCCAACCTGACCCACTCAGTTTATTTATATCACATGTGTTGTTATGAAGTCACATTACACTGAGAGATTAAAGAGATGTAAATTACTAGTGATAATGAATGTAAGTTCTGTTTATGCTTATGTTTTTGTATTGACGATGACATCCCAAATGTTTTAAAATGAATACAAATACTTTTCTTCGGAAATGCTTTGATAACGTATTTATCATATTTTACTGGGAACAAACTCCGCAACATTTTTATTAAAAGAGGTACTCTGATTTTTATAAAGCATAAACAAAATCGGTCTTTTTTGGCCGTGAAAATGGGGATGTCAGAGTTGGTATCAGAGCATTATTTTAAGAGAACTAGGAATATAGATTTATTTCTAGACTTAAACTTAGAATGCTAAGCGACGATCGTGAGGAGTGTGTCTAATATATTTTAGGTAGTAAACCTAAATAGACACAATCACTAGCTTATTTAGGGAAAATGCCTAACATGCTTTTATGTGCTAAATGTTTTATGATATGCATTATATGAACGGATCTATGGTCTGTTGCCGACCGAATCTAGAAACTTTATGTGTTCGGGTTTCTAAACGTTTACTTACGGTATTAGAACTTACATGTAATTTTTTGGAGAGATAAGGAGAATTACACGTCGATCGTAAATAAAATCTTCTCTATCTAAATTCTTGTCACTCTACACCGGACATCTAAATTCGATGTATAAATCGACATGATGAACACTCAAAGCGGATTCGGAGATAGTAACCCGCAACCTAAGCCACAAGTGATTGAGCGTACACCAGAAGTAGAAGTTGCACCCGAGCCAATCACGATGGAAGGAGTACATGCAATGGTGCGGATGATGTTGGATCAACAGATGAGAGAAACAAGGTGCTTAATTCAACAAAGTAAGGACGAACTTACTGTACCAGTACGCCAGGCACCCACTCTTGAGGCGACCATCTGGGTTGCTAAGTCTGTCGATGAAATGATCAATGGTAGTATCGCCAGCAAGGTTGATGTTGGAAAGAAGAGGAAATTTGAGGGGTCTTCAAGGTCTGACAAGAACAACATGTTCTCAAAGTGTGGAGGAGTAGGTGAAGCAAAATGGTGTGACAAGTATGGAAGAAAACACAACGGTAGATGTCCTAAGGAAGTAACCTGCTTTAAATACGGGAAGACTGGTTACTATGCCCACGAATGCCCAACCGAGGAAAAAGTTTGCTTTATATGTAGTAAAGAGGGACACTTCAAGCAAGAATGTCTGATGAGAGCTATAAAGCCAAGTATACCGCTGAAGCACCATGGGAGGTGCTACGAAGAAGTGACTTGTTTTAAGTGTGGGAAGAATGGACATTACGCCAATTTCTGTACATCCAGCAAAAGGTTTTGTTACTGATGTAGGGACAAGGGACATATATCAAAGGATTGCCTGAAGAAAAGTGAAGCATCAAGATCAGATACACCTCCAATGCCAAGAAGCATCCCTAACGAAGCAGCTGACAATGCAATGAAGAGTAAGGATTAATATCCGAAGGTCGAGTTTTGATGTAGCCTATTAGAGGCATAGTCTAGGGTGAACTTGAACACCTATGTAATAGTTTCAAGAAATAATAAATCCTTCGTTTTGTTAACTGGTATGTTAAACTATTACGTGATTTTCTTGTATGGTGACTTGGAGACTGCGAGACAATACTTGGGACGAGTATGAGTAGGTGTGAATGGTAGTAGAGGCCTATACTACCAGAAGCACATGACTCACACTTGGATCAGGGAAAGTCACAAGGTTACCAAGAAGCTAGCAATTGATACCATTTTATTCAAGAATGTCGTTACCATCGTTTCGGTAAATGACTAAGAAGACGATTTTTATTCCGACCCTAGTGGTCATGTCACATTGAGTCCGACTACGATGAGTAGGTTACGTGGTTCAGAGAACCAAGTTTGATGTAGCGTCCGACTTAAATCAAACGATTGAAATCAAAGCGATCAATAGAAGTATCACACTCGTTGTTAAAGAAGTTGGTAGCTAGAAATGCTACATGTTAAAATGTGATTATATCACATTAGACCATGAAGGAAGGCATATTCCATTCCGGAATTTGACTCTAAGAGACCTAAGTCTAAGCCTTGCAACATACGATGATAGGTCATTAGAACATGACACATCGATCCATAGTAGTAATAAAAGAACTTATCTCAAGTTCGTATCCAGTGAGGATCGAGATTGTGACTTGAATGTCATAATTTGGAATCTAGCCTGAGGTAGAGAGCAGGTGCACGATCGAGTACTGCTTACAGTCAATGAGTCTAAGAGATAGACTTGAAGGAATATAGAAGTTATACTTATTACCTAGGATGAAGAGATGATGTATGGAGTCATTATACGAGCCCTATTTCGTTGATGATTCCGGGACGTAATCATCCTAAGGGGGAGATAATTGTAACGCCCGCAGATCCGGGCTAGTCAATTTAGAGACAATAGGGGTCGAAAACGACTTTTCGACAAAATAACCAAGTTGTAAATTATGTCACAAGGTTTCCGTACATATAAAGAACGCTGAAATCCGAGTTATAACGAAGAAGTTATGGTCCGTCGAAGTTTTACGGCAAAACCGACACGACACCGGGAGACGTAAATCTTGAATTTAAGATAGAGGAATTTTTAGCCTTAGTGATCTAATCGAAAGTTGTAGTATACATTAAACCGAGAACATCCATAAAAAGAACGCCCAAATCTGACTTCGTATGAGGAAGTTATGATTTTTCTAAGATTCGGCTTATCAGTGCACGACCCGAAACTCGAAACTTAGTTCGAGCAGTTTTAGGCTTACACGACCTAAATAAGAGTTGAAGATCTAATTAATAGGAACTCAACGGTAAAAAGATAGACGAAAACGGAGTTCGTATGAAGGAGTTACGAATTCTTCGCGGTCATTTAACAGTCTAAACGCCTCCTACTGTTAAATTTAATACTAGTCGAGAATTAGCCGACGGAGTCAAAATGAAAGTTGTAGATCTTGATTTTACCTCCGCGTTGAAAAAAAGAACGTCGAAAATGGAGCTTTTATGCAAGAGTTATGATTTTTCTAAGTTTGAAGGCTAATACGCGATAGGGGGTGACGTGGCACCACCAGAATTGGACACGTGGCACCCCCCCCCCCCCCCCCCCCCAGAAGGCTGCCACATGCCCCAACTCGGCGAGTAGGTCCTCCTACTCGGCGAATCCATTAGTCAGCACCCATATAAATAGAGGTGTCGGGTTCCCTCATTTCCTCACCCCTCAACCCTCTTCTTTCTCTCTCTATACTCTCTCTCTAGCCCTCTAACCCCCCCTAAAAGCCTAGGTAAACCCCCTAGCACCTGAAGGAAGCCCCGAGGCTCCCAAAGCCCCGAGAAAAGAGTCTTTCGGCTCAGGAACGTTGCTCCAGCAAAGCCCGGTTTTCTTTAAAATCCACTGTAAGTGAGCTACGCTTACGCAATTTTTAATATAGCTTTCAAATAATTATACTAATGTTATTAGGTCCTTCAAATAATTATTTGGGCTATTATTATGAGTTATATTGAGTTTTATTTAACGCTTATATAATAATAATAATAATAATAATAATAATAATATCTAGACTATTAATTTGTCGCAGTTGTCTTTAGACTAAACTCTAGTGGTAATGATACTTTGTTTTGTTCGAGGGAAATTGTTTTAACAGTAACAAAGTGTTGTCCGAGTACCGAGTCATCACCTTATCAAGTGAGTGCATAGTTACTTTCATCTTACACATAGATATGAAGTATTTTATATAAATTACGTGCTATGTGTGCATATTATCTGAGTACTTGCTGTCTATGCTAGATGAACGATTTTATAAATGTTTTTAATGATTTAAACTGTATATAGGTATTTTATATCTACGATAATGTTGGGGTAAAACATGGGTAGATGTAATAGATGGAGTATGAGTTGGATGATGAGTTGAGAGGTGAAATAGACCGTGAGGTGAGGGTGAGAGGTGGACGATGTGAGAAGCCTTTTTCCCAAATGATGGCCCCGTCATTCAGCAAAGTATGGATGACAAACACGGACTATTCTAGACAGTATAGTGGAACACTAGCAAGCTCGCAACCTGTAGGTGTTGTGAATGATGTGTTCACCGGTGTACTCTAAAAAACCATTGACACGTATTGCGAGTGGATACTGTCGATAAACGAAATAGCCCTGGAAGCTATGGATTTAGTGCATGGTGAGCAAACCCTGGCAGCTATAGATTTAGTGTCCGTTAAGTAAACCCTGGCAACGATGAATTTCGTGCCGATTCCTTAGGATGATCCTTAGGAATGAATTAAGGAGGAGTAGTTGATTCTTAGGGTAAACCCTTAAGAGTAAAGAAGATAATGGGGATGGGTAATTGGATTAACTGTTTGACGATTAAACATAATAATTATATTATTGGGGGTTGAAAACCCTATGTACTCACCAGGTTTCCCAACCTGACCCACACAGTCTATTTATATCACATGTGTTGTTATGAAGTCACATTACACTGAGAGATTAAAGAGATGTAAATTACTAGTGATAATGAATGTAAGTTCTGTTTATGCTTATGTTTTTGTATTGACGATGACATCCCAAATGTTTTAAAATGAATACAAACACTTTTCTTCGGAAATGCTTTGATAACGTATTTATCATATTTTACTGGGAACAAACTCCGCAACATTTTTATTAAAAGAGGTACTCTGATTTTTATAAAGCATAAACAAAATCAGTCTTTTCTGGCCATGAAAATGGGGATGTCAAATACTTCGTCTTCAAGTTCTTCTTACGGATTTCTGCCACCAACGACAAGTAAACCTTCTCTGCCCAATGGGGAGGCCATAATCTCATCGTTGACAGTAAGCCCCCCAAGAACTAGCAGGATCAGTGGTTGTGGGTCAACCAGGAGCTGCTCGGTCGTGAGCACCCCTGGGCGATCCCAACCAAGCGACTACAGATCTCTTGCGCACCCTCCAGGTGGACGTTGGTGTGATGTCGGAGGCTATACTTGCCGGTGTCAGGATGAGCCCTAGTTGGCGCTCTCGAGGGGAGATGTATGTGTTCTACACTGTTTCTAACGGTGAGTCGCTCTTGCTTTTTCCTTTTTTTTTCTCTCTTCTTCCCCCCTTTTATATATATATATATATATATATATATATATATATACACACACACACACATAAAAAGAGACCTCGTTCACTTTTTCCTTTTCACGGTTTTCTTTTCCGTTTTTTGGGCAGGTGTTGAATTCTCTATCTCTATGGATTATGTACTGCAGGGTCGTTACCAGGGCAAGTTGGAGCATCACATAGTGCCTTTGTACGAGACTTTGCCTCTTCCCCGTCGCCTAACTGTTGTTACTGCTTAGGTGTCTCCACAACCGATGGGGATTTCTACCGCGTCGGGAAGTCAGCTAGGTTCCTATGTCATCATGACCCCGTCGACTGCCTCTCGTACTCCTATTGGGCTGGCGACCGACGGTGCGGTGGACAGCAAGGCTGGGATTATGGTTGGCGATTGCTGGGTTGCAGGAAAAAGGAAAGTTGTGCAGGCGATGAGTGATCTGGCTCCTGACGGTAGCTTGGGGCCCATCGGATGGCGTGTGATTCAGCGTTACGGTCTTATGCACCTATTGTCATATGCACCGTCCAGCCCAGGGGGTGTGTTGGTGATACCTGATGATGACGCTCAATAGTCTGAGGGTATCGAAGGGGCGTCCCATCAGCCCATTGTACCAGTTTCTTTAGGCGTTGACGTCAGCCCTCAGTCTTCGAGGGGTAGCCCTGAGCGGTTGTTCCAAGGGCCATCTGTGGTTGAGGCATTGCGCAACATGCCTGTGTTTGTTCCAGGGTGGGGCTTATGTTATGATTCTCGTTTTTCTGTTCGTTATGTTGCCTTGGATTTTACTCGTCATTCTCTTCCTCCTGGCACCATGGATGATATGGATTCGATGAGCAATGCCATCTTGGCTCATAATTTTGCGTATGTCGCTGCACAGGCCATGACATATCCGGCGGTTGGGTCCTGTCGTGTGCAATAGTTTTATGAGTTGGAACATGTGTATTCTTCCCTTGTTGAGAGTGAAGTTGTTTTGAGGTCGAAGATGACCGACTTAAGCACCTTCGTTGGTCGGTTAGAGGAGGAGAACAGGTCTTTGGTGTTGGAGAAATTGGTATTGGAGGATGTGTGTAGCATCTTGGAGGGTCAAGTGGAGTCTTTGACCCAAGCAAATGAAGGTTTGGTGATTCGGAATGAAAGCCTGGAGCGGGACCTTGGCGATTGCGAGCGTAAATTGGAGGTGTTGAGAGCATACCATAGTTGGCTCCTTCAGTTTGGGTTTGTGCGTGTGATGGACAAGCTTCTTGAGAATCCCGAGTTCACTGGTGGTATTAGCCGTATTCGTCATGCTGCCTTTGTTGTTGGGGAGGAGTAAGGTTGGACCAACTTGAAAGCTCAGGTCAAAGCTGGGACTTACAATCCTTCGGCTAGTGACTCGCGGTCCAGTCATACATCAACCTTGGATGACGCTTTGTTGGATTTCGTGACAATGGACTTTGCTGGTTTGCTCGGGCTGGGTCACTTGGATGTGGATGGGGTAAGAGCGTTATGCTTGTTTGGTGAGGGTGAGGAGGATGTGGAGATGTTGGGTGCGGGTGGTGCAGGGGCAGGTGGTGCAGGAACGAGTGTTGGGGCTGGTGGAGTTGGCGGTGGTGGTGAAATTGGTGATGGTGATGATCCTGTTGGTGGTGATGGTGCTGGTGGCGATGGTGTTGATGGTGTTGTATGAATTTGTTCAGAGTTACCCTTCTGGGGTGTGAAAAAATCTTGTTGAAGCTTTTGTCTTGTTTTCTTTTAATTGTTTTACAACCTCTGAGGCCTTTGTTTTGATGTTCTTAGCTTGTGGCCTCTAAGGCTTTCTTGTGTAAACAAACAATGGTTTATCTTTAGTTGTTGAACTGTTATGCTTTTTATCAATCGTATTGAACCTTCTATGTAGGTTGATCATCTGTTAGGCCCTCTTCTATATTATCTTTTTTCATTTTTTTGTACACTGCATCTTGGATTCACTAAGTATCCTCTATGTTATATTTGTTAGAATGTTATATGTGCTCACTGCATTACGTGGTAAAGACAAGAAGTTATGTGCTCACTGCATTACGTGGTAAAGACAATGCACGTTGTCAACATAGACCTCAATATTTCGACCGATCTGGTGGGCGAACTGTAACATCCCGAGTCCAGGTATGCCTTGTGAACCTTGATCCTTTGAGCTATTGTCTATTTTGGCCATTATTATAAAAAGGGTGAAAAACGAGTACGCGGGGCGTACCTAAGGCATACTCTTAGCGTACTCGTCAGCATACAAGTGACATGGAGACCACCTAGTACGCTGGGCGTACCCATGGGCACGTTGGGCATACTAATGACAGAATGAAAACCATAATCTAGGGTGACTCCCCTATTTAAAGGATATGATGGCCTCATTTCTGGCCACCATTCTCAAACAACAAACCCTAAGTGTGCCCTAACCCTCGTTTTGGAGCTTGCAAGTGTATTTATGAGCCTTTGAGAGTTCTTATGTGTTCTTGAAGATAAGGGAAAGTCTTCAAGAAGAAGAAGTGGGAGTCCAAGCTTCTAGATCTGAGCATAGCTGAGTTGGATGCTTCTTATAGAGGTATAAAGCTTCAAACTTTACCTCTCTTTTGTTATGAGCATCCTAATAGAGCATTTTAGGGTTTGTCCCAAAAAGGTGGAGACTTGATGAGATCTTGAACTCCAGAGACTAAAACCTCCCCCTTTTGGACATATGAGTGGTGTAATGTCATAAAAATCCAATCTTGGTCGTTGGAATCACTCCATGCATGAGTTATGAGCTCCTTGAGACAAAAGAGTGCATATTTTGTGGGTTGGTAACCATTTCAGCCATGCAAAGGCTTAAAGTCACTGGCTTTATGGATCAAGAGCTATTAGAGAGTCTGGATCTACGATATGAGCCGAGGTCTTAAATATTTAAGACCAAATGAGTGAGAAAGAGGAAACTAGAGAGTACGTCGGGCGTAACTTCCAGTACGCACAGCTTAGGGTCGCGCATCTCTGATGCCTACTTGGCAGCCGAGTACGCCAAATGTAGAGATTGAGTACGTGCAACGTACTCCCTGCCATTGACTTTTGTTGACTTTTAGGGTTTGGTTAAATTGTGGACTATTAAGCCTATGGAGGGGTAAAATAGTCTTTTACCCTTCTGTGAGTTTGTTGAAGGGTTAGTCTAGCTTCTTGAGGTCAATTATTAATTAGGGATAATTATTATATGTGTTAAGCAGAGGCTAGACCGGTGGTTAGAGTTCAAGATATCCGAATACGAGGTTTTCACTTGCTAGCTTACAAGGTGAGTCTTCTCACTATACTTACCATAAATGGTATCTTTGTCCGAATGAGATGTCTTATGTGCTTATCTGTGTATTGAGATATACTGCTATTTGTTTGAGATATGCATGATGTGTTTTGTATTGAGTTGATTGAGTTGAGGGACCAGTGGGTCCAACTGAGTTGTGGGACCGGAGGGTCCCACTGAGACACATTGACCGGTGGGTCTTGTGGAGTTGAGCCTCGAGTGGGTAACGAGCTGTGTGTGGTATTTTGGGGAACTCACTAAGCCTCTTGCTTACCGTTTTATGTGTTATGTGTTTCAGGTAGTTTCGAGGACCGCGTGAAGGCGCCGGCATGATTCTACACACTGGCGAGAGATAATTTTATGATTCTGGGATTGTGATTTACATTGTGGATTGTTGACATTTTAGACACTTTTGATTTTGATATTTGTCAAAATGATTTTTATTGTGTTTTGAAAATGAAAAAAAAAATTGTTTGAAAAATTACGTCGTTACCCGAACAAGGAGTCGACGAGCTCCTGATAGGTCTCCCCCGCGTTCTTCAGCCCAAATGGCATCTTTGTGTAACAAAAGGTGCCATGATCCGTGTAGAAGTTTGTCTTCTCTTCATCGTTTGTACTCATCAAGATTTGGTGATATCCTTTGTATGCATCTAGGAAACACTTCCACTGAAATCCTTGTAAAGATTCTACTTTTTGGTCTATTTCTGGTAGCGGGTAACAATCTTTGGGGCATGCTTTGTTTAGATCCGAGTAATCAATACACATCCGCCAACTACCGTCATGTTTCCTTACCCTTACCGAGTTGGTGATCCATGTGGGAAAAATCGCTTCTCTAAGGATTCCGCCATTGGTTAACTTTGCCACTTCTGCGTTGATCGCTTTGTTTCGGTCCCCTCCCTGAACCCGCTTCTTTTGTTTCACTTCCTTGGTTCCTGGTTTTATCATCAGCTTGTGTTATATGATTCCTCGGTCAACCCCCACCATGTATGTAGGCTTCCACCCGAATACTTGTTTGTACTTCTGTAGTAGCTGGACTAGCACCCCTCTCGTTTTTGCAGAGAGGGTTCTTCCCACGGTCACTCGCTGGTCGGGGTACTCCCTGTTGATTACTTATCCTCTGTCTGACAAGTCATTGACAAAGGTCAGAGTTCATCTACAAGGTCAGAGTTCGACAGAAGCTTTTGAGAGCTACGATTGCCGGTTGGTTCCTGAAGTCATACGCAATAATAGTTTTAG
Source organism: Lactuca sativa (assembly GCF_002870075.4). Classification (NCBI taxonomy): domain Eukaryota; kingdom Viridiplantae; phylum Streptophyta; class Magnoliopsida; order Asterales; family Asteraceae; genus Lactuca; species Lactuca sativa. The sequence continues at coordinate 22,446,576 of NC_056629.2, forward strand.
ACTTATCCAAGTGGGAGACTGTTGGATTAATGTCTAAGTCCATAACTATAATTGGTAAGACTTGACCCGACCCGGCATGGTCCAAGTGCATGATGGTATGCAACCCAAATGGACCATGCCGGGTCGGGTCAAGTCTTACCAATTATAGTTATGGACTTAGACATTAATCCAACAGTCTCCCACTTGGATAAGTCTAAAACTATTATTGCGTATGACTTCAGGAACCAACCGGCAATCGTAGCTCTCAAAAGCTTCTGTCGAACTCTGACCTTGTCGAACTCTCAAAAGCTTCTGTCGAACTCTGACCTTGTTTCCCGATTTTCGATTTATGACGACTGACTAATTGAACAAATCAAATCAGTCCTGGCCCGGCCGAGCACTTCCATTTGTCATCATCAAATCATCGAGGGGGCTACAGATATCGCTTTTATCCCGAAGGTAAAAGGAACGGATAAACTTCGACTCATATGGCTTGTTCTACTACTTGTTGAATCATACACAAAGGCACGTTTTATAGCACCGAGTTACCAAATGCGTTTTCGTGCAATCAATGTACTATCAACTCATAGTAACAACTCATATCTCTAGGTTTGAAGAATATAAGATATTATCGTCTCATGATCACTCGTGATAAAATCCATGAAGTGATTCCAATGAGCGCGGGTTGAATCCAATACTCAGAACTTATGAGCACTCATGAGTGTTGTAGCCCTTTGTCCAACACCTTAGACCTCTACAAGCCAACCCATGACAGTCTTAATTCATATCTACTTCCAACATATGACCGACTGTGGATGATTTGAATAACTTAGTCATTCCGGAAGAATAACCTAGTTTATTCGGGAAGTCAAAACATGCAAAGTGAAACACAATAATAATTGAATCCAATATGGTATCAACTCTTTGAACATAAATAAAACACCTTTTATTTATCACCATATGATTACACATTATTCATTGTATACTGTTTCAGCTATCAACTTTATTCTTGAATTTAAAACTATAGTTGTCCCATGCTCCAAGCATGTACACTATGTTTTCTTAAACACTAGTCATGCCATACACCAAGTATGCATACTATGTTTGTCTATGATCTTTACTTTGTGAACTAGATCAATTGAACATAACTTCAATGGTTCTCTTTTCACACTCCCAAATCCTTACTGCAAATGCAAGAATTCCAAATTCATGCCATTTACTGAAATCTGTTAGATTCTAAACTTATATGCATTGATACTCTTGTAACGATTATGCACAAACTCACAAAGACTTGGCAACAATCATTACAAAGTATTCCAAAGGAGATCAACTCCTTGGAAATATTCTTCTTGCATTAAGTTTCCTTAATCTTACACAGACTGAAAATTCTAACTTTGAAACATTTCCAGATTCCATTTTGACTATCACTTCTGAACAAGAGTTGCCTCCTTACAGATTATGTCAATATGGTCCTTCCAGAATTATCACTATACTTCCAATTGTCCTTGAGTAACCAATCTTTGGTAAACCTTAGATTGTCCTCGACAATTGTTTAATCCTTTTAGTCATATCCAGTTCCAAACCTTTTCCCTTCTTAATGCCCCAGGCATTTGGAAAATTTTAGAACGGATGATTATAGCACATGTAATCGATCCTATATCCGAAGCATATGAGACACGATTCATGATGTCTCACATAAAGACTAAACCAGTCTTTTGCTATAATATGTCCATTTCAATTTGCCAAGTTCTCATAATTCAGATTATGAAAAGGGATGCCGTAATCATAATCGAATTTTAGAACGCAAATAATGGACCCGTATACAGAATTTCCTTATGTTGAGCCATTCCAACATGAAATTCATATATATCCTTGACTAAATGATTAAAACCTCACGATCTAAGCTTATAGATTTGAGATGAAGCATAATTTCCTCTCCCTTAATTATAGCAAAACAACTTTTTCCCAATTGAAACTTTTGTTTTCTATAATTAACATTGCTAACTTGCAATACTTATCATAATTATCATGCTCCCACTAACATGATGATTATTAGCATAACACTTATGCTCCCACTAGCTTTGACATATACCCAGAAATCAGCTGGACTTCTAGAAATCAATACTTCATTGACTTTCTTACCAAAGTTTAGATTTCTGATACTAGATTGTTTTGATAAGACTTTATCAAAGTCATACACCTTCCCTTAGATAGCACACTTGTGTGTCTAAACAATTATGAAGAGGTATGCCGTAATCATAATGATTAGACCTTTTTGCCATTTCTCACAAGTCCAGATTAGTGTGCCGGTAAACCACACACGCTCCACTAACGACTTTGAGAATGCAAATATCACAATTGCTATCTAGCTAAAATCTACTTAGTGAAAGTGTTTCCTCACCATCATTTTCATGAATCGGAGAGAAACCTTATGACACTTAGATTTAATGGTGTATGTGTTCTTATCCATGTGAATTGTCAAAACCATAGACACAAGACAAGGATAATGACAAATCCAAACTCATATGGATTGAACTCAATCTCAACTTCTTGCCACCTGGCAGCTCAAGGGCCTGCCATTGCTTCCAAGTTGTTATGCAACACATTGAGAACTCTAAGAACTCATATGCAAAGCCACCTTTAACTGGAATGGGCACAGAATATGTCAACACGATAGGTTATAAACCTCAAGTCGTGTGCTAGTGAAGAACTTCAGGTTTATTCTTGATTAGTTCTTGAGACTTTCAAGACATTTAAGACTCCCACTGTCCTCTTGATCTATAAGACTCCCTTGTCAAACATCCAAGAGATAGTGCGGATTCTAATCAAGACAAACACTTCACACAATTGGCCTAAGTTGGTCTTTGTTTTATCCAAAACATCACAACTTACCAATTTCAAATGTACAAGAGTAGAAAACTTTTACTCTTACATTTGACAAGTGTTTTTAAACGTTCTTTTGAGACATGTCACTCAAATGACAATCTTGGAGTATGACTCTAAGACTTGTATTGGAACGAAGTATGACTCATCTTCTTGATTTAACCATTTCAACAATTCAAGTTCCTCTTCTTAGTCATAAGAATGCACTAAGATTTCCTTTGAGAAATAATTTTGATATGGTTTCTTAATCATTAAGATGATCACAAAACTGATACTAAAGTACTCTCCCATCTTTTCAGATTTGAGAAACTTTTATCCTTCTACCTAAGTTGATTCTTCTTATTCGCTCTGCCATACATTGGAACCTTTTTCCAATGTCTCAGAATTACACTTAAGCTTGTAAGTATAATCATATTTACTGTGCTTTAGTAACCTATGACGAATAGTTTTAGCAATCTTTTTGTGGTGGACTTGACCAGTGCACAAGAATGTGTACTCGATCCCTTAGTCCTTTACTTGACTCACACATCCATGTGAACAAGTAATTAGTCTTAATTTTCCAAAACTTGAAAGTTCTCATTCATCATGCTATACAACTTGCATGATTCCAAGTTCCGGTCCAATTGAAACTTGGGTGATGAGAATCTTTCCTTATTTGGTAAATCTGGACATTACCACAAATGAAAGAATCAATTTCATATTTCCACTCTTGCTCTTAATGGAATCATATAAGCAACAATTTTTCCTCAAATGCCATTGTAAGGATATTTTAAAATAAATAAAATCAAAAATTTTCCTTTATTTTAAAACTTTGCGGAAAAAACTTGTCCTTACAATTCATATGAAAACTTGTTGTTATCTATTCCTAAGCAATATCTCATAACTCCTGAGAAGTAGCTCAAGAATCCGATCTTCAAACTATGCGATAGAAATCCATCTACGCGATCAGATTCAGCATATTCTTTCTTTAAGTTTCTTCACTTTTTCTTTGATTCTTAAAACATCACCATGTGACCCAGTCACATCATGTATCAAGAATCTCAGAATAGAAACTTAACAGAGTTAGATAGTGGAATTTACCTGAAGTAGAGTCAAACTCATTGACTTTAACATCCTTAGGTAAATCTGGCAGCTTCACAACCAATGCCCCTTCCTTTGGCAATCTAAACATATGGACCCTTTGATAATGGTACACGAGACTATCCAGACTTAGCTTTTCTCTTTACCATTTGGTCAACCGAGTTGACTATGGCCGATCTCTTTCCATTGGGAAGAGAATGCTTTCCGGGATTTCCTGTGTCAATGTCCATCAAGTTTTTAAGGAAGTTGACCTTAGATAAGATCATTAAGGGTCTTGTCATAGTCTTTTTCATAGGTGTCCCAAAGGAACTCACTATGTGACTTAGAAAGTGATTGAACCACCAACTTTCTCAAGACTTTGACACCCAACTCTCCCGGCTTGTCAATATGTGACTACATCTCCAAGATGTGATCACACCTAGACCTTGCCTTGCCAATAGGGCTTGAGTGACCTTAAACTTTTCAAGAACTTGTGGGTTAGGGAGATTAGTTGGAGGAGGAGAAAGAAGTATGATATCCATGGGACATCATCTTCATTAGGAAACCTTGTTTCAAGAGATTTGGGAAGATCATAGGTGCCTAAACCAGACAACTTTTGGGAGATATTCAAGATAGTTGATTTAAAGTCCTTAATATGACACCCAATATGAAATATTAAGGCTAGGACCCAACAAACTATTTTATAACTTAGAAGAGGTATGCCGTAATCCAAGCTATAAAATATTTGAAGGTAGGTGAATGACGATTCACCAATTTCCACCAAGATAAACGAAATGTATTATTAGGTTTTAATTGGTTTTGAAACTCCTAGATCTTTGAGATTCATTGAACTGTTCAAAGGCATGTTTCAATCTCGAGTGTGCCCTTCAGGTTTTGTGACTGGGATGCCGAGGATCACAAAACAAGGTGTGAAGTAACCATGCAAACCACTTGGTACCCTTAATAAATTACCCCTCAATCGATGTGCCGGTTAACCACACACGCTCCATCGATACTATGATAAATATTAAGTCACCCTTTACCTACCTTGTTAAGTCCAAGTTAGTGTGCCGGTTAACCACACACGCTCCACTAACGACTTAGACAAAGTGTAAAGTGTAATTTCATGGATTAGCACCTTATTCACATTTTTCCTAAGTAACTAAGATTGGGTATTATTAAGAGTTTAGTTACTTAGTATTATCATTAATACCTTTAATGAAGGAGAATTATAGTCTTGTTAAACCCGTTCGGCTAACGACCCTCCACCGGTCAAGCAAGCGGTGGGTGAGAGTGGACACCCATTAAGTTGCCATTTTATAGGCAACAACCTTATACCCACCTTATAGACCGACTTCGTGAATGAGGCGTACTAGCGGAAAGACTGACTTTACTCTTATACATATATATATTATTAACTTATAATATTATAAAGTATAAGGGTTGAATTTTAACTTTTAAAATTCTAAGGGCTAACTTGGAATTAAAGTATTCATAAGTGAAAACTTTACAAATTCCAAAACTTGAGGGCAAGTTTTGAAACTATTCAAAACTAATTAATTCCATAACTTATGTGTTTAAAGTAGTTTTAATCCAAAAACTCTTCAAGTTCCATAACTTGAGGACAAGTTATGGAAGACTTTAAACTAATAAAAGAATTAACTTTTCTTTATTTTATAACTTATGGATTTAATTATGGTTACATATTTTTCTTTAATGAAGTGACTCTTGAACTTCCATAACTTGAGGACAAGTTATGGAGTCATAAAAAATTATTCAATGACACAAGACTCTTCATTTTGTAACCATTGCCAACTTTTATGAGTTTTATGAAACTTAAATGTGACTTTTCATATAACTTGAGGACAAGTTACACAAACACATTTTAGAATCAACTCTTAGATTAATTTGGATTGAAAACAATAATTTCACTTAACTTTTCTATTAATCTAAGCAACTCATAACAACAAGATAATTCGAATCAAACTTTTTCATGTAATTAGTCTAAACCTTAAACTAATACAAAACATGAATCTATTGACAATTATCTTTGAAAATGGATTAGCATGAACATTACCACATCAAAAACAAGTTTATAAGTTCAAAAACAACTTAGGGTAATGTTCCTAGTCCATTTCTAGCCAAAAAAAAGTCGAATTTATGCTGTCTGGGGGTCCAACTCGTCGAGTGTACGAACCAACTCGGCGAGTTGGATGCTTTTTGCCTTGGACTCGGCGAGTCCATTCATGGACTCAGCGAGTCTGCTGGGCAGACAGTATCAAAACTCGTTTTTTCAGCTCCTTTTGCAAGTATAACAAGAAAACAAGCCTAGGCTCTGATACCACTATTGGGTTTTGAGCATTCTAACACTCCTAAGTGTACATGCAACCCTAAATACCTTGGATCTATGTTTTCTCTATTATACATGCAAATAAGAACTTCCAAGGTATTATCCTAATCTAGCATACAAAACAATGAATGTAACAAGATAGAATACATACCTCTTTGATGTAGAAAGTCTTCATGAAGCTTGAGTGCCTAGCCCCAATAGTGTGGAAGCCTCAAATGGAATCACAATCACCAAAACACTTAGAATAACTTGAGAGAATTCTACAACTCATGAAATCGGCTAGCCCTTTTACTTCACACACTAATGGCCGATTTTTGTCAAGAATAAGATGCTTATATAGTTAGGGTTACACCATATAAACCCTAATTGACATGGCCTTTCATTTCCATGATCCATGGGTACAAATACACCATGGAGCATCCATGGACCATCCTATGGGTTTTAGCCCAACTTGATTATCCATGGAGCATTAGCCCACTATACAAGTATGGATGATTTACACAATCAACCCATATATTTAATTAGTCTTCTTTTGATCACTTAATTAATCCTAGATTAATTCTTGATCAATACTAATTAAATAATCTTATTATTCTTATTATTAATATACTAGAACTTATAATATATTAATAACCATAAGTGTCTTATTTCTCTCATTATAGTCTATCCAAGTGCATGATGGTATGCAACCCAAATGGACCATGCCGGGTCGGGTCAAGTCTTACCAATTATAGTTATGGACTTAGACATTAATCCAACACTCATAACATTTGAGTTCCCTTGGGGGTATGGCCAGAATCGTGCCTGGTCCTTGGCTTGTGCTAAATTTGACTATCCTGTGGATTGTCGACGGGACCGCCCCAAATCTAAGCAGGGCTGTCCGACCCAATATGATGTTGTGCTCCGACGGGTTCCGTATGACTACAAAGTCTATTAGAGCGGTCTGTCGCCTGGCTTTGTCTTGGATAACTAGCGTAAATGTTATGTGAATCATACCTAGTGGCCATAGGCTGTGCCCGATGAATCCTGTGAGTTGGCCTGTAGTTGGTCTCATTCCCTCTTTCCACGTGCTTGGTAATAGCCGAAAACAGTGTTCGTAGATGATATCCGCTGAACTTCCGGTATCGACGTATACCCAGTGAACGATCACATCCCGGATGGACCCCTGATTGACGAGGGGGTTGTCTCCGTTCCAACCAGCTGGGGTTGGGTCACACATGGAGAATGTCAGCCCCTGCATTGCTCTTGTAATATCTCGTATGTCTTCCTCACACTCCGCTCTCCCCCTCTTATGGTGGATCATCAGAATTTCCAGTTTGCGCTTTGCCTTCCCGACGGCCTCTTTTGGGTTGCTTGCATCGAACTTAGTCCGTAGGCTTTTGGTGATTTCTATCACGTTGCATTTTAGTTGCTTTTCTTCGATCTCCCTTTTTAGAACCGCGTAGTTGATTGTGTCGTGTGTCCTACTCTTGTGATACTCGTAGTATCGTGTTTTGGTGCCTTTGGTTGTTGACCCTTCGTCGAGCGTGTAGACTTCTGTTCCTCTTCCTCGCCTATCGTCCCTGCTAAAGGGTCTGAAACGCCCTGGCAGTCGTCTGCCCCGCCCCATGAACCTGTTGTTCCCCCGAGATTCGGGATGAGTCGGAGGGTAACTATTCCGTCTACCGGTGTATGTTGTCATGGCATTGAGGTACGCCTGCTTTGATGCTTCACCCTCCTCTTGGCGTAGAAAACATTCCACTCTCTCTTTTAATTCGACCCTCGTTTTGGGTTGTTTGCCCATAATCCTTTGGGACAACGAACATGGTAACAATCCCCAGGTGAACGCACCCATGATTAAACCTTATTCATGTCCTGGGACGTCTAACGTTGCTTTGGTAATCCGAGCAGAGTAGTCTTTTATTGTCTCCCCCTCTCTTTGTTTGCACCTAATGATTGAGTGGCAGTCACCTTTGTACTTCTTGAGCTGCATGAAATTTGTGAGGAAGAGATACTTCAGCTGGCTGAAATTGCTGATGCCACCCGGACGCAGCGTCTTGAACCATGTTCCTGCGTTGTTGTCTAAGGTAGTGGGGAAGTATGTACACCAGAACCACTCATCTAGCTTGAGGGACGTCATGGTCCACTCATATGTGTCGATATGGCTATCTGGATCGGTAGTTCCATTGTACGTCTTAAGCTGGGGTAGTTTGGCGGTGTTGGGGATTTCGTACTCTAGGAGTTCTTTAACAAATGGCGACGTGATGCTTCACGATAAGCAGTTTTGGGTTGGAACTTGCTGGTTGAGGTGGTACCCTAGCGATTGCATCATCAAGAATGGCTGAACTAGCATATTGTTGTAAGCGGTGAGATCTGGTGGTGCTAGATCATAGTGGCTAAGCGGTTGAAATGGAGTGGGGAAGCTGTATGGCATAGGTATCTGTTGTTGGGCCACAGGTGACTACTGTTGGGCCATGGGTGTCTGCTGTTGGGCCATGGGTGGCTGCTGTTGGGCCATGGGTGTTTGGTGGTAGAACGTGAGTGGCGGCACTGGTATATTGTCTGCCATCAGTAATAGGAGGTTCTATGGTTGCGATACAATACCCGCGCCAATCATAGCGCTGTTTGCATGTATGTTACTCACGAAGGGTGTTATAGTTGTCATTTGAGCGTGATGCGAACCGATGGTGTTGGAGAAAAAGGGTGGAGAGGTGGGTATGGCGTATCGGCTGGGTGTGCTATTGTTTGGTAATGGTGGGATGTTCATGGAAGTCATGGTGGGTATTGTTTGGTTTTGGGGTAGGGCAACCTGCGCAGCCGTGGTAACAGGAGTTGGGAATGAATCTGGCGGCGGAGTTGTCAAGGTACGGTGGCGGGCCGCCGAAAGCCGGTGTCACTTCTAAGGACAGCGGTGGGTCACCAAATGTTGGGGGTATTTTGGATGTTGGTGGCTGATCACCGGAAAAGGGCGCCATTGAAGTGTTAATTACCTCCAACGACCCTATCGGTTGTATTAGGCTATGTGGTGGCTCCGATGGCTCACCTATCGTCGTCTTCGTCATGTGTGTTTACGAGAAAAGAGAAAGAGAAAGGGTTTGTGTATCTATTGTCAGACAAAAGGATGGCACCAAATGATGCAACCTGGCTCAGAACCACTTGAGCTATAGATGAACGGTGTCTGGCTGGATCCTGAGATGTCACAGAGAAAAAGAAGGCGTCAGCCGTCGTCCGGGATAAGGTCCCGGAAAGACGCTCTGACGGTCAAGTTAGTGATTGAGATAAGAATGGGCGTATGGAGATAGAAGGCCGGAGAGAAGATAGCTTACCTTGTCAAGGCCAGATGATAGGCCTTTTGTACTGAATATCTTCCTCGGACCATACAAGGGACAGGGACGTCGGTCCCGACAGGATCCGACGCTCTTATTGGAAAACCATGCTCCACGTTTGTGTCCGGTCCAACGATTGGTCCAGGCGATTATGCTCTGACCCAACGCTTTGTCGCCTGGCGCCGTTATCCTTGGACTGTAGTTAAAGGATAATGCTTTGCGAGAGCGAGCTTCTTGCGCGGTCGACGCGTAGGAATCCAGGGTTGTTCGGAACGTCCGGGTCGCCCGGTCACGCGCTCGTCTGTCTCTGGCCGCTCTGAGGGGCGCATCATCATCATCATATATATATATATATATATATATATATATATATATATATATATATATATATATATATATATATATATATATATATATATATATATTAAACATCTTCAAACAATTCTCTTAGACACTTTGTTTCTTTCTTTTCTTCTTCTTCTTTTTTTCTTTTTTTCATTTTTTTTTTGGTTTTTTTTAAGATATATATATATATATATATATATATATATATATTAAGATAAAAAAAAATTAAAATTAAAAAAAAATATAAAAATACATTAAACTTACGTCTAAGAGTTGGTTTAAAAATTTGAGAAAAAATATTATTTTAATTATGTATATGCAAATACACTATATGCATATAAAGAAATCATTTTTTAAAACAATTTATATGCATCAAATAATGAATTTTTTTATTATTATTAATATTATTATTTGAAAAAATGATGTGTAAAAAAGTTTTCATTTTAAGTTGATTTTTATTAACATTGGTGTTGCGTAAATGCATCAAAGACATAGTATTATAAAATGTAGTATCATGTATGATTTTATAAGTAAACGTTACAATTACGTAGTCAAAATTTATCCTTTCTTTTGTCTTCACAGGAAAAGTGATATCCTATGGCCCCTCGATGATTTGTTGCCGGCGTCTAAAGTGCTTGACCAAGTCTAGACTAAATTGATGTGTTCAATTAGTAGTTTGGAATCGGTCATAATAAATCGGGAAATTGAGAAATAGAATCTTGGACTATGAGATTGATTATAATCCATGTATAATGTCCATATGATATCTTGTAGAACAAATGAATAGCTGATCACTTATCTTAAAGCCAACGTTTGATTCGAATTTCGGCAGTGATTTTGGAAAACACACTTTGTTGTTTAGTTCAAGGTTATACTTGAAATTGTAGTTATGGACTTATCCAAGTGCGAAACTGTTGGATTAAAATATCTAAGTTCATAACTAAATTGGTATATTCTTGTAATTAGAAGCAAAGTCCTTTTTGATTTGTCCTTATAACTATAACTTGTATAAAATGACATTAGTAGGGAAAGGATAAATTTATTAGTTTATTATATGACTAATAAATTGTAAATGATTTGGTAATAAATTATATGATTAATATATTAGTTGGAACTAGATAGTTGATTTTTTAATTTATTATGTGATTAATAAATTAATATGAGATCAATAGTTAAATAATTGATCTGTAAGTTTGTATGATGAATACATTAATGTGAAATCAATAAGAATTAATTAATTACTAATTAAAATTAATCTGGAATTAACTCAAAGTTAATTAGAATTAATTAAAAGTCCAAAGGATGAACCGTAATTGTTCTAAATTAAGCAAGGAAGGTGTAACATCCAACCAATCAGGTATTTTTCTTCTTGCCTCAAAGTATTAAAGTATTGCACAAATGGTCCTTCTGCCATGCGTACACAGGAGGTAAGCCCGTAATGTTGGACGCGGATCTTTGTGAGTATGGCGGGCTTACTCAATGGGTATGCACAACACACTCATCAGTCTTGAAAACCCAAAATCCAGGGCTTTGAGCCTTATTTAAGCAACTTAACCCACATCAATCCCTTCCATCTTCAGACTCCATCCTCCCAAACGATCCTTTGCAAACCCTAATCTCCATTTGAGAGTTTTTGAGCTTTTCGAGTGTTTTCTGTTCATCCTTGAAGGAAGGAGTCCATTGGAGAGCATTTAACGAGCATCAAGCTTTGTGGATCTGGAACCTTCATCTCTCTAGCAACCTACAAAAGGTACAAAGTTCTAAACTTGATGAATATTTCATTAGATCTTGCTAGTTCTTGAGTTTTGGTGCCTTTTGGTCCTATAATCTTGGTATATATGAGTTTGGCTTACTCTAGACCAAATGAACTGTCCTTTCAAATGTTTTTGATTATTTATAGTAATAAAAATATGATCTTGGTCCCTTTCTTCCATACATGCAAGAGTTATGAGGCTTGGGTTTTGGGTATTAAGTTAGGGTTTGGATTTTGAGCACTTCCTAGCCATGCAAAGTCATAAAGTTGGAAACTATATGATTAAGGAGATTATTTGGGAACTGAATCTGAGTTTTGGATGTAAGGTCTTAAGGGAATAAGCACTTAATAATGAATTAGGAAGTTAGTTGAGTACATCAGGCATACCTAAGGCTACGCAACACGTATCCCCAAGAGAACTTGTAATCTACTAAGCTACCCTCTATGCTGGGTGTAGAGTTGGAGTACGCAGGGCGTACTCAGCCTATTGGGAGACCTTCGACTTTTTGAGCTTTGACCGTTGACCATGACCTTGACCAAGTTGACCTTAAGGGCATTTTGGGTAATTCTAATAGTAGTTTGAGAATATGTCCCTGTCATTTGTATAGGTGATCTATAAAGGCAGTATTTGGAGCAATGATCTATTTAGCTATTCTCAAACAATAAGGTAAGTTATCCTTACTATATTTGCGAGTCGAAGGCACCAATTCCATCCAACTAGGTTATGTATCCTGGTATATAGGATGATGTTATGTTGGTTATATGATAGATTGGTAGACATGTATGGTGATGGGTTTTATACAAAAGAACAATCCTAGGTCCTCATACAAAACCCTAATGCTTGGATCTAGGCTTGTCTATTGATATGCAATTCATCCAAGACTTGAAAACCCTAATCTAGCATACATTGAAAACTAAATCTATAATGAGCTAGTTTAGATGATACCTTTCAATGATTGCAAGAATCCTTTGATCTTCAAGAAGCTTAGTGTTACAAGTGTAGCACCTCTAATGGCTCACAAACACCACAAGCAAGAGGATGATGTTTAGGAGAGAGGATGAGAGGCAAAAGTCGGCTCCAAGCTTCCAAGTGATCAAGTGGCCGATTTTTGTTAGCCCTAGGGTTCCTTATATACTTGAGCTTCTAAGGTTTCAGTCAAAACCCTAATTGGATGACTTAGGCCCTAAGTAACTTGAGAACCTTCTGGAATAAGGCCTCTTTGGAAGAATTTAAGATGGACTCCTCCTTAATTTCGTCCATGCCCTAATCCATAAGGATTCTTAGCCCAATATCAACTATCACACAATTGACAGTTCTAGTCCCCTTTATTTAATTAATCTCTTTTAGCCACATAATTAATTCTTGACTAATATTAATTAAACTATATGATTTCTCTTTTAATATATTATTCATATAATATATTAATAAATCATAATAACCTCTCAATTTCCTTAAATCATCCTATCAAGTTTCTTTGGTGAAGGGAACCCAAAAGGACCATGCACAACTGGGTCAAGTACATACCAAATATAGTTATGGGCTTAAACACTAATCCAACAGTCTCCCACTTGGATAAGTCTAGTAACTATAGTGCAAGTACAATCCGATTAGCAATCGTAGCTCTCAAAGGCGCTGCCAAACTCTGATCTTATCAGTAACCTGTCCTTTAGATAAGGGATCGTATAGTGCTCTGTTCTAGAGATCGTGCGGACAATTACGTGGAACATAGTCATACTTATTGTCTAGCAGTTTGCTTCTTGATCTCTGATTCATCTAACATAGAACTTAATTGAACACATCAACTCAGTCCTTACCGGGCCCGACACATAAGTCAAACATAATCATCGAGGGACCCATATACCACTTTTACCCTCTTAGGATAAAAGGAATTTATAAACCTCAACTTATATGCATTTACCACTTACTCATCAAATCATACACAACAATGCGTTTTATAACATCAAGTTACTGATGCGTTTACGCATTATCAATGCACAACCAACTCGCATATAATAAACCATATATCTAAGTGTTAAGACCATATGAAATTATCGTCTTGCGATCACTCGTGTCAAATTCCATGAAGTGATACCAGCAAGCTTGGGTTTAATCCAATGCTCAAATCTTATTCATAAGCACTCATGAACATCACAGCAAACCTTTGCTATGTCTAATACACTTTAGAGAATCTACCAACCAATTCATGACAATCTTCTTTCATACCTACTTCCAAAGTATGAGTGACTATGGAACATTCGAATAATCTTATTATTCATGAAGTCAAAACATGCAAAGTGAAACAATAGGTAACCAATCAACATAAGAGAGTAACTTTACTCATAAATAATACTCCTTTATTTAATCATCAAATGTTAATTACAATTTATCTATTACACATTTCAAACCTATCTAATCTAAACTAATATCGTCCTTCAGCCCGATGCTTCTACTGGGCTGCAAGTGCTTAACCCTACTCAGTCCCTTCGTAAGGGGATCTGTTGGGTTATCCTCCGACGATACCCTCTTCACTACGAGGAGTCCCTCTTCCACCCGATGTCGAATAAAATGATATTTCATGTCGATATGAAGAGATCTACCAAGATCCCTCAGTTCCTTGGTCAAGGCAACCGCTCCTTCATTATCACAGAAAATTTCCATGGGCTCATTTATGGTTGGCGCAACTCCAAGGTCTCCGATGAAGTTCTTCAACCATATTGCCTTCTTCGACGCTTCGCTCACCGTTATGTACTCTGATTCGCACGTTGAATCAGCTACGGTCTCCTACTTGGAACTTTTCCAAGTCACTCCTCCTCCATTTAGGGTAAAGACCCAACCCAACTGTGAACGGTAGTTGTCCCTTTCGGTTGGAAAAATAGCGTCAGTATACCCTCACACCCTTAAGTCATTACTCCCACCGAGGACTAGAACCCATTCCTTGGTCCTCCGAAGATACTTAAGAATATTCTTGACTGTGGTCCAATGTGCTTTGCTAGGTTTCCCTTGATATCGGCTGACCATGCTCAAAGCGAAGGCCACATCAGGGCGAGTACAAGTCATCACATACATGATTGAGCCAACTATGGAAGCGTATGGTACTCGGCTCATCTCTTCTATCTCGACTTCAGTACTCGGGCTTTGAGTCTTACTCAACTTGGCATTACTTTGGATTGGTAACTCCCTTTACCTTGTCCAAGTAAGTATTATGACTAAGTCCTATTAGCCTTTTACTCCTGTTTCTCACCATCCTTATTCCCAGAATATAGGTAGCCTCTCCGAGGTCCTTCATAGCGAAACACTTCCCTAGCCAGGACTTGACTTCTTGTAGCATCGAAATGTCGTTTCCTATGAGTAGTATGTCATCGACATACAATATGAGGAAGCTAACTATACTCCCACTGGCTTTGACATATACACATGATTCATCCTCGCTTCGCAGAAAACCAAACTCTTTGACTTTTCATCGAAACAAAGATACCATCGGTGAGATGCTTGTTTTAATCCATAAATGGACTTCTCAAACTTACACACTCTAATGGAGTGCTTTGCATCAACAAAACCATCTAGCTGACTCATGTAAACATCCTCAGCCAACTTTCCGTAAAGGAAAGCGGTTTTTACATCCATCTGCCATATCTCATAGTCATGAAATGCAACAATAGCTAGCCTCACCCTAATATACTTTATCTTCGCAACTGGTGAGAAGGTTTCATCATAGTCAACTCCAGGAGTTTGAGTAAAGCCCTTTGCAACCAATCACATCTTATAGGTGTGTACCTTCTCATCCATGTCGGTCTTTTTGTTGAAGATCCACTTGCACCCGACCGTCTTACAACCTGGAACATTGTCAACCAAATTCCAAACTTGGCTGTCATACATGGACTGAATCTTGCTGTCCATAGCCTCTTTCCATTTTGTACACTCCGGGCTTGCCATGGCTTCCTTGTAGCTATTAGGTTCATTCGAATTTATTAGTGTACTGTCACTAATAAATGTATCACCCTCACTTGTTATATGAAAACCATACAACACAGGCGGAACACTAACTCTATCGGAACGTCTAAGAGGTAAGGATTCATCAATCGGTTCAACCGGAGTTTCCTCCTCGGGTTGAGCGCCAATGTTAGAGGTTTTTCATCACTCAATTCTTGAAGCTCTTCAAGATCGATTTGCCTCCCACTGTCCCCTTGGCTTATGAGTTCTCGCTTTCGGAAAACACCTCTCCTCGTAACGAAGACAACATTTTCACTTGGTCCATAGAAGAGATATCCAAAGGACTTTTGCAGATAGTCGATGAAAATACATCGCTCACTACGAGGCTTTAGCTTGTCGTGAGTCTCTCATCTTACGAAATCCTCGCAACCCCAAACCTTGATATGTGCCAACAAGGGAGCTTTCCTTGTCCACATCTCGAGAGGTGTTTTGGCAACCTTCTTTGTAGGGACTAAGTTAAGGATATGGGCGGAATTCTCTAAGGCATACCCCAAAAATGAGATAGGTAGTGAAGCATGACTCATCATGGAACGAACCATGTCTACCGAGGTTCGATTACGCCTCTCAGCTACACCATTCAACTGCGGTGTCCTAGGTGGCGTTAATTGTGAAACGATTCTGCATTCCTTGAATTAGTCATGGAATTCAAGACTAAGGTACTCTCCACCTCGATCGGATCGAAGCATCTTGATTTTCCTGCCCAACTGATTATCCACTTCTTGTTTAAACTCTTTGAACTTTCCAAAGGTTTCTGACTTGTGCTTGATTAAGTACATATACCCATATCTGTTATAATCATCAGTGAAAGTCACATAGAAGCGGCTTGCATCTCTTGTGGTGGATCTAAAGGGCCCACACACATCGGTGTGTATGAGATCCAATTAACCCTCACCCCTTTCATAAGTGCTAGTGAAGGGTGACTTGGTCATCTTTCCAAGTAAACAAGACTCGCATACGTCATAGTCCTTAAGGTCGAATGACTCCAACACTCCATCCTTTTGGAGTTGGGTTATGCGTTTCTTGTTGACATGTCCAAGATGACAATGCCACAAGCATGCTTTATCCAAACTATTAGAAGAATTGATAAACAACACATCATTTTCTAAATTGTCTAAAACCATCACAGTTTCATATATTCCATTATAGGGCAATGCTTCAAAATAGAAAACACCATTAAGATATGCATTAATAGAACCCTTTTCATTATCAAATGAGTATCTAAATCCTTGTCTATACAAACCATGAAAAGAAATGATATTTCTTGCCATTTCTAGCGAATAGCAACAATTATTCAAACCTAGTCCTAATCCATTACTAAGCACTAAAGAGTAAACTCCAATATTAGTGACAGGCGACGATCTTCTGTTCCCCATGATCAAGTTTATCTTCCCATGCTCCACATCCTTATTTCTTCTTAGGCCCTGCAAATCAGAAGAAATATGAAAAGCACATCCTGTATCAAGAACCCAAGAAATAGCATGTCATGAATCATTAGATTGAATAGTGTAAATACTTGCGAAGGATGGCTTGATCTTTCCATCCTTACTATCTTGCAGATACTTTGGGCAGCTTCATTTCCAATGCCCTATTTCATGGGAATGATGACACTCTGCATCCTTGGTGTTGGAGTTGGGTCTAGCAGAACCAGCCTTGGTTCCACTATAAGAGGTGTCATCTTGGGACTTTTCTTTATGGTGTCTCTTTAAGGGAGCCTTCCTCTTCTTACCCTTTCCTTGCCCAATAGCCAAGACAGGGGCAGCAGTAGGAGTAGGAGTTTGTGCAACGGACTTGTCCTTGAGTTTACTCTCGGCAGTCCTCAATAGACCTTGCACCTTGCTCAACGTGACCTCCTCTTTGTTCATATGGTAGGTCATACGAAACTGGTTGAAGTAGGGTGGCAGTGAATGAAGAATGATGTCAATCGCTTGCTCTTCATCGAAGTTAACATTTAACTTCACCAGTCGATCAACATACCTCTGCATCTTTTGCAGATGAGTAGTGACAGACTCTCTGTCTCTTATCTTGGTCGTGATCATCGAAGTGATGATCTCGTACCTCTCCTGCCTCACACTTTGGTGATACCTTTCAACCAAGTCCTGATGCATTTCGTAGGGATAGAAGTCCTCGTAGGACTTTTGGAGTTCAGCAGTCATTGTCGCCAGCATGATGCAATGGACTTTCGTGGCATCACGCTTATGGGCCTCGAAGTGTAACATCTGGTTCCTGGTACGTACATAAACTCATGTAATGTTCCAATTTACTCTAGGACTCGGCGAATTGGAGGCCCAACTCGTCGAGTAGATTCGACTTTTGATCGAGGGTTTAAGTGACCTACTTGACGAGTCGGGAGAACGACTCGACGAGTAGGAGCTGTCTGGACAAAACCCGAATATTTAGGATTTGCACCCTATTTAAACAACTTAACTCGTCCCAAACCAGCCTCCATCGTCCCTGTCACTTCCAGAAGTCCCTAACTTGAAACCCTAACCATTTACTGAGTGTTCTTGAGCTTGTGGTGCCCTTTTTGGTGAGTGTTTGAAGTTGGAGAAGAATAAGGAAGCTTGGAAGTTCAAGTAGAAGCATGGACATCCAGAATTTTTACTTCATTCTCAATTCATTCAAGGTAAAAAGTTGGAACCTTGCCCATTTATCTCTTAGATTTTGATTTGGGGCTATTTCTACCCTTTTTATTAGTATGGAGAAGCAAAAATTGGATTTTGTGGGTGTGCTTAGAGTTGCACTTCAGATCTGGGGCTATTGGGGGTCTTTATGGCATAAAGGTGCCAGCTTTGTTGCAATAAACACCCCATGCATCTTGTAGACCTTTTTTTATGGCTTTTTGAGCCAAGGGCCCATGCATGTGCATCAAGTTTGAAGCTTTACGTATAAAATGCACCCTGGGAGGCCAGAGCTATGGTTTTGACACATTAATACCCATTATAATCAACTGTATAGTTTTGGACAAAGAGGGATTCAATGAGTCACTAGGGTGACTCGGCGAGTCGGGACGCTTTTTCCCCCAAACGTCTTCTGGAAATGGTTTTGGTTGAGTGGAAGGAACACTCGGTCTGCTAGGGGTTTGTCTTAGACCTAGAAACCATAGGACTTGGCGAGTCCAAGGCAATCTCCCAACCCATGCAGACGGACTCGACGAGTTGTTCATAGAACTCGGTGGGTCATAGACTGGACACATACATATGATGAAGATGAACTCGGCGAGTCCGTTGAAGACGGTCCCGATGCTATGGCTGAAGGTGAAATCGTTGATTTCTTGCTAGACTTGATGAGTAAAGTCGGGGGTTGTATCATTTTGAAAGAATAGGGACTCGACGAGTTGGTGGACCAACTCGGCGAGTCAAGTCAATTGGATGTTGACTTTGACCAAGGTTTGACCTCGACTTTGACTTGGATTTGGGTTGACCCTTGTAAGGGTTATGAGTATGCATTAGTAATCGGAAAAGGTCATTGTGCAGGGATTAAGGAGTAGAGATGAGTCGATTCCCTTGCTGAGGACTGTGTGGATACTACACGACATCGATGTGAGTTACCTTCTAGTAGGAGTGGGTCTACGGCCACAATGTTGGCCCACTAGTAGGAGTTGTTCTTTAGATGATTGTCTTTGTGATAGTTATCTAATGTGGTTATCTGATATGTTTTATGTGCTAGGATGATATGACATATGTGTTAGTAGTGGTAGGGGTGATATAACCCTAGTTACCGGTTTAAAGATACCGAAGGGGTAGATAGTACCCATGCATTCCTAGCAGTATGATCATGATATGTTATAATGCGATCAGTATGCTTATGATATGTTATTATGTGATAGTGGTAGGGGTGAAATAGTCCCCGATTACCAATTTAAAGATACCGAAGGGGAGGTTATCTCCTGGTTACCGGTTGAAAGATACCGAAGAGGAGGTTAGTTCCCGGCTACCGGTTGAAAGATACCGAAGGGGAGCCCAGCTCCCAGTTATGCTAGACATATACCGGTTGAAAGATACCGAGGGATAGGCATTATGTGGTATGTGGTATGATAGGGGAACTCACTAAGCTTCGTGCTTACAGTTTTCAGTTTTGTTTCAGGTACCTCTTCAGCGAAGGGGAAGGAGCCGACGTGGTAGCTGCACATCACACTCACACAAAATTCCGCATTTTGAGAACTATGGGATTGTACTCTGATATTATTACTATTTTTTATGGCATGACCTTGAGACATGAGAATATGGTTTTATGAAATGATGTGACTCGGCGATGTTTTCTTATAAATGTTTTCCAATTTATTATATCAAATTGAAATTTTTGGTCTTGAAAATTGGGACGTTACACGAAGGCAGCGATCTCTTCTAGAGTGGTAGTGTTTATGTCCACCTCCTTCAAATCATAGTCGAGAACATATTCTTTGTCCTTTTAGTGGGTGACCATCCTTATGTTACGGATCCAATCGTTGAAATTGTTTCCGTCGAAGATCAGCCTCCCACACAAGTTCATGAGTGAGCATGAGCCTGAGGCGTTTAAGCCGGAAGCATTGTTGTTCAAGTTCGACATATGAAAAGGAAAAGAGACAAAGTTTGATTAGATAAGAATCCCCAATTAAAC
This sequence comes from Lactuca sativa, assembly GCF_002870075.4. Classification (NCBI taxonomy): domain Eukaryota; kingdom Viridiplantae; phylum Streptophyta; class Magnoliopsida; order Asterales; family Asteraceae; genus Lactuca; species Lactuca sativa. Next base: position 22,466,837 of record NC_056629.2, read on the forward strand.
ACCCAAATGAAAAATTAGGTCTAGGATCCAACAACATTATCTGCAATTTAGAAAAGGGATGTTGTAATCTAAACAACAAATTATTTGAACGTAAGTGAATGACGATTCAGTAATTTCCACCATAAAAAACAAATTAAAATTAAGTTTTAAATGTATCGAAAACTCCTAGATCTTTTGAGATTAATCGAACTTTTCAATGGCATGTTTAAATCTCGATATGCCCCTCAAGTTTGTAACTAGGATGCTGATGATCACAAACCGGGTGTGAATAGTCATGCAAATGTACATGGTGCCCCCAATGATACAATCACCTAATCGACATGTAGATTAACCACACACGCTCCATCGATCTATGACAAACATCGATTCACCCTTCTCCACCTTTGCTTAGAGCCAAATTAGTGTGTCGGTTAACCACACACGCTCCACTAACGTCTTAGCAATGGTACAAAGTGTAATTTTTTGGAACTGCATCAAATTCACTTTTGCCTAAAGTAACTAAGATTGAGAATTTTGTAAAAACATTTAGTTACTTTATTAATTCATTATACTTTTAATGAGGAAAGGTTTGCCTTATCCTACCCGTTCGGCTAACGACCCTCCACCAATCAAGGAAGCGGTGGGTCAGAGTGGACACCCATTAAACGGCAATTTTATAGGCCATAACCTTATACCTCCTTATAGACCGTATTCGTGAATGAGACCTACTAACGGTAAAACTAGCATTTAAGTTATACATATATAATAATTATTCTTATAATATTATAATAGTATAGGGTGAATTTTAAACTTGTAAAATTCTAGGGTTTGGAATTTAATAATTTCAAAATTAAACTTTAAATTCAAAAAATTAAATTCCAAAACTTGAGGGCAAGTTTAGAAACATTTCAAAACTAACTAGATCAAAATTCAAATAAATAATTAAACAACTAATTATGGTGATTATCTATTTTTTGACCTAATCTAATTTTATGCAAGATAACGATCAAATAAATTCAAATAATTAACATTTATCATATAAGGAAATAATTATTCAATTAATTTGAAATTATATTTTATTTTGTCAAGGATAATCACCCAATATATATAAAATTCATAGTTTCTCAATTAAAAATGATTTGATAGTTATCCCACAGCAAAATAGGCATAAAATCCTGAAAATCATTATGTCTGACAGCCTGACTCACTGACTCCCCTTATAGACTCATTGAGTTCATCCTACTCGTCGAGCCCACTTGGGGACTCGTCGAGTCTGTCAGGCAGAAGACCAAAAAATTGATTTTTCAAGCATGAATGAAACACAAAGCATTAAATACAACAGAAGCCAACCAGTCTCTGATACCACTGATGGGTTTTATACAAAAGAACAATCCTATGTGGTCATACAAAACCCTAATGCTTGGATCTAGGCTTCTCTATTTTAAATGAAATTCATCCAATACTTGAAAACCCTAATCTAGCATACATTGAAAATGAAATCTATAATGAACTAGTTTAGATGATACCTTTCAATGATTGCAAGAATCCTTTGATCTTCAAGAAGCTTAGTGTCACAAGCGTCTAATGGCTCGCAAACACCACAAGCAAGAGGATGATGTTCAGGAGAGAGGATGAGAGGAAAAAGTCGGCTCCAAGCTTCCAAGGGATTAAGTGGCCGATTTTGCTAGCCTTAGGGGTCCTTATATACTTGAGCTTCTAGGGTTTCAATCAAAACCCTAATTGGATCACTTAGGCCCTAAGTAACTTGAGAACCTTCTGGAATAAGGCCTCTTTAGATGAATTTAAGATGGACTCCTCCTTAATTTCATCCATGCCCTAATCCATAAGGATTCTCAGCCCAATATCAACTATCACACAATTGCAATTCTAGTCTCCTTTATTTAATTAATCTCTTGTAGCCACAGATTTAATTCTTAATTAATTCTTAACTAATATTAAATAAACTATATGATTTCTCTTTTAATATATTATTCATATAATATATTAATAAATCATAATAACCTCTCTATTTCCTTAACTCATCCAATCTAGTTTCTTTAGTGAAGGCAACCCAAAAGGACCATGTACAACCGGGTCAAGTACATACCAAATATAGTTACGGGCTTAGACATTAATCCAACATATGGTACCTGTATTTGTTAGATATGTGCTTAGGCTTGTCTGTGATATATGTCAACATATTATGGTTGGGTTGAGGCGGTCCTGATTTGTACTGAATGCCAAGATACCCGGGGCGGTCCGGATAGACTGTAAGCCCAGCGACGCGGTCCAGTCAAGACGAAGTCCCGAAGAGAGGTCCAGATAGGTTGTAGGCCCTAAGAGGCGGTACATTTAGGCTAAAGGATCATATTTACATGTCATTATATGTTTGGTTGTGTGTGGTATTTTGGGGAACTCACTCAGCTTTGGCTTACAGTTTGATTATTATGGTTTTAGGTACTTCAGAGGACAAAGGCAAGGCGAAGGATTGATTGTGCACATCATCCTGGATTTTTATGAGACTATGGTTTTAGGAATACTCTAATTCTTATTTTATGAATTTTGGAAACTATGATTTTATGATATTCGTGGATTTTGGATTGGTTTCAAAATGAAAAATTTTGCCTTGATTTTGGGATGTTATATGTTGGTATCAGAGCCCTGGTTTGACTTTGATGAACATTCATGTGAATCCGGACTAAAACTAAGGATCTGCAAAAGTTTTCAGATCATTTTCAATACTATTTTCAAAAAAACTTATAATAGTAATCCCAAGGTGGGATGAGATATGTACGACCAACTGGAGCAAGGAAGTGTACCCTAAGATACCAACATTGTTATTTGCTTCTGATGATTACAACATAACTACATGCTAATTGTAGCCTAGGGATCTTTGGGAATTACATGATAGAATTTCCTGAATTGTGATGCCTAATAGCCTAGGAGATTTTTTTATGCTATATAGAATTGACATTATTACTGTAATTACTTAGTGTATGCACCATAATGATACATAACTAAGATTTTATAGACTGAGAATGTTTCATTTAGCCTTATTTCATGTTCCTCGTTTTGTTATGGGATTATGGTAGAATCAAGTATTCGACCATCTATATAATCCAGTGTTATGTATGATTAGCATGCATGAGTGGTTGTAGGGTTGGTGGAAGTTCCATGAGTGAGTGCAATTTATAGCAGGCCAACTTAAGAAAAGTTTAGACACTATTGAGAAAATGTATATGATGTATGTGTATCCTATATGTTGGGTTTTGTGGTAGGGTGGTCTGTGACGACCCCTTGATATAAATACAAGCAGGTGTGGAAAGTATTATGGGCCTGTACTAGCAAAAGCATAGGACCTATACGCATAGGAAGGAAATCACAAACCCCGAGGGTCTGGTCTCTCCGTAATGATTGTAATAGTATGATTTGTGACAATTTTGGTTCATTTTGGTTCATTTTCAGTATGGTGTACACAAGGGGTTTTGGATCAGGAGTAGGCGGCCCGGTAAGGCCAAGATCGACTGATAAAGAGATAAGGGAGTTGATATCTACTGAGGTGATTGCGGCTATTCAGGGTGCTATCATGGAGGTTTTTGGGTCTAATACTACATTGGTAAGCCGTCATGACCGAGGCTGTTGCTGCTACATCCACCACAATTGTTGCTGCTGCGGGGGTTCAGGGGAGAGGGTCATTCTAGTACCAAGACTTCAACAACACAAAGCCCCAGGAGATTCGGGGTCAGGGACTTGATTGTGTCTATGCAATGGATTTTTGATGTGGAGGGCAACTTATTCACTTGTTCCTATCCGGAGGACTGGAAGTTCAGGTGCGCCCTAAACCTTCTTCGTTTGGGCGTGAAGGACTGGTGAAACCTGGTGACTGGTTCTTATATTCTTGAGCAGAGAGTTGCTTGTACTTGGTGGCTGTTTTTAGAGATGTTTCGCATAGAGTATGTTCCCCTAGTGGACAGAGATAAAGAGGGAGAGAGAGAGAGAGAGAGAGAGAGAGGCTTGAGATATATGGCGTTGAGGCAAACAATAGAGTCGGTGACGGAGATCACCAAGATGTTTACTAAGAGAGCTCTTTTCTATCCTGAGTATTCTACTTCATAGCAGGCCTAGATGTCGCGATACTTGAGCATGCTCAAGACTAAGATTCAGAAATTTGTGTCTACCCAGTGATATGGCACCCTCTCCGAACTTCAGGATGTCACACGGATACGAGAGATTGAGTTTGAGATCCAGTCGAGGGAGGAGAGGCAGGCTCCGCTTTAGCCACATCCTGTAGCAAAGCGGTTTAAGCCTATTGTTTTATGCTTAGGACAGAGGGGTTGCATTGGTGGCAAGTGCGGAAAGGCACATGCCAATCAGCTACTGGGTGCCACAAATATGGCAAGGAGGGGCATTTTGTGAGGGAATGTTGTCAGCATGCTCCTCTATCGGGTACTCGGATTTGTTATCATTGTGATCAGGTGGGCCATATGATGGTGTAGTGTCCCTTGCTTGTTGCTAGGCTCGTGCAGGTACCAACCACGACTACTTTGAGGATCACAAACGGACAAAAAGGGAGAGTTGAGGCCCCGAAGGCCAAGGGTCACGCTTTACAACTCACTATAGAGGAGGCCAGAGTGACGCCTGACATCGTAAATGGTATGTATTCATATTTATTTTACGTTCAACTATTATTATGTATGCTTATGATTGTATTTGTGCTAGGTACCTTCTTAGTGAATTCTTTATCTGCTCTTATGCATTTTTACTCGGGTTCAAGATAGTCCTTTGTGTCTTATTCTTTCAGTAGGATTTTTGAATGACGCTCTGAGATTTGGAGTGCCCGTTATGAGTTTACATCGTTAACGAGCATGGGGTTTCTGCAGCAAGCGTTTTTCGGGATTGTATCTTGGAGATATTTGGGGTGCCCTATCTGATCGACTTGATTCCTATCCCTATGGGGGATGTGTGTGTGATAGTAATGATGGACTGGTTGAGTAGATTTGGAGCCATGATCTACTGTGAGAGCATCGACTGATAATTCGAACCCCAAGTAGGGGAGAACTGACTATTTATGGCAAGGGTACCAGGGTTGGACCGACTTTTTGTTCATCAGCCAAGGCTTGACAATATCTTCAGAATGGATGTTCGTGTTATCTCACTTATGTGATTGACACTCAGGTTGTAAGGGGAGTTTCAGTTTTGGATATGCCTGTAGTCAGGGAGTGTAACGATGTATTCCTGGAGGATATATCTGGTGTGCCTCCTGTGAGGTAGGTTTTGAGTTCATGATTGATTAGGTTCTCGGTGCCACCCCGATTCGCACCGCCTGAGATGCAGGAGTTGTCATCTCAACTCTAAGAGCTATTGGGCAATCATTTTATCTAACCGAGCAGTTCGCCATGGGGAGCACCATTTTTGTTTGTAAGGAAAAAGGATGGTTCGCACCGGATGTGAGTTGATTACCAGGAGCTGAACAAATTTACAGTGAAGAACCTTTACCCACTTCCAGGGATTGATAATCTCTTCGATCAGTTGCAGGGTGCATCTTGGTTCTCCAAAATTGATTTGACGTCAGGCTATCATCAAATGAGAGTCGTAGAGGAGGATGTAGAGAAGATAGTGTTCCTAACTCATTATTGTCATTACGAGTTCGTGTTGATGTCGTTTGGGCTCACTAATGCACTGACAACATTCAAGGATTTTATGAATTAGGTATGCAGGCCAATGCTCGATTGTTTGGTCATTATTTTTATCGATGATATCCTGGTCTATTCCAAGTCCAGGGAGCAGCATGAGGAGCACCTTTGAGAGCTGCTAGGAGATTTTAGGAGGGAGCGACTTTATGCTAAGTTCTCGAAGTGTGAGTTTTGGTTATGGGAGGTCCAATTCTTGGGACACCTTGTTAAACAGAATGAGATTCTATTCGACCTAGCCAAGATAGAGGAGATCTACAACCTTATCAAATTATTTTTGACCTAAAACACAATGAAATAACATGCATAATTCATAAAAGAAGTATGAAACACTACTTTCCCATTTTATCCTTTGACTCCAAAGCGTAAACCGAACTATTGGATCACATATCTACATCACCCACATCCAAATGGGCCTAAACATCTCTTTCCCAAAGCCCAAAGCGTTATGATACTTGATCTTTGGGTCACGACCCTGAATTGTTAAACTACTCGAAACAAGGTGTTGCAACTCTCCCTCACTTAAATTAGACTTCGTCCTCGAAATCATTCCTTACTATTTCCTCTGCTAGGAACTAAACGATCCTGACTGAACTCCCTGAATAACGAAAAAGACAGGAAAAGTCACCTCGCTTCGATAACCACCCAGCCTTACCACTATTGAACCCAAAATAGTAGAAATCACAAGCCCTGACAACTAACTGACCTCAACTTTGCTCTAAGCCCAAAAGTGTCCAAATGCTACGCCTGAAACTGGAAACTATGATCAATGTTTGACTCCTAGACAGAAAGAACCATTTTAAACCGTTCTACAAAGACTTGACTTCACAACTTGAACCATACAAACCTATCTGTCCTAAACAAATTTACAGATACCCAAAACATATACGCCCGAACCACTTATTGGTACCGAAAAATCCTCATCTAAAACAAAATTAGCTCCAGACTTAAAAATAAACAGGTACAGGTGGTCCTGGTCAATCTAGCAACACGACTCCATTAGTCATTCACTCCCAATGAAGTACAACTCGAAACAGGGTGTTACAAAATACCTATATGCTACTAGACAGAGATAAATATTAAGTAATTAATGAGTTAAGTACCATATATGTATTATAATATATCTTGATGAGACAAAGAGATAGATTGTCCATGAGATAGCTGTTATTGTTGGGTTTTGAGCACTATAACACTTCCTAAGTGCACATGCAACCCTAAATGCTTTCGATCTATGTTTTCTCTAATTATACATGCATTTTATTTTCCCAAAGCACTCACCCTAGCTAGCATACAATTGAAGCTATATAATAAAACATAGTTTGGATGCTTACCTCTTCAGTAGGGTAGAGTTCTTGACCTTTGGAAGCTTGAGCACCTCAAGTGTGATGCCTCTAATGGTTCACAAACACCAATATGCAAAAGGTGGCTCTAAGAGAATAAGTTACTTATCTGAAACGTAGGTGCAACCGATTTTGGTGTATGGAGGGTTCTATTTATAGTTGTGGCAAGTGTTTGGGTTACACTTTGTAAACCCTAATGATCCATGACTTCCCACATTCCTATGCTCCATGGGTTTAACCTCCAAGGACTATCCATGGGTTATCTTATTGGTTTAGCCCATCTACATAATCATGGATCACTTGCCCATACTATAAGAATCATTGATTTACATAATCAATCCCTCCATATTAAATTAGTCTCTTTTGACCATAAATTAATTTCCAAATTAATTCTTGGACAACACTAATTAAATAACCATATTAATATATTATACTTGTAATATATTAATAAACCGTAAATAACATTATTCTAAAACAACCATCCTATCGAATTTCACTGGTGAAGGCAACCCAAAAAGACCATGCTACTATCTGTTCAAGTACATACCAGATATAGTTATAGGCTTAGACAGCAAATTGAACAGTCTCCTAATTGGATAAGTCTATTAACTATAGCTGCCTATGAGACTTTAGGATCCTACTTAGCAATCGTAAGCTTCCAAAAACCTCTGTTAACTCTGCCCCAGTCAGTGGCGCATCCTTTAGATAAGGGATCATATAGTCATCTGTTCTTAAGATATCATCTAGATAAATACATGGAACAATGTCATACTTATTTCCAGCAGTTTGTTTCCTGATTTCCGATTTGTCTGATATACAACATAACTGAACACATCAATTTAGTTCTAATCGGGCCCGACACATAAGTCAAAACATAATCATCAAGGGGCCCAAGATATCATTTTTAATCCTCTTAGGATAAAAGGAACAGACAAACTTCGACATTATATGCTTGTACTAACTACTCATTAAATCATGCACAACGACACATTTTATAACATCAAGTTACTAATGCGTTTTCGTGTCATCAATGCATGACTAACTCATAGTCAACAACTCATATATCTAGGTTTGAAGACATATATATATATATATATATATATATATATATATATATATATATATATATATATATATATATATATATATATATATATATGATATTATCATCTCACGATCACTCATGATAAATTCCATGAAGCGATTCAAGTGAGCGTAGGTTGATCCAATACTCAAATCTTATTTGAGAAGTACTCATGAATGGTGTAGAAAACCTGTTGCTATGCATTACTCCTTAGACAATCCTACAAGCCAACTCATGAAAGTCTTCTTTCATACCTACTTCCAAAGTATGATCGACTGTGGATAGTTTGAATAAATCTTATTATTCTGGAAGTCAAAACATGCAAAATGAAACAATAGTAAATAATTCACACAAGACAGTATCTTTACTTATAAATAAAACACCTTTTATTCATCATCAAATGTCAATTACAATTTAGCTAATAAAAGTTTCAGTTTATCTAATCATTAAAACTAATATTGTCCTTTAGCCCAATGCCCATCACATGTTGCAAGTGCTTAACCCTAGTCAGTCCCTCTGTGAGGTGATCTGTTGGGTTGTCCTCTGATGATATCCTCTTCACTACGAGGTGCCTTTCTTCTACTTGATGTCTTATGAAGTGGTACTTTCTGTCAATATGTTTAGATCTTCCATGATCTCTCGGTTCCTTGGTTAAGGCAACCTCCCCTTCATTATCGTAGAAAATTTCCACATGCTCCTTTATGGATGGAATGACTCCAAGGTCTCTGATGAAGTTTTTCAACCATACCGCCTCCTTCGCTTGCTGATATGTACTATGATTCACATTTTGAATAAGATATAGTCTCCTGCTTGGATCTTTTCCATGTCACTGCTCCTCCATTCAGGGTAAATATCCAGCCTGACTGAGAGTGGAAATTATCTATGTCGGCCTGAAAGCTCAGCATCGCTATACCCTGTTACTCTCAAGTCATCTCTCCCACCAAGGGTAAGGACCCAGTCCTTAGTCCTTCGCATGTACTTAAGAATGTTCTTAACCGCAGTCCAATGAGATTTACCAGGGTTCCCTTGATATCTGCTGACCATGCTCAAAGCAAAGGCCACATCCGGGCGAGTACAAGTTATAGCATACATTATCAAACCAACTGCATAAGCATATGGTATATGACTCATTTATGCTATCTCAACCACTATACTCGGACTCTGAGTCTTACTCAATTTGGTATTGCCTTGGATAGGTAAGTCACCTTTCTTGGAGTTCTCCATGCTGAAATGTTTCAACACCTTGTCCAAGTAGGTACTTTAACAAAGTTCTATTAGTCTTTTAATTATGTTTCTCAATATCCTTATCCCCATGATATAGGAAGCTTCTCTGAGGTCCTTCATAGAGAAACACTTCCCAATTCAGGACTTGACCTCGTGCAAGGTTAGGATGTCATTTCCTATGAGTAGTATGTCATCCACATACAGCACCAGAAATCTGACTATGCTCCCATTAGCTTTGATATACACACATGACTCATCCTCGCTTCTCGAAAATCAAAACTCTTTGACTTTCTCATCAAAACAAAGATTCCATCTGTGAGATGCTTGTTTCAATCCAAATATGGATTTCTCAAGATTACACACTCTATTAGGGTACTCTAGCTTGACAAACCCTCTGGCTGACTCATGTAAACATATTCAGCCAACTTTCCATTAAGGAAAGCGGTTTTGACATCCATTTGCCATATTTCATAGTCATGAAATGCAACAATGGATAGCATAACCCTTATAGATTTAATCTTTGCAACTGGTGAGAAGGTCTCATCATACTCAACTCCTGGAGTTTGAGTAAATCCCTTCACAACCAGTCGCGCCTTATATGTGTGTACATTCCCATCCATGTCAGTCCTCTTCTTAAAGATACATTTGCATCCGACTGTCTTACGGCCTGGTACATTATCAACCAAGTTCCAAACTTGATTGTCATACATGGACTAAATCTCACTATCCATAACCTCTTTCCATTTAGCAGACTCAGGGCCTACCATGGATTCCTTGTAGTTGTAAGGTTCATCCAAATTTATCAATGTGTTATCACTGATAAATGTATCGCCTTCAGCTATTTTATGAAAACCATATAACACAGGTGGAACACTAACTCTATTAGAACGTCTCGAAGGTACAAACTTGTCAATTGGTTCAACCGGAGTTTCCTCCTCGGGTTGAGTGCTAGTGTTTGAGGTTCCTTCATCGCTTAAATGTTGATGCTCTTCAAGGTCAATTTGTCTCCCACTGTCCTCTTGGCATATGAGTTCTCTCTCTCGAAAAACTCCTCTTCTCGCAACGAAGACAACATTGTCACTCGGTCTATAGAAGAGATATCCAAAGGACTTCTGCAGGTAGCCGATGAAAATACGTCACTCACTTTGAGGTTCAAGATTATCGTGAGTTTCTTTTCTCACAAAAGCCTCGCAACCCCAAACTTTAATGTGGTCTAATGTGGGAACTTTCTCTGTCCACATCTCGTGAGGTGTTTTGGAAACCTTTTTGGTAGGGACTAGATTGAGGATATGAGGGGCAGTCTCTAAGGCATAACCCCATAATGAGATTGGTAACGAAGCTAAACTCGTCATGGAACATACCATGTCTAGTAAGGTCCTATTGCGGCTCTTAGCCACACCATTAAGCTGTGGTGTCCTAAGTGGTGTCAGTTGTGAAACAATTCCACATTCCTTAAGATAGTCAAGGAACTCGATACTAAGATACTCTCCTCCACGATCGGATCGTAGCATCTATATCTTCCTGCCCAATTGATTCTCCACTTCTTGCTTAAACTCTTTGAACCTTTCAAAAGTTCTTGACTTATGCTTGATTAAGTAGATATAGCCATACCTATTGTAATTATCAGTAAAAGTAACATAGAAGCAATTAGCATCCCTTGTGGTGGTTCTAAATGGTCCACACACATCGGTGTGTATGAGGTCCAACAAACCTTCACCCCTTTCACAAGTACTAGTGAAAGGTGACTTAGTCATCTTTCCAAGTAAATAAGATTCTCAAGTGTCATCCAACTTTAATTCGAATGACTCCAAGACTCCATCCTTTTGGAGTTGGGCTATGCGCTTCTTGTTGACATGTCCAAGATGTCAATGCCACAAACATGCCTTGTCCAAAACATTGGACGAATCAATATTCAACACATTATTTCCTAGGTTATCTACAACATTCACAGTTTCATATACACCATTGCAAGGTAATGCTTCAACATAAAATATACCATTATAATAAGAATAAATAGCACCAACTTCATTATTAAACGAAAAGGTAAAACCTTGTTTGTACAAACTATGAAAAGAAATAATATATCTCACCATATCGGCCGAGTAACAACAATTATTCAAATCTAAATTTAAACCATTTCTAAGCAATAAATAATAAACTCTAATCTTGGTTACAGTCGACATTTTCCTATTTCCCATGATTAAGTTTATCTTCTCGTGCTCCACATCCCTACTTCTTTTTAGTTCCTATCCACAACCTGTATCAAGGACCCAAGAATTAGCATGTGATGAGTTATTAGATTGAATAGTGTAAATACTTGAAAAGGAGGGTTTGATCTTCCCATCCTTTATGTCCTCCAAGTACTTGGGGCAGCTCCGTTTCCAGTGCCCTTTTTCATGACAATGGAAGCAGTCAACATCCTTCAGATTGGAAGAGGGATTAACAGAACCAGCTTTGGTCCCACTTGAAGAGGATCCATCAAGAGACTTTCTCTTGCGGCTCTTGGAGGGAGCCTTCCTATTCTTTACCTTTCCATGTCTTATTGACAGAACAGGGGCAGAAGTAGTAGTAGTAGGAGTAGACACAACCGACTTGCCTTTAAGGTTGCTTTATGTAGTCCTTAAAATCCATTGCTAAGAGTGACCTCCTCCTTGTTCATATGATAAGTCATACGAAACTTATCATAACAAGAAGGTAAAGAGTGTAGAATTATATCTATGGCTAATTCTTCATCAAAATTGACATTCAATTTTAGCAAGCAGTCCACATATATCTACATCTTCTGCAAGTGGGCCGTGATGGGTTCACCATCCTTCATTTTGGTTGTGATCATGGAGGCAATGATCTCATACCTATCCTGCCGAGCACTTTGATGGTATCTTTCCATCAAGTCATGATACATTTCATAGGGATAGTAGTCCTCATAGGACTTCTGTAGCTCTGCAGTCATGGTTGCAATCATAAGACACGACACCTTTGTCACATCCCTCTCATGAGTAGTGTGTTTAGCGATTTGTTCAGGAGTAGCAGTGGTGACATCAATCTCCTTAAGCTCTTTATCAAGGACATATTCTTTGTCCTCATAGCGAATAGTCATTCTGATGTTACGAATCCCGTCATTGAAGTTCGAGCCATCAAAAATGACCCGCATATAGGTTCATGAGGGAGAAAGAGCCTGAAGGAATTGGTGTTGAAGCATTGTTGGGGTAGACATCTGAAAAAGAAGAAGAACAAAGTTTAGATTTGATGAGAATCCTTAATATTACACCCAAATTAAATATTAAGGCTAGGACCCAACACTGTATTCTACAATTGCGAAGAGGGATGCCGTAATCCAATTGTAAAATATTTGAAGGTAGGTAAATGACGATTTACCAATTTCCACCATGAAAAACGAAATAAGTAATTAAGTTTTAATTGGATTGAAATTCCGAGATCTTTGAGATTCATTGAACTTTTCAAAGGCATGTTAAATCTCGATTGTGCCCTTCAAGTTTGTGACTGAGATGCCAAGGATGACAAACAAAGTGTGAATAACCTTGCAAATTAACATGGTACACCCAATGTTACAAATCACCTAATCAAAGTGTCGGTTAAACACACGCGCTCCATTGATCTATGATTAACATCAAGCTACCCTTTTCCACACATTGTCAGTCTCAGATTAGTGTGTCGGTTAACCACACACGCTCCACTAACGACTTAACAAGGTGTAAAGTGTAATTTCATGGATTAGCACCATTTTCACATTTTTCCTAAAGTAACTAAGATTGAGAATTAAAGTTTAGTTACTTTATATTTATCATTATATTTCTAATGAGGGAGAATTGGTGTCCTATCCTACCCGTTCGGCTAACGAACCTCCACCGGTCAAGGAAGTGGTGGGTGAGAGTGGACACCCTTAAACCACCATTTTATAGGCAGTAACCTTATACCCCCTTACAGACCGGCTTCGTGAATGAGGCCTACTAACGGTAAGACCGACTTGTCTTATATATATATATATATATATATATATATATATATATATATTATTAAAATCTTAATATTATAAAGTATAAGGGTTGAATTTTCACTTTTAAAACTCTAGGGTTGGGAATTAAAGTTTCATTTAATGAGACTTTGCAAATTCCAAAACTTGAGGGAAAGTTTTGAAATTTGTCAAAACTCTTCAAGTCCATAACTTATGAGTTTTAATGTCTTTTAAAGAAGTGACTTTTCATTTTCCATAACTTGATGATAAGTTATGGAGTACATTTAAAAGCATTTAGATAAATAATTCAACTAACACAATAATCAAATAATCCATACATGATCTTTTCAAACTCATAAGAACAAAATAATTCATATAAAACAAATTTCATGTAATTGGCCTAATCATATAAACTAATACAAAACATGAAACTTTGACAATTATCTTTCAATTGGAAGAGCATGATCACTACCGTATCTTAAAAAGCATATTTTATGATTCACAATAGTTTGTAGTAATGACTATATCCAATTTTGGCCAAAAACACGAAATTTTGCACTCTGACCAGCCAACTCGGCGAGTCCATGAACTGGACTCGTTAAGTAGCTTCATTTCTGCATGGACTCGTCGAGTTCCCCAGTGGACTCGGCGAGTTCATCCGGCAGAATGCAGAAAACTCGATTTTTTCAAATTTAAAAACAAGTAAGCATCAAATATAATAGAAAACAATCCTAGGCTCTGACACCACTGTTGGGTTTTGAGCACTATAACACTTCCTAAGTGCACATGCAACCCTAAATGCTTTGGATCTATGTTTTCTCTAATTATACATGCATTTGCTTCTTCCAAAGCATTCACCCTCGCTAGCTTACAGTTGAAGCTATATAATAAAACATAGTTTGGATGCTTACCTCTTGAGCAAGGTAGAGTTCTTGACCTTTGGAAGCTTGAGTACCTCAAGTGTGATGCCTCTAATGGTTCACAAACACCAATATGCAAAAGGTGGCTCTAAGAGAATAAGTTACTTATCTCAAATGTTGGTACAACCGATTTTGGTGTGTGGAGGGTTCTTTTTATAGTTGTGGCAAGTGCTAGGGTTACACTTTGTAACCCTAATGATCCATGACTTTCCACATTCCTATGCTCCTTAGGTTTAACCTCCATGGACTATCCATGGGTTCTTATTGGATTAGCTCATCTACATAATCATGGATCACTTGCCCATACTATAAGAATCATTGATTTACATAGTCAATCCCTCCATATTTAATTAGTCTCTTTTGACCATAAAATTAATTCCCAAATTAATTCTTGGACAACACTAATTAAATAACCATATTAATATATTATACTTATAATATATTAATAAACCGTAAATAACATTATTCTCAAAAAACCATACTATCAAATTGCACTGGTGAAGGTAACCCAAAAGGACCATGCCAATATCGGGTCAAGTACATACCAGATATAGTTGTGGGCTTAGACACCAAATCCAACAGTTATGTGATAAGTTACATAATATATATATATATATATATATATATATATATATATATATATATATATATATATATATATATATATATATGAGTAGAAAGATGATTCCTTCGGGAATTAGATAGAGGTTCCTTTGGGAACAATAAAATGATTCCTTTAGGAAGAAGAGGATGGTTCCTGTGGGGGACAAGAGTATGATTCTTGCAGGAATGAGATTATGTCCATGTGGGGAAAGATATGAGGATCTATTTCGGGATATAGATAGATGGTTCATGCGGGAATCCAAATTTTGTATGATTAGTGAAGATAGATAAAATGTTCCTTGAGAAGAAAAAGATAAGAGAGTTATTTTTAAGAACTTAGATATGATCCGCAAGGGATTAAGAGTAAGGAATCCATGAGGGATTTATGAGAAGAAGAAAGATTAAGGGTCCACGAGGGATCATAAAAGAGAGAAGTAAGATTGTGTGCTAGTGTATATAAATGATAGTGTGTTGTTGTTACCCTTAGAGTATGGAATGAGATGTGACCGTTGGATCTAGATGAGAGCAAAATGTTGAGGCAATAGAGAATATACAGAGTAGAGAATAGATAGAGGAAGAATAGATTAGAGAAGAGACATAGTAAAGAATAGATAGAGTAAAGTAGAGAAGAGACATAGTAGAGAATAAATAAAAGAGCTAGAGTAGAGAATAGATAGAGCATAGAAGATATAGAGTAAAGAAAAATAAATTAGAAAAGAGATAGAGAAAAAAGGGAATGACAGAGATATAAAGAAAAAGAAGATAGAGTATTTGTAGAGCATGAGAAGAGGCTAAGAAAGAGTAAGAGATGATAAGAGAAGAGTATGATAAACAGAGTAGATGATAGAGAAAGAGATATATGAGATGAAAAAGAATAAAAAGAAAGATTAGAGAAGAAAGATATAAGAGATAGATGAAAGAAGAAAGAATAGCAGTGTATACTATTAGAGAAAGAGATTAGATTACAGAGTAAGAGAAAGAAGAGAAAAAAAAAAGAGTAGTTGAACATGAAAACAGATAAGAATATAACTCACTAGACCAATGGTCTAATTCAGTAAATGTATCATGCTTTGCAGGTTGTGGTAGCAGCCGTAGTATGTGAGAAGATGAGATCATAGGAACCTAGACTAGGTTGTTATTTAGTGTACCTTTCCTTGTTTTTATTTTATGTATGAAGAATTTATTGTAAACTTGTGATTAAACCTAGGAATTAAAGTGTTTAATTTTAGTAGAATTCCATAATTGTAAGAAAAACTCTGATATTCCCTTAGATATTAGATGTATAGAATCTGGGTCATATATATATATATATATATATATATATATATATATATATATATATATATATATATATATAGAGAGAGAGAGAGAGAGAGAGAGAGAGTTAGGTTCATATATAAACCTTAATTATTGTGTGAGTGTGTGAACCAATGAGAATTTAGAAAAAGAAATAAATGATTAATTAATCAAATAAGGTTTCCTTTTATCTACCCAAATTAAATTAGTGATATATATGGAAGCAATTCAATAGACGTTTGAAATTGATATTCTTTAAATTGTTCTTAAAGAATGTCTGAGACACACTTGTCATTCATGTCTTATTCTTCAAGATATGTTAGTTTTAAACTTGTAATTCATGTTATATATTCTTAAAGAATTTTAGTTATAAACTTGTAATTCATGTTTGATTCTTGAAAACTGAATTCTAATTCTTCAAGAATATCATATAGTTATATTTACCAGATATTTGATGCTTATAACAACATTCTTTCACATAAATTCTTAAAGAATTTCCTGCATTCATCATTTTGTGGTGTATTACTACTATATAAATGGATAAAAAAAATTAACAACCATTCTCAAAAATTATTATTAAAACCATCGTTATACCTATGTATTTGAAAACCATTATTTTTTAAATCAACTATTAGAAAAAAGAAACGTTATACATTCTTAAAGTAATGTATGCGCTTTAAAAAACATAATATATTCTCAAATAATTTACTACATTAAAAGAATTTATTCAAATCTTGATATGCATTTTTCATCGTATACTAAGGTTTACTGAGTTTTCATTGAGATTTTGGTTTATTATTGGTAACTGATGTGCGTTTTGGAATAATCACAATTCTTAACTCCTAAATTATCTCTACCTTAATGTGTATTAATTAAATTGACCGTTATAATTACTATTTTTAATTTTTTTATTAAAAAGAAATGTTTATATGTATTGTGTTCCATGGTAACTATTGTATGTCATCTAATCTTAGTCATATAAAAAATCTAATCTAATGGTCCAAAACTTGTCATACACTCATACAATATATACAATTCACATTTAATCCTAACCCTATATATATATATATATATATATATATATATATATATATATATATATATATATATATATATATATATATATATATATATATATATATCTATAATACATTATAAAGGAAATCTTACTATTTCTAAAAATAACTTAAATATAATAATATTATTTTTTTAAGACGTCCAAACGATTTAGCCAATAGTACAACTAACAACCAATAAAATAATATTAAATTTATAACTTAACCCTATTTAAGTGGAAAAGATAGGCAAAGATTCAAACTAAAAATATATTATGCCTAAAAAAAGTTAATAAATCTTTATCTATTATACCAAATAAAAAACGTGTCCCATATATTGTGGAAAATTGGAAATCCTAGACGGCGATTCAAAATTTAAAATTGAACGTTACAATTCCGCTTTTATTATTGAGGTTAATACGTGGATAATAAATTAAAATATGTCAAATAATATTGATTATAATATTTATCTTTATTATACAAAATATATAAAAATACAAGTTAGTTATTAATATAAAGTGAAAATGACCGACAAAGTTATTCATTGTTTTTTGTGAAATTTAAAACTTTTACTTTTTAAATAAAGTGGTAATAAGAATTATTATACATATATACACGTCATTTATATCAAATCTGAAAATAAGAATTATCAAAAATAATTTCAATATGAAGAAAATAAAACTATGTATTTTACATGTTTTTTATTATTATTTTTATATTTGAAAATATTTGACAAAACAAGAAAGTAAGTTTTAAATAAAAACAAATTGAATGATTAATAATTATTGACAATAAAAATCAAACATGTCTAATTTAAATTGACTGGAAACCAACTATTTTAATAATACTATATTGATTAATACCCAATAAATTATTAAATACAAAGACTTCATATTATAACTTAATATGTATACCATAAAAAAATAGAAAAATATGGATAATATAAAAAAAATCTTGTAAAAAGACTAAATGTGTAATTTGCCCTATTATTTTTTTAAAAAAAAACCTTGAAAATATGGACATATTTTGATTTTTAATAAAAAACTACCTACATGCTTTTTACCCAAAATAATAATATAATTTTATTTTTAACACAAAATAATAATGCAACTTGTATGTTAAAAGAAAACAAAATATAAAATACTTTGAAAAAAAATCGTACATTTATTTTTGACGAAAGATAATAATAAACTTTTATTTTTAACCCAACAATACACAATCATCGTCTACTTCATTGTGTTATTTATGGATTTTTACATGTTTCCGCAATGAAACAAATCATCGCAAAAATTCTATTTATTGAAGTTTTTAACTTTCGTTTAAAAACTATTCACCGAAATGAAACTAATTGCTGAAACAAAGTTATTACCGTCCGTCGCATTGCGCGGATAGACGGCTAGTGTGTGTGTGTGTGTGTATATATATATATATATACCGAAATGAAACTAATTGCTGAAACAAAGTTATTACCGTCCGTTGCATTGCACGGGTAGACGGCTAGTATATATATATATATATATATATATATATATATATATATATATATATATATATATATATATATATATATATATATATATATATATATATATATATTCACACACATATGCACACATTAAGATAAAACACACCACCAAACATACATTTATGTTACGTCTAAGATATTTGGTTAAAAAAATTTGGGAAAAAAAGTTCTTTTTTATATGCATATGTTAAAAAAAATCAAAATTTTGAAACGCAAATAATGAATTATGGTATTATTGTTATTTATTTATTTATTTGTTTTTTTTTTTGAGAATGTTGTGTAAAAAAATTCTCATTTTAAGTTGATTCTTATTTTAAGTTCTCATTTCAACTTTTCTCTCTCTCTCTCTCTCTCTCTCTCTCTCTCTCTATATATATATATATATATATATATATATATATATATATATATATATATATATATATATATATATATATATATATATATATATATATAACATGTTTTTCTAATTGACTAAAAAAGATGGAGCATCCGTACATTTCATATCTGAATAACTATTTAATTATCTTATTTTTTATTATGGTCTCTTTTATTATCGTTTCTTTTTTTAATTATCATGTATTTTTTAGTTGTATTAGTTTTTTTAATTAAAAAATGATATGTTTTATTTTATTTTGAATTTTCTAATTTAATTATTAATAATATTGTTGTGACAAGTGGTTCAATAAGTTGGAAAACATAGGTTTATGTGTTGTAGGTTGTAAAAAATGAAAGGAAGAGAAAAGAAAAAATTGATGCCACAAATGGATTAAACAAATGGATTAAATGGGTTGGGAGGGAGGGATACCCACCACACTTAGAATGATAGACTCAATGACCTTAACTTTAATCAAAGAAGTAATTTGCCGTGTAAAATCCCCTATAGGGTTATACATTATATATAAACATGTTACGCAGTAAGAGATAAATACAAGATCCTAAACATATGGATCTGATAGATACAGCAACACATTTGAATAATCTTATCTCTCAACTTATCCTTTTACATTCTCCCTCAATCTAAACCGTGACAAGGTTTAGATTGTGTCTTAAATTGTGCAACATGTGCTTTGTCATTGGCTTAGTAAATCTATCTGCTAGTTGATCTCCAGAGGATATAAAT
Source organism: Lactuca sativa (assembly GCF_002870075.4). NCBI lineage: Eukaryota > Viridiplantae > Streptophyta > Magnoliopsida > Asterales > Asteraceae > Lactuca > Lactuca sativa. Next base: position 22,486,649 of record NC_056629.2, read on the forward strand.
CGAACATCAAGAGCACCCATAACAACTTTTTCTCTAACGAAATGAAAATCCACTTCTATATGCTTAGTGCGAGCATGAAAAATGGGATTGGCTGCCAAATAAGTTGCTCCTAAATTATCACACCATAACACAGGTGGTCTTGGCTGATGAACACCTAGATCCTTGAGCAAAGATTGTATCCACATTGCTTCTGCTGTCCCGTTAGCAAGAGCCTTATACTCAGCCTCAGTACTTGAGCGAGCAACAGTGGGTTGCTTGCGAGAGCTCCATGATATTAAGTTTGGACCAAGAAATATTGCAAATCCTCCTGTAGATCTTCTATAATCCACACATCCTGCCCAATCTGCATCAGTAAAAACACTTAGAAGTGTTGATTTTGAGGGTCTAAAACAAAGTTCTGTGTTCACCGTTCCCTTCACATATCTTAAGATCCTTTTAACAACCTCCCAATGAGTATCCGTAGGTTGAGATAAAAATTGACACACTCTATTTACATCAAATGAAATGTCGGGTCTAGTTAGTGTGAGATACTGCAATCCTCCAACCATGCTACGATACTTAAATGCATCTTCACCATTAAGAGGCTTCCCATGATTACGAGACAATTTATCCGTTACCGACATTGGGGTTGAAACACTTTTGCAATTCTTCATGTTAACACGATGTAATATATCTATGGCATACTTTTGTTGCATAAGAGTGATTCCCCCTGAATTATGAAGTACTTTAAGCCCAAGAAAATAATTTAGTTTGCCAAGATCTTTAATAGGGAACGAACCAGAGAGAGCATGTACTAGGTTATCAATGAGTTGTTGAGAAGACCCGGTAATAACAATATCATCAACGTAGATTAACATGTAAAGAATGGTGGTACCCTGATGAAAAATGAACAGGGATGTGTCAGCTTTAGACGAATGAAAACCCAGTTGATGAAGCTTATCACTCAAACGAGAAAACCAAGCTCTAGGAGATTGCTTGAGGCCATATATTGCTTTATGTAACTTGCAAACATAGTGAGGATGAGTAGAATCCTCAAACCCCAGTGGTTGTTGTATATAGACCTCTTCATTGAGAAAACCATGGAGAAAAGCGTTATTAACATCAATTTGTCGTAGGGGCCATTTGCGAGAGACCGCCAATGAGAGAATTAACCGAATCGTGGCTGGTTTAACAACAGGGCTAAAAGTGTCGTGATAGTCCACTCCATGTTGTTGAGTAAAACCACACGCCACAAGCCGAGCCTTATGCTTATCAAGAGAACCATCAGCATGTTGTTTGAGCTTGAAAATCCATTTGCATCCCACTATATTGACACCTGGTGGACAAGGCACAAGTGACCATGTGTTATTGTGTTGAAGTGCCAAGAATTCCGCTTCCATGGTGTCACAACTAGAAATTTTGTGTCTTGTAATCACTATACTCAAGTAAATGTTGAATCAAAAACTTAAGAGCATGTGTGATACCTATTATTATGACATCAAAAACTTCAATCAAATGCATCATACAAATACTACAAATAGTCATCAAGCAATTAGAAACCCTAGAAGTTCTTGTTTAGGTCCATATGGGACTAGGACTTCCTTATTGGACTCAATGGACCAATAAGCTTCCAATTTGACTATCATGGGCTTAGAACCCTTAATTGGGCTCTAATTGGACCCACATTAATTTATTTCAACATTTTGGGCCATATTGGGCCTAGAATGAAATAAATTAAGAGTTTTGAACCATGAATAACCTAAACTAGTCCAACAAAGTGTAAAAATCATATTATGTTTCTTTTAGGTTAAAACTCCTCCAACCTAACTTCTACATGGGCTAGAGGGCATAAAAGCCCAAATTTTCCCTTTTCCTTCCAAATTCTCGGCCCAAGGCCCAAATCCAAGAAGAAATGAAGAGGGTTGACATGCAATTGACACCTCATTATTATCTTTTGGTTCTCTATGCAACCTATTCCATATTTCCATGCATATCACCTCAAGGTCTATTTCTCCCTCTCTCTCTCTCTTGCTCTCGGCCATTTCAAACACACACACACCTCACAAACTCTCTTTAGATTACTCAAGAAATCATCCTTCCTCTCCATTCAAAAATCTCGAAAATTAGGAGGTTTTCAAGAGGATAGTTCCACAAACTCTTCATCTAAGGTAAGGTTATGCTTGGACCTATGACTTAGATTCTTTGTTTTATCAAAAATCTCTTCCTAATCCATGCAAAAATCATGATCTTGCATCCTAGAATCACCTCAAACTCGAGATCTTCAAGAAAAGGGTGCTAAGGCCAAAAATCACCAAGCTTTCTTCCATCTTTTCTTCAAAAACCGAAACCACATCCAAAGGTGAGCTTCATACTCCATATTTTTCTGTTTTATAAGTTTTGTGGGGGGGGGGGGGGGAATACAAGTGAAAGTGTAGATCTATATGTGTTTTGTATGTCTTGTATGATTTCTATGCCTATATGTGTGTTTTTGTGTGTTTATGATGTTGGATCTAACCATAAGCCTCTAAAAATCGAGATATACTATATGTTAAATGATACTAGCATCAAATATATTTCTACATACAAATTATTCCAAGAAAAATAGCTTAGTGGCTTAATATCATCTTCTTTGGGCTAAAAACTCAATTTTTGGACATAAAATGTTAAAAATATAAAGTTAAAGGGCCCAAAATGACATATTACGAATTCTGATGGATGAGAAGAGTCAAAACAGTTTCAATGAAGTATTTTCTGGAAATATACTCTTTTGGAGGATTAAAAATATAAATTTCAAGCTTAATGGGCTAAAAATGACATTTTTGGCCCAATAGGGCCCAATATGCGAAATTTTCTGTTTTGAAGGGCCAAAACTGTATTTTTCTGCAAAACAGTGGACTACTAGTGTCCCAAATCCTTTTCTAAGATTTAAAATGCTTTTCGAAATTTAAAATGACAAAAGTTGCAAAAATTTTCCAATTTGGGCCAAAATTGTAAAAACTGCGAAAAAGAGGGGTTATAACCGAGAAAATTGTATTTTCAGGGACTAAAACTGTTTCCAACTAAAAATATGCTGAAAAATATCAATTTCAATAAGTTTTGGTGTTAAAATGTCAAGAAAAATGGTTTAAGGACCAAACCAGAATTTTATTTAATTAAAGGGTTGAAAAAGTAAATTTACAACAAAAAGAGGGGTTGTAACAGAAAAGTTGAAATGTTAATTCAATACATCCGTTGTGATCAAATACTGGCACTACGACTACCGACGAATTATATTACACAACAACACCAAAAATCGTTATCAAACGAATTGATTCGGTCTCGAATCAATGACAAACCCGGAACTACTAACACGACAATAACTCGACTCATACACGAAAACATTTGGGAATTCAATACACACGTGAGAGTGCACAGACGTCTACGCACCACCTTTGGGCCCAAAAGTGTAAAATCTTGTTTGTTGGGCCTAGCTAGCCCGATGACCTGATCTTTAGGCCCGAAGACTTCAACCTTACGAGTTGTTGAGTCTTACATGACCCAACACAACGTAAAAGGACTTTCAATGGCTTTTATACTATTGGTCCCCAAGGGTCCTTTGGTACGGCTAGTAAAGTCGGTTATTCAAATGCGAATCGGGTCAAGGGCCCTTCGTACTCTTTTTTTTATCCCCAACCGGCTAACGGAGTTACCGAGGTCTTCGTGCCCTCTTTCTCTTCGGATGTGGGACTACAAGAAGTCAGGGCGGTTGGATTACGTGAATAGTATGGACGACGTCTACGGGATCGTTAGTATAAGTTGTAAACTAGTCGTTTGTGTAACGTGTGTTTATAGCAATTCACCATGCGCAATAATCTGACGTCGCCTGGAATCAATGACTTCACACGTCGCGATGATTCTACAACTACATGGAATTCAAAGTATTAGGAAAACATCGGGTTTTCCTAGGGTTTTACAATACATACAGTTCCGAAATGTACACAAGTTTAATGAACATTTTTTTTTACAACTATAGAAACAAACAAGCATACTTATGGATCTTCACAAACTTTTTCGGAAACTCTTTTCAGAAAATATCGGATTTTCTGGTGGTTTTCAAAATAATACAAAACGTTGCTTTTCAAATACCGCTTATGAACTCACCAACATTTCATATGTTGACGTTTTTCAAAATACTTGTATTCTCAGGTAACAAGTGAACCAAAGGAAAATGTACTCAGTGATGGCTTGCAGTTTGTTTATCTATGACCCGAACAATTTGTTTTTGGGAATGTAATGTTAAAACAATGTACTCAGTGTAAAACTTTATCAGTTGTACTATATTAATGCATGGTGACGAATGATGTTATGTTTCATATATATTCAATGTTATGGTATTCAATTAAGTCACAACAGCCCTCGGACGTTTCCGCCGTCTGGTTCGGGGGTGTGACAGGTTGGTATCAGAGCTTTGTTTATAGTGAACTAGCATATCTAGCCACACATTGATATGCAACTATAAACCAAAAAGAGGGACTAACATAACTCTGAACAAAACAAGTAAATAAAACACCCTTGCTTGCATTAGGAATAGGAACATAACGCCGAACCAAACATGATAATATTAGTATCCCGGTTAATTCCGGACTATTCTTAGTAGTAGCAAGGGGTGGATGTAGCCTGATCAACTACATTCCCTCCAAGGTATAACTAATGCAGGTCCTGATGAAATCGTGATATCTAGGGAACTTAAACCTATACCCCTTTAGCACCAAAAAGAGAACGCCTGTTTAGTGTATGCAATAGTGGTAGGGTCATAGGATAATATTAGTGAACTTTTACGTGTTTCATTATGACATTACAAATTGCTATGTGTTGCGAATCCATGATTGTATGCTAAATGGTAGAAGTGTTTAAGTTCGTACCATGCACCTAGTCAGTAGGATCACAACCTCACAGAACCCACAAACACTCAACATCTTTCCGTTTCGTGACAAGAAAGATGCCTCACCGACCTACTCGCGGAAACCCTGGACCAACCCCACCCGGAGTTGACTCAGCCGCATTCCAGGCAGCTGTATCTGCTGCGGTCACTGCAGCAATGGCACAAATTTATCAAGGGAACAATGGAGGAGTCAACGGGCAAGGGGTCGGGAGTTCGAACAACGGAATGAATCAAGGACCCACCAAAACGTGTACCTACAAGGACTTCACCAACGCCAAACCACAAACTTTTAACGGCACTGGAGGAGTGATTACTCTGAAGCGATGGATCGAGAAGGTGGAATCGGTATTCGAGATATGCGATTGTCCTGAGCAGATGAAAGTGAAGTTCGCGGCCTACACTTTTGTCGATCAAGCGCTCACCTGGTGGAACGGACATGTGGAAGCCATGACACGCCCTGTAGCCAACTCTATGTCGTGGGCGGAGATGAAAGAAATGTTAATGGCTGAATACTGCCCACGAGGTGAGATACAAAAGATGGAGCAAGAGTTATGGAACCTCACTGTGCAGAATGCAAATATCGATGCCTACATATCGAGATTTAGTGAACTATCTCTATTGTGCCCGGGTATGATCACCTCGGAAGGAAAGAAGATTGAGCGATTCATCTGGGGACTAACGTCACCAATTCAAGGAAATGTGATAGCTGCAAACCCCGAAACATTTGACAGTGCAAAAAGATTGGCAAAGAAGCTGTATGACCATAACAACAAGAAGGGCGAGAAGCCAGTGGAGGCTGAGAGAAAGAAGGAAGGTGATGGCAAGAAGGGGAAGAACAATAAGAGGAAGGGGCGTCAAGGCCATGAGACCTCTCAAAAGCAACAGACAGTGGCGGTTAACGTTGTCACCACACCGGACCCAGCCACACCACATGCTCCAACCTCAGCTGCACCAAATGCTCCCAGACCTTATTCCGGTAATCTTCCCAAATGCAATGAGCGCGGTCTCCATCACAATGGAGAATGCAAGGAGTTTCAGTGCACCAGTTGCAATCGAAGGGGACACACTGCAAGGTACTGCAGGACTTACCCTCCCCAGAACCAAAATCAGGGAAACAACAATAACAACCATCACAACAACAACAACATCATCACCGGCGGCAGCAATGCAGGACCTAGCCACACCTGCTATGGGTGTGGAAGGACTGGGCATTTCCGCCGAGACTGCCCTAACAACAACAATTCAGGGAACGGAAGAACAGGAAGGATGCTGACCATGGGTCAGGGAGAGGCGATTCAGGACCCCTCTGTTGTTACCAGTACGTTTCCCTTAAACCACACTTATGCATGCATCTTATTTGACACCGGAGCGGAGCGAAGTTTCGTAAGCGATAAGTTTAAACATTTATTAAAACAACAACCCCAAAAGCTAAATGAAACCTTTACGGTGGAAATGGCCAATGGGAAAACCGAATCCACTAGGGAAATCTACATCGGATGCACCCTAACCCTTAATCAACACGTCTTTCGAATAGACCTAATGCCAGTATCAATTAGGAGTTTCGATGTGATCATCGGCATGGACTGGCTAAGCCCCCACCATGCTGAAATTATGTGTCACGAGAAGGCCGTTCGTCTTCGCCTCCCAAATCACGAAACCCTAGTAATTTACGGAGACAAACCTAGCATGAACCTTCGCCTCATCTCGTGCATCAAGGCACAAAAGCACCTACGAAAGAAGGATTCGGCATTTCTGGCTCACATAGTGGATAAAACCAAGGAAGAGACTAACATTCAAGATATTCCGGTAGCGTGTGAATTTCCAGACGTATTTCCTGAAGATCTTCCGGGAGTACCCCCAGAGAGACAAGTTGAGTTTCGAATCGACCTCGTTCCAGGAGCAACTCCTCTCGCTAAATCACCCTATCGGCTGGCTCCTGCTGAAATGCAAGAATTGTCCAGCCAACTCAGTGAGCTTCTGGACAAGGGATTTATCCGACCTAGTTACTCGCCATGGGGAGCTCCAATGCTCTTTGTCAAAAAGAAGGACGGATCTTTTAGAATGTGCATCGATTACAGAGAGTTAAATAAACTCACTGTTAAGAATCGCTACCCACTCCCACGAATTGATGATCTATTCAACCAGCTCCAAGGAGCTAGTTATTTTTCTAAGATAGATCTACGGCCCGGATACCACCAACTCAAAGTCCGGGAAAAGGATATTTCAAAAACCGCTTTCCGAAACCGCTACGGACATTATGAATTTGTCGTAATGCCCTTCGGTCTAACAAATGCATCTGCTGCATTTATGGACCTGATGAATCGGATCTGTCGACCATTCCTAGACAACTTTGTCATTGTCTTCATTGATGACATTCTCGTTTATTACCGAAGCAAAGAAGAGCATGGCCAACATCTCCGACAAATCCTAGAAACGCTGCGATCGGAGAAGCTATACGCAAAACTCTCCAAGTGTGAGTTCTGGCTCCGGAGTGTGAACTTCCTAGGTCATGTAGTTAGCCAAGATGGAATTCATGTGGATCCCTCTAAAGTCAAAGATGTTGAAGAATGGGCCATCCCGACAACGCCCACAGAAATTCGTCAATTCTTGGGTCTAGCAAGCTACTATAGGAGATTCATTCAAAACTTCTCTAAGATCGCCAAACCACTTACCTCGCTTACGCAAAAGGGCGTACCATTCAAATGGACAGACAAACAAGAGATTGCGTTTCGGACCTTGAAGCAAGCTCTCTGTAGCGCTCCTGTACTATCTCTACCTGAAGGAACGGAAGATTTTGTAGTCTACTGTGACGCGTCAAATCAGGGCTTAGGTTGCGTTCTCATGCAACGTGGAAGGGTGATAGCATACGCATCCCGCCAACTAAAGACGCACAAAGTAAATTATACGACCCATGACCTAGAATTGGGAGCCGTGGTCTTCGCTCTGAAAATTTGGAGGCACTACCTGTATGGTACAAAGTGCACCATCTTCACGGACCACAAGAGTCTCCAACACATCTTGAACCAGAAGGAGCTGAACATGAGACAACGAAGATGGGTTGAATTGCTAAACAACTACGAGTGTGAGATCAAGTACCACCCAGGCAAGGCCAACGTGGTAGCAGACGCATTAAGTCGGAAGGAGTACTCTAATCGCAGTGCGAAAACTCTCTCGATAACCATTCAATCTCATCTGGCCACCCAAATTGCAACAGTTCAGTCAGAGGCCATGAGGACAGAAAATAGAGCAAGCGAGGCATTACGCGGGATGGAGAAGAACCTAGAGGCAAGGGAGAATGGAGTATACTACTTCATGAACCGAATTTGGGTCCCAAAAATCGGAGGATTTAGGGAGGTTGTTATGATGGAAGCCCACAAGACACGATACTCCATTCATCCCGGTTCAGACAAGATGTATTTGGACATTAAACAACACTATTGGTGGCCTAACATGAAGGCGGAAATTGCGACCTACGTTAGTAAGTGCCTTACGTGCGCCAAGGTAAAGGTGGAGTTCCAGAAACCCTCAGGATTGTTACAGCAACCGGTAATCCCTGAGTGGAAATGGGAGGGGATTTCTATGGATTTTGTGACCAAGCTACCCAAGACGTCGGACGGACTGGACACCATATGGGTAATAGTCGACCAACTGACGAAGTCTGCCCATTTCCTACCTATAAAAGAATCCTACAAGATGGAAAGATTGACGCGTTTATACATTCGAGAGATCGTGAGACTCCACGGAATACCAGTATTTATCATTTCGGATAGGGACAGTAGGTTCACTTCACGATTTTGGCAATCACTCCATAAGGCGATGGGAACAAACCTCGACATGAGCACCACTTATCATCCACAAACGGATGGTCAAAGCGAGCGAACCATCCAAACGCTCGAAGACATGCTCCGCGCATGCGTGATAGACTTTGGGAAGTCTTGGGATACCCACCTACCTTTAATCGAGTTCTCATATAACAATAGTTATCATTCGAGCATCAAGGTGGCTCCTTTCGAAGCACTGTACGGGCGTAAATGTAGATCACTTTTATGTTGGGCTGAAGTAGGTGACACCCAGCTAGCAAAAACACATATGTCGGACAAAGCACTAACGGGACCGGAGATCATTCGCGAAACCACGGAAAAGATCGTTCAAATCAGAGCTCGATTGCAAGCATCGCGTGACCGACAAAAGAGCTACGCTGATAAACGGCGAAAGCCCTTAGAATTTCAGGTCGGTGATCGAGTACTGTTGAAAGTCTCACCCTGGAAAGGGGTTATACGTTTCGGAAAACGAGGAAAGCTGAACCCACGATACATTGGACCTTTCGAAATCGTCGCCCGAATAGGTCCGGTAGCATACAGACTGCAACTACCCGCAGAGCTAAACGGTGTACACCCAGTGTTTCATGTCTCTAATCTGAAGAAGTGCCTTTCAGATGAAACCCTCGTCATTCCTCTTGACGAGATCGAAATCAATGAGAATCTCCTGTTTGTTAAAGAACCAATTGAAATCATGGACAGGGAGGTGAAGCATACTAAGCAAAGTCGCATCCCGATCGTGAAAGTACGGTGGAACGCAAAGCGTGGACCAGAATTCACGTGGGAACGCGAAGACCAAATGAAGCAAAAGTACCCTCACCTATTCTAGCATACTCAAATCTAGCTTTCAAACAGAATTTTGGGACGAAATTCCCTCTAACGGGGGGATGGTGTCACAACTAGAAATTTTGTGTCTTGTAATCACTATACTCAAGTAAATGTTGAATCAAAAACTTAAGAGCATGTGTGATACCTATTATTATGACATCAAAAACTTCAATCAAATGCATCATACAAATACTACAAATAGTCATCAAGCAATTGGAAACCCTAGAAGTTCTTGTTTAGGTCCATATGGGACTAGGACTTCCTTATTGGACTCAATGGACCAATAAGCTTCCAATTTGACTATCATGGGCTTAGAACCCTTAATTGGGCTCTAATTGGACCCACATTAATTTATTTCAACATTTTGGGCCATATTGGGCCTAGAATGAAATAAATTAAGAGTTTTGAACCATGAATAACCTAAACTAGTCCAACAAAGTGTAAAAATCATATTATGTTTCTTTTAGGTTAAAACTCCTCCAACCTAACTTCTACATGGGCTAGAGGGCATAAAAGCCCAAATTTTCCCTTTTCCTTCCAAATTCTCGGCCCAAGGCCCAAATCCAAGAAGAAATGAAGAGGGTTGACTTGCAATTGACACCTCATTATTATCTTTTGGTTCTCCATGCAACCTATTCCATATTTCCATGCATATCACCTCAAGGTCTATTTCTCCCTCTCTCTCTCTCTCTTGCGCTCGGCCATTTCAAACACACACACACACCTCACAAACTCTCTCTAGATTACTCAAGAAATCATCCTTCCTCTCCATTCAAAAATCTCGAAAATTAGGAGGTTTTCAAGAGGATATTTCCACAAACTCTTCATCTAAGGTAAGGTTATGCTTGGATCTATGACTTAGATTCTTTGTTTTATCAAAAATCTCTTCCTAATCCATGCAAAAATCATGATCTTGCATCCTAGAATCACCTCAAACTCGAGATCTTCAAGAAAAGGGTGCTAAGGCCAAAAATCACCAAGCTTTCTTCCATCTTTTCTTCAAAAACCGAAACCACATCCAAAGGTGAGCTTCATACTCCCTATTTTTCTGTTTTATAAGTTTTGTGGGGGGGGGGGAATACAAGTGAAAGTGTAGATCTATATGTGTTTTGTATGTCTTGTATGATTTCTATGCCTATACGTGTGTTTTTGTGTATTTATGATGTTGGATCTAACCATAAGCCTCTAAAAATCGAGATATACTTTATGTTAAATGATACTAGCATCAAATATATTTCTACATACAAATTATTCCAAGAAAAATAGCTAAGTGGCTTAATATCATCTTCTTTGGGCTAAAAACTCAATTTTTGGACATAAAATGTTAAAAATATAAAGTTAAAGGGCCCAAAATGACATATTACGAATTCTGATGGATGAGAAGAGTCAAAACAGTTTCAATGAAGTATTTTCTAGAAATATACTCTTTTGGAGGGTTAAAAATATAAATTTCAAGCTTAATGGGCTAAAAATGACATTTTTGGCCCAATAGGGCCCAATATGCGAAATTTTCTGTTTTGAATGGCCAAAACTGTATTTTTCTGCAAAACAGTGGACTACTAGTGTCCCAAACCCTTTTCTAAGGTTTAAAATGCTTTTCAAAATTTAAAAGGACCAAAGTTGCAAAAATTTTCCAATTTGGGCCAAAATTGTAAAAACTGTGAAAAAGAGGGGTTATAACCGAGAAAACTGTATTTTCAGGGACTAAAACTGTTTTCAACTAAAAATATGCTGAAAAATATCAATTTCAATAAGTTTTGGTGTTAAAATGTCAAGAAAAATGGTTTAAGGACCAAACCGGAAATTTATTTAATTAAAGGGTTGAAAAAGTAAATTTACAACAAAAAGAGGGGTTGTAACAGAAAAGTTGAAATGTTAATTCAATACATCCGTTGTGATCAAATACTGGCACTACGACTACCGACGAATTATATTACACAACAACACCAAAAATCGTTATCAAACGAATTGATTCGGTCTCGAATCAATGACAAACCCGAAACTACTAACACGACAATAACTCGACTCATACACGAAAACATTTGGGAATTCAATACACACGTGAGAGTGCACAGACGTCTACGCACCACCTTTGGGCCCAAAAGTGTAAAATCTTGTTTGTTGGGCCTAGCTAGCCCGATGACCTGATCTTTAGACCCGAAGACTTCAACCTTACGAGTTGTTGAGTCTTACATGACCCAACACAACGTAAAAGGACTTTTAATGGCTTTTATACTATTGGTCCCCAAGGGTCCTTTGGTACGGCTAGTAAAGTCGGTTATTCAAATGCGAATCGGGTCAAGGGCCCTTCGTACTCTTTTTTTTATCCCCAACCGGCTAACGGAGTTACCGAGGTCTTCGTGCCCTCTTTCTCTTCGGATGTGGGACTACAAGAAGTCAGGGCGGTTGGATTACGTGAATAGTATGGACGACGTCTACGGGATTGTTAGTATAAGTTGTAAACTAGTCGTTTGTGTAACGTGTGTTTATAGCAATTCACCATGCGCAATAATCCGACGTCGCCTGGAATCAATGACTTCACACGTCGCGATGATTCTACAACTACATGGAATTCAAAGTATTAGGAAAACATCGGGTTTTCCTAGGGTTTTACAATACATACAGTTCCGAAATGTACACAAGTTTAATGAACATTTTTTTTTACAACTATAGAAACAAACAAGCATACTTATGGATCTTCACAAACTTTTTCGGAAACTCTTTTCAGAAAATATCGGATTTTCTGGTGGTTTTCAAAATAATACAAAACGTTGCTTTTCAAATACCGCTTATGAACTCACCAACATTTCATATGTTGACGTTTTTCAAAATACTTGTATTCTCAGGTAACAAGTGAACCAAAGGAAAATGTACTCAGTGATGGCTTGCAGTTTGTTTATCTATGACCCGAACAATTTGTTTTTGGGAATGTAATGTTAAAACAATGTACTCAGTGTAAAACTTTATCAGTTGTACTATATTAATGCATGGTGACGAATGATGTTATGTTTCATATATATTCAATGTTATGGTATTCAATTAAGTCACAACAGCCCTCGGACGTTTCCGCCGTCTGGTTCGGGGGTGTGACACATGGCTTTGCGCCAAGCCGGGTGAGTAGAGGCGATGCGATGCGTGGAGGGAACAACCATGAAGTCACGCTTAGTAGCATCATAAATAACAGTCCCATCATTAAATTGTCGAGGCCGAGTTATACCAGCACGTCCTCTAGTAACAACCCCTTGAGGAAGGGGTGAGGGGCTAGGTTGATCACTCAAGTCAGAAGAAGAGACTGTTGGTGACGTCGGGGTGGAGGAAACCTGAGCCTCAGTGGTGGTTGCTGGTGAAGACGTGGTCGAGAGAACTGGAGAGGACGGATTTGGCGGTGACAGTGGCTGTGGAGGATCACCAAGATTTGGTAGCCCCTGACATGGAGGTGAAGCTGCAGCTGCATTAGAATTATTAGATAGCAACGATAGGTCATAACTCTTCATATGATCATTAGTAATTTCTGGTTCAACTTGAGGAAATGACACGACTTCAGAAGAAGAAGGTGATGTGTGACTGTTTATGGAAGTAGCGAATGGAAATCTAGATTCATCAAAAATAACATCACGGGATATATAAACTCGACCGGTACTCTTGTCAAGGCATTTATACCCTTTATGCATGGAACTGTATCCAATGAAAACACATAATTTGGATCAAAAATCAAGCTTATGTGAGTTGTATTTGCGCAGGCTTGGCCAACATGCATACCCAAAATTGCGAAGGAAAGAATAATCAGGTGTTATATTAAGCAGTTTTGTAATGGGGGGTTGAGTTATGTATAGTGGGACTAGGCATGCGATTTATAAGATAGCAAGCAGTAAGGAATGCTTCATCCCAGAAACAAAGTGGGATTGAAGAATGAGCTAATAAGGCTAAACCTGTTTCGACTATATGTCGATGTTTACGTTCCGCAATACCATTTTGTTGAGAGGTATGTGGACAAGAGACACGATGAAAAATTCCTGTTTGTTGAAAGTATTTATGGAGCTTTTGGTACTCACCTCCCCAATAAGATTGTATGGTGCGAATTTTGGCATTCAAGAGGCGTTCAACATGATGTTTGAAGTTATAAAAAAAAATTTAACATCAGACTTATGTTTAACAAGATAAATCCAAGTGTAACGACTAAAATCATCAATAAAACTAACATAATATCTATAACCACCGCTAGACACTTGAGCCGGTCCCCAAACATCCGTGTGAACCAACTCAAGTGGAAAAGATGACACATGAACAGAGTTTTTATAAGGTAATTGATGACTTTTAGACCATTGACATGCATCACACACCAAGTGTTCATTATCTAAAGACACACCTAGCTTATTTGACTTTAAAATAGAATTGACTACTGCTGAATTTGGATGACCCAATCGTTGATGCCATTGAGACTTAGATACTTGAGAACTTGTGAACGCCTGGTGGGAAGATCGAACATATGAACGACTAATTGGCACCTGATAGAGACCACCCTTGCTTCTACCTATGAGTAGGATTTTCTTCGTGACCTTGTCCTTAAAAAAGAAAACATCAGGGTGAATTTCAACAAACACATTATTATCAGATACAAGTTTATAAGCATACAAGAGATGTTTATTGATTTTAGGAACACGAAGAATGTTTGTGAGAGTGAGTGGTTTGCCTGAACCAGAAATTTTAGAATGACCAATATGAGAGATTTGCAAACCTGCTCCATTTGCCACTTGGACTTGATCTTTTCCTTGATAACGTTCCTGTACTGTGAGGCGATCAAGATCATTTGTTAGATGATCTGTAGCTCCAGTATCGAGATACCAGTGAGGATCGTTGATGTAGGTTCCGGTGGTGGCACTATTTCCTCCATGGTATTCCTCAGCCTGATAAGCATGATTGAATCTGTTCCTACAGCTTAGAGCGGTGTGACCTGGTATTCCACATACCTAACATCGAAGGCCACTATTTCCCCTTCCTCGTCCTCTTCCACACCCACGATTGCTTCCTCTTCGATATTTCCCTCGTTGGTTATTATAAGAGTTGTTGTTGGAGTTCCGGCGTGGGGTGCTTTGGTCTTGACGAGTCACATTGTTGGCAGAGGTCGAGAATTCGGTTGCATTATTCATGGTGCTAGCTTGTGCTTCATGAGCAATTAGATATGAATAAAAGTTAGGTGGGGTTACCATATGTTGATTGCTTAGCACTGTAATTGCAGTGAAGAGGTCGCCATGACCTGGCCCTAGTCCGGCAAGAATGTATCCAATGACCTCTTCATCAGTCATTGGGTGACCAATATTAGCCATAGTATCTGCAAGGCTGGTCATTTTGTGATAATATTCAGAGGCCGTCATATCTCCTTTCTTAGTTGTGGAGAGTTGGGCGCGTATTTGAACAGAGTTGCCACGATGTTGAGCTGAAAACATAGTGTGGAGGGACGTCCAGAGTTCGTAGGATGTATTTGAACATCTTGTGATTTGGGTAAGCACTTCTTCTGTCATGGAGGACAGAAAAGCACCGATAATCGCTTGGTCTTGGACAAACCATTTAGCGTATTGGGGGTTGTCAATTTGCCTGACATCTGCACCTGTTCCTGAGGTTATTTTGGCAGTGGGTTTCGGTGTGGTACCATCAAGGTACCCAAACAGTTGGACACCTCGCAATATAGGGACGACTTGGGCTTTCCACAGGAGAAAATTGGTTCGAGTAAGTTTGCATGAGATGGCAGTGGCAATCTTGGAGGAATTTATTGGAGACATGGTGAAGGAGAATCTCATAGAGAGGATCAGAGAGCCGGAAGATGGAGAGAAAATTACCAAGCCCTAGGAATGGCTCTAATACCAAATCAAAGAAGTAATTTGCCGTGTAAAATCCCCTGTAGGGTTATACATTATATATAAACATGTTACACAGTAAGAGATAAATATAAGATCCTAAACATATGGATCTGATAGATACAGCAACACATTTGAATAATGTTATCTCTTAACTTATCCTTTTACAACTTTATCGACGAGCACCTCAACTTGAGGGTTGCCCTCAAGCAACAGTGCAAGATGATGAATGGTATTAACCAGCCATGTTGATCTTCTGATCTCGATGCCTATAATTTTATTGTTGGATAAATCGTATAGCTTGAAGACTAAAACGTTAGAAGTTAGGAATATTTCTTGGGAGGACAAGTAAATACTCTTTGAATCTTAAGTTGTAACTAGAAAGAGATCAACGTTTATGAGGGTTATATGAGGTATTTTCTTCTCGTGTTTGTATCATTTTCATGGGTTTTTATATATAAAAAGGTTGGGACATAATTATGGGGTATAATAAGATTGGTTCTTGCTTGTAGTCGACTTCGTGCTTGACGAGTATGGGTTTAATGTTTTTTAAATATTACTTGTCATTCAATTAGATATTTACCATATGAATTAGGTATGTGTATTTCATCTTACTCTTAGACCGGAGGGAAGTGGTGCTGTTTGTGCTGAGCTCCATCTCTTAAAAGTGTGCCTACTTCAACCTACTATACCTCGATCTCGCTTTGCCACAAACTTTGCCATGGTAAAGGAATAGTGAAACGACAAGCAAGAGGGTAGAAAGAAGAAGATAGGGAGAGAAGAGTGTGTGAGATTAGGGTAGAGGACAAAAACTATTAAATGTAAGAATTTTGAGTTCAGCATGTCAGCCGATCTAACTCAAACTCTCTCTACTGGAGGGCTTCCAAGTCCACTCCCCCGACCTTATTGGTACTGAGATGCCAAACTTAAGATTTGGCTATCCGAATACGAGTTATGTTGATGTAATCATTAGTAACTACTGATTATCAATTTATTACAAATTGATCATAAATTTTGATTTTCATTGTTTTAACCTATATATTATGCTTTGATTATTTTATTACTTTTGATCAAATAATTACTTTTGAATAATTTATTACAAAATAAGTGACATAAAAATAATAACATAAAATAGTTTATTCGTCATCATTTTTGATATGATTTAAGAGGCTTTTTAATTGAATCGTTTTTAATATGATTGAAGAGGCTTTTTAATTGAATATTTCTAGCGGTATGAAATATTTGAAAATATGTTTTTTTTAATGAAGATAAAAATCTTATAATAAATAAAATAGAATTTAGAAAGGAAATATTTGAAATTATGTTTTTTTTAAATGATGATTAAAGTCTTATCTTATAATGAATAAAATAAAATTTAGAAAGTATTCACTAGTCGTTCTAAAAATATCCATATTTATCTAACGATATTATGGTTTTTTACTAATTTGTTTATTATTTGCTTAAAAGTCCAAATGATAAGATTTGCAAAACAATCATATCAACTCGTTATCCGATTTTACAACTTTAAAAACTATAAGCTATTTCACATGCTATCGTATGTAACTCATGTCACTATAATATTTAGATTCTGATTATTTAATGTCACATTATTATATACTAAACAACCCATCAAGAAATTTCTTTATATTATTCATAACTTGTAATCTACTGTAATAAATGTTTTTTTTTTTTTTTTTTTTTTTTGTCATATTTTCATTGGACAAATGTTATTTTTTGTTATTTTGAATTAATTTTTTTTTCTACATGTCATTTTATAAGTTTTCTTATTTTATTAAACTTCACATAATATTTTAATGTAATAATTACAATAAATAGATATCAATTTCATTAATGGACTTACCTTCTAATTTCAAATCACCAAATTAAAGCCCATTAATTTCTTTTGTTTATTTATTTAAATTATTTGCTTAAATTTAAAATATAAAAACAAAATCAATTTTAATAATTCATTATTTTTCTTATTTCTTATAAATTTAAAATTCTCAAATACTTAGACATTTATATCTAACTTTTTTTTTTTAAATTAACCCATATAATATATGAGTTTCACAACTAGTAGTGTAATAAATCGTGTAAGTGTTAATATTTCCGATCGACAATTGTTGAATCATATTTCCTTGCCGTATAACATGATTTGACATCGCTTAACATTCAAACTTGTTTAAAGTGTATAATATGCATAGACTGGGATAACGGTGTCATTTTGCCACCCATTTTCGTCAGTAACATTAGTGTCATTTTATTTACCGTACATTTCCTACTTTTTGCCACAGGAAATTAGTTTTAATGTCATACCACAGTTATTTTTTATTCTTTTTAAACAATTTAATTTAGATAAAAAAAATTTCATTAAATGAAATAAAATAAAAAATACATAATAAGATATTAAAAAGTTAAAAATACATAATTGTGATGACCTATTAAAAACATTGATGTCATAGAGCGAATAAGAAGAGTTAAAGAAAGTGTGACAGAATATAGAAGTATGACCGTACTTTCTCATATTGAACATTCTTTCCAACTCTAGCAATGCCCATTATCACTTGCATCGCTAATACAATGTTCCCGAAGAGGAAGATTATGAAGACATTTCAAATGTAATTGAAAGAAAATAGAAGTATTGGTTTGACATAAAATGATAAGATTGAGATGGGTGAGAGCCGAAAGGAGGATAGAGATTCAACATCTGGCTACTAAGCTCGGCCTGACGTGCCTTTGCCAAACACGCCTGAAGTGGTGTTTGATGAGCTGACTAAGCATGTTGATGTGCCAAGCACCCTCCATCAAGTCTTATGAAACAAATTCTTCATCTCTCATGAAATCAATAGGAAAATTGTGAATCGATTTGTTAAAGACATTTGAAACTTCTACACTCTTATACTACATTATATAACCTTACGAAGAAATAAAAATTTGATCGCAACTTCAATTTATTTTCATGTGAAGATGAAATAAAGTAAAACCATATGTCAAAAGAAGCATATATATAAAACCAAAAAAAAAAAGATAAAATATTATATATACAAACAAATAACATGTTATCATTTGGAAAAGCTAGATTAGTATTCCAACATCACAACCAAAGAATCTACTTTTTACATGTTGATTCTTTGTTGTATACTCCCAAAGGGGGACAAAATTTAAAATTAAATAACAATAAATAAAATAAAATAACAAGAAAGGTTACATCTCCCACCAAATTAATGTCACACCTTCAAGAAAAAAAACACCCCCTTTTGCATATGCTTCATATTTGATCTACTTTTTTTTTTTTAACTTTGTTCTCACATCATATGCTCATCACTTTTCAAAAACTTTGGTCATTAAATGATTGGAACAGTTTACATGATCTCCATGTTAGCCTTAGCCTTTGCAGCTCGAGATGACTTTGATGATGATGATGATTTCGGAGAGCATGTTGACTTTGACTTTCTACGCCTTTGTTTTTTTGGTATATTTGGAAGGTCTACGGGTGGTATATCATTTAATGTATCATCCGTTGGCCGTCTTCCCATTGCTTCTCCAAAATCTACACAAACATAAGAATAAATCAAATAAAACTTACCTAAATTATGTTTGGTGCATTAACTGAAAAACTAGTTACTAGCTGCTAAAAATGATGTTTGGTAAAACTAACTGAAACATGTAAAATGCAATAAAAGAGCATAGATTAAGTTTTCTAATAAAAAAGTTCAAGAAGTTCGTTGAAATGATAGCCGTAGCAACTTTTTAAAAAGCTAGCTTACAAGCAACCTTTTGGTTGCCAAACATGACAACCTAAAAAACTCAAAAAATAAGTTATTTTATCAGCTAGCTATAACATGTCAAAAATGGTCTTAACGTATTTTTTTTATTTTCAACTTTATTGTTGCTTATATGATTTGGGTAGACTTGTATTCAAAACGAAATTACATCATACATATTCGAAATCCTATGTCTTAATGGTCAACAAGCATAATGTGGACTTATAAAAAAAAAAAAAAAAAAAAAAAAAAAAAAAAACTTAATTTTTAGCTCACTTGAAATAACAAATATAAATTGTTGCTTTCAAGAAAATGTTTGCATATATCATGTGTATGTGTTCATATTTTTTAAAGCTAAAAGGTCTTGTGACATAAAAAGCCAAATCAATTTCAATCTATGGTAGCCAAGAATCTTTGGTAAAAACCAACTTTCGAAAGAGTACAAGTCACCTTTTTATTGGTACAAGTCATGTTTCAAATGGTACAAGAAACTTAGTTTATTTATGGACAAAATAAGGGACAAAATCTATCTTTATTTCAAGAAAAGTGTCCAAAACCCGTGAAATGGCCCACGTTTGCCCCTAAGAGGCTAATGTTCTTCAAAATTCAAACCAATTACCCACCCACATGGTGTGTATATACATATATGTATGGGTATATGTATATATATAAAAGTAATATAAGTATATATTTAGCATTTAATACATAGAAAGTAACATATTTAAAAGGGACAAGACATCTTATTTTAGGATAGCATTTATTTGATTTCGTGTTTCCAATTAAAACATTTTTTGCTAAAAGTTCCTTTTTTTAGAAACATAGTATCGACAGTTGAGTTATTTAATCTTTATACTTTAAATTCCCATCGTTTTTTGTTCAACAAACCTTTTCCCCGATCGAGCAAAAGAACCTACTACTTTACATGCTTATTTAGATTGTTGCTACCAAAAAAGGTGTTGATTATTAAATTCAATCAAGAAATGTCAAAAAAAAAAAAAAAAAAAAAAAAAAAAAATCACCCGTAATTGAAAATTAAATTGATATTCTCATTTATGGAATAAATTAATTTTCCTTAAAACTATTAATAAGAAATTTCTTTTTTGAAGTTGAAATTATCAAATCTAATAGTATATTATTAGAAATTATATATCGACTCTTCCAATCAAGTTATTGCATTTAATCTTTCCTTGCAAATGGATTATCATTATATTCGAATTGCAAACAATTCATAAAAAAAATGTACTTTCCTTCAAAATATGGTGTATTATCCAAGATTTTCGATTTAATGATTGATGGTTTCTAATAAATAACTAAATATAATGATATATACAATAATCAATTTCCGATAAAAACCATTAAAATACCTTGAGAAGACCAGGTAGACAGAGCAGAACCAGAATTTCCAATGGAAGTTGCTGCAAAATCAGGAGCTGTCTTGAACTCATTCATCTGAAATTTTTCAAAAAAAGAAATTATATTTATATTTCAAGAAAAGGGTATCGATTTCATATATAAAAAGATTTGAGTACGAAAAAAGAGGAGATAGAAATGTAAAGTGACCAAATTACCCAAGAAGGAGCACTGCCTGATGATCCATCCCAGCCAATATGAGCAACATGTTTAACATCTGTTGGGTACCCAATCTCCATTTCACGCTCCTTCATAACTATATCACAAAATCCAACATCAAACACTCAACAAAATTCACAATCTTGATGACAATAAAGAACCCTAATTTCGACAACATAAATAGAAACAGAGAGGGGGATTACCAAAGATTTGAGAGATGAATTTGAACCCTTTAAAAACCCCTTTGATTTTGGTCCCCATGGTTGAACAGAAAAACCGACAAGGGAAACTTCAAAATCCGTTGTAGAAATTGAAGTAAGAATATGAAAAAAACCAAACAAATGCTACTTCTTTCCCTGTCAAAAGAACCAAGCATTTCATCAAACAGTTGTCGTGCATCCCTTTATTCCAATTACTGGTTCCATCCAACTCCATCTGATACGTCGGTGCATCAAAGCCCCATTACAAAAACAATAAAATTATTACCTTTTCTAGGCTCTTTCTTTTCTTTGGATTTCATAATCCACATCCTTCTTCATTTTCCTTCAAGAATTCATACGTATTGAAAGGAAGATGAACCCTGTGAATGAAATTCGAAGAGTGGAAGGAAATCAAGGAGAACAGAAGAAATTTGGAAACAAGAATATATAACAAAAAAAACCTTTACCAAAAGTAGGATGAAATTAAAGAGTGGGTTGGGTTTATGTATGAAGAATCTTCTTGAAGGAAAGAAGAGAAAAAGGCAGCAAGATGGAGAACCACAAAGATCTCCCACAAGAAGGGTGAGGTGTTGTTTTAGAAGACATGGACAGGTCATAATATTGTACTATTTAGTATTTACTCTCTCCCTTTTACATTTTCTTTCCCTTTGATATTTGATTATTAGTAAAATAACATAAACCCAACTTAAATATATTTTTACAAAAGGAAATCATATGTTTTTTCGGTGTTATAATAAAAATATAAATAATCAAAGTCAATTATCTGAATTTTTTCAAAACAATCGAACTAAAAGACCATTGAGATTTGACCTAAATATCTCTACAATATCGTAGACCATAATTTTATTTCAAACATCATTGATCTTATTTTAGAATGTCAAAGACTGTTTGAGATGTAACATACATATATCCAAAATCTATATTCATATATTTTGGAATGTCAAAAACCCTTGAGACGTGACATAGACATATCCAAAATCTACATTCATATATTTTGGGCTTCATTTATCTCATATATTATAGTTTATAACTTATGATAATTATGGTTACCAAATTAATTAAACTTTCATGGTAAAAACTCAAAATTATTAATCAATTATTTTAAATAAATTATTAATTAAGATATATTTTTTTAATTATATAAAATTATAATCATTGATTTAAATAAATACGTGAAATTATATCGTCTTATAATCTGTATTAAGTTATTTTAACTTTTATCCTAATGTTATTAATCTAATATAATTAGAGTGTGAAATTTAAAATTTGAAATGGAAAATCAATAAGTTGACAAGTTGCATGTTATTAATTTGGTGGGTGTAAGGTCCTAATTTGCCTGTGTATCAATCAGATCCGTTTGATGGTGCGGAATCTCAATCAAACGGATGATGTCAGTTCAAATAGAAGAGAAGGAGAAGAAGAATATGATGAATCTTGTATGTATTGATATGAATGAAGATCCGAATACAAGATTCACACACACTAACACACACTCTCTTTTCTCTCTCTCTAGAACACCTTCAAATGCACACTTAAGCTCCTCTTTCTCTCTGTTCATCAATCAACTCCTCACCCCTTACACCTATATTTATACATAAGAAACATGGGCTTGGTGAACATGGGTCGTGAATGGGTTTACGGTCGTAAACCTATTTACGACCGTAAACACAACCGTAAACACATATACGTCCGTAAACATCAAGCTGTTTACGGTCCAAGACATAAAAAATACATTTTCCTAGAAAAGTAAAGTATAAATCATATTTTTGACCCAACAATCTCCCCCTTGGTTTATAACTTTCTTTTCTAAATGACCCAACAAGCTCCCCCTAAATAGTAGCTGACTTTTCTTGTGAATCTTCATCGAGAGCTTGGCTTCAACATTAATCTTCAAATTCATCACAACTTCAAGATGAACTTGATGAATCTTCAATGAATGACCTCATCTTGAGCAGTTGGGCTTTTCTTCAGAATTTGACATTGAACACACATTGGGTGAGGATGCTTGATGTACTGACTCTTGAAAGATAGCGCTTTCAACTTGAGAATCTTCAGAGAGAACATCAGAGAGAGCAAATCTTCTGGATCACTTCAGCAGGTCTAAGATAACAGCAGACTGATTGAGGGGGCTTCAATGCAATATGTCACATAATCTTCAAGTGCAGCTTCACCTTGCTTCTAGGGTTGAAATATTGAATTTGAAAGAATAATCTTCATTTCTTGCTCCTTCGAATGAGAATTCTTCGATGATCAAGAATGAAGCCTTGGCTCAGAAAATCTTCGATTCAGTCTCCATGAGTTTAATCTACACCCGGATTCACTTTTCAAGACAAAACAAAACTAAAAGAAAACTTAGCACACAAAATAAAACATAAACAAAAATATTTTTGGATTTTTTAAAAATTAAAACAGAAACAAAAATATTTTTGGATTTTTGATATTTTCTGAAAAAGAAATAAAACAGAAATAACACTATTTTTGGATTTTAATTTTTTGATTTTTGTTTGATTTTTGATTTTTGACTTTTTTTTTATTTTTAAAATTTTTAATTCTCCCCCTAAATTTGTGCATAGAGGAAAACTATGAACAAATTTAACAAAAAGAAAAATATTTGGGATCAAAGTTATGAGACATCCTGAACTTGTTTATCAGTACCTTCACCTTCATGAATATATCTGATCAATTGTCGGTATTGTGGTCTACTTAAACACGAAGAATATCGATAAACTTTTCTAAATGAACCATTTAGCTGACGACGACCACGGGTATTGTTGTCCACTTAAATTAAGCAACGAGATCTACAAACAACCTCTAAATGGTTTGATTTTAGTTGCACTAGAACGTGTTCCCCACTTCCCAATATACCCTGGTTATCAAGAACTCCTTACTTTAGGTAAGTAAACAATTATTAAGGAGGAACTCATATTTAGAGATAGATGCATACGTTGTGTCCCGGGTCGGATATCTTTCAATTACGCAGAAGGGACGACATATGACTAACAGAGATAGAGGGTTATAGAAATAGTAGGGTGCATATGCTGTGTTCCAGGTCGGATCTTCCGATCACGCAGAGGAGACAACATATGGCTAATAGATAAGAAGAATTTCATAGATAAGGAGGTGCGTAGAAATATATTTGCATATGTTGCAATCAAGGTCGGATCTTTCGATCATGCAGAGGAGGCAACATATGACTAATGATCTTTCGAAGAAACATATTTTATTCATTTTAAAACATTTAGGATGTCATTGTTAATATAGAAACATAAGCATAAACAGAATTTACATTCATTATCACTAGTGATCTATATCTCCTTAATCTCTCAGTGTAATGTCACTTCATATCGACACCTGTGATATAAATAAACTGAGTGGGTTAGGTTGGGAAACCTGGTGAGTACATAGGGTTTTCAACCCACCATAATATAGTTATTATGTTTAAACAATCAAACAATCAAACAATCAACCCAATTACTCATCCCGTTTATCTTCTTTAGTCTTAAGGATCTACCCTAAGAATCAACTATTCCTCGTTCATTCATTCCTAAGGATCATCCTAAGGAATCGGCACGAAGTCCATCGTTGCCACGGTTTACACAACGGGCACTAAGTCTGCATAGTCGCCAGGGCTTAGGCACTATGTCTGCATAGTCGTCAGGGTTTAGGCACTAAGTCTGCATAGTCGCCAGGGTTTAGGCATCAAGTCTGCATGATCACCAAGGTTTAGGTATCAAGTCTGCATGATCACCAAGGTTTAGGCATCAAGTCTGCATGATCACCAAGGTTTAGGCACCAAGTTTGCATGGACGCCAGGGTTTAGAGTACACCGGGTGAGCACATCGTTCACAACACCTACAGGTTGCGAGCCTGCTAGTGTTCCACTGGATTGTCTAGAATAGTCTGTGGTTGTCATCCATACTCTGCTGAATGACGAGGCCATCGTTTTGGGAAAAGGCTTCTCACATCGTCCACCTCTCACCCTCACCTCGTGGTCTATAACACCTCTCAACTCATCATCAAACTCATATTCCATCTATTACATCTACCCATGTTTTACCCCAACATTATCGTAGATATAAAATACATATACAGTTTAAATCATTTAAAACATGTATAAAATCGTTCATCGAGCATAGACAGCAAGTATTCAGATAATATGCACACATAGAACGTAATTTATATAAAATACTTCATATCTATGTGTAAGATGAAAGTAACTATGCACTCACTTGATTAGGTGGTGATTCCGAACTCAGACAGCACTTCGTTATCTCAAAACAATTTTCCTCGACAAAACCTAGTATCAATACCACTAAGGTTTAGTTTTTAACGTTAACCGCGACAAATTAATAGTCTAGCTATTATTACTATTATATAAGCGTTAAATAACACTTAATATAACTCATAATAATAACCCAAATAATTATTTTAAGGTCCTAATAATGTTACTATAATTAAATAAAAGCTATATTAAATATAGTATAGGCGTAGCTCACTTACAACGGGTTTTTATTAAAAACCGGGCTTCGCTGGAGCAGCGTTTTCGAGCTGAAATCTTTTCTTCTCGGAGCTGTCGGGCGCTCTGGGGCTTTCTTCTCGTTCTAGGGAGGTCCCCTAGACTTGGGAGGGGTTTAGGGAGGCTAGAGAGAAGTTAGAGAGAGAAAGAAATGCTTATGGTGTGAAGAAATAATGAAGGGTTCACCTTTTATTTATAGAGATTTTATAGTAAAGCAGCCGCTAAGTTTCGTCCGTATCTTCCGTGTACGAGCTCCGTTTTCTACGTTCTTTATATCCACACGTTGGTATTTACAAGGACTACAACTTTCATTTAGACCTCGTCGGCTAATTCTCCTTCTATCTCATATTTACAAAAACTGTATCGTATTTATCGCGCTCGAAGAGTAGTGACTAAGCTTCGTCCATATCTTTCGCATACGAGCTTCGTTTCCGACTTTATTTATATCCACGCGTTGGTATTTACGAGTACTACAACTTTCATTTAGACCCCTTTGGCTAATTTTCATTCTATTTCGGATTTATAAAACTGTATCGAATTTATCGCGCTCGAAGAGTAGAGACTAAGCTTCGTCCATAACTTTCACATACGAGCTCCGTTTTTTACTGTCTTTTTATCGTTTAACTCCTATTAACGATATCTTCATTTCTCGTTTAGATTATTTTGGCTGAAAATCGACCGATCTAAAATTCGAATTTTCGGGCTGTACAGTACTATGGTAAATCTTAAAAAAATCATAACTTCCTCATATGAAGTCAGATTTGGGCGTTTTGTTTTTTATGGACACTCTCGGTTTAACATTTTCTATGAATTTTGTTTAGATCGTTAAGGCTAAAATTTTCTCTATCGTAAATTCACTATTTACACTTTCCGGTGTCATGCCGGTTCCGTCGCGAAACTTCAACGGGTCATAACTTCTTTGTTATAACTCGGATTTCGGCGCTCTTTATATGTACGGAAACCTTGTAACATATACTAAAACTTGGTTAAGATTATTTATTCTAATTAATCCTTTGCCAAAAGTCGTTTTCGACCCCTATTATCTCTAAATGGACTATCCCGGATCTACGGGCGTTACAGTTCCCGTGTTTATCTCATTGCTCAATCTACCCGAGCTTTGTATGGTCAGTCCAAACAATCCTAACTAAATCCACATTGTTAAATCCTTCGTGCCTACCAGCACATTGATCACAGAGACTAGACAATTCAGATTCAATTCTTTACACATGTTTTAAACTGCCCGTTATCACATTCTTGATATCACTTCCCAATAATAACTACTAACGAAAAACTATTAAGAAAATGAAAAATTGTCTTTAAAACGAATCAGAGTAAGATAAACTCAGGAGTATAGAGAAGAAAACGCAAACCGTAATTCACCGATTGAATTTGCATCCAGAAGGTCTGAGAACAGCACGTATAATCTTAGAACGGATCCGAAAATTCTTCATGTCGTTAAGCACAAACCCCATGTGATCCCTTCCTTTCTTCCCTTCCCGCAGAGGACACATACTCTCAAACAAAGTTTTGAATGTTGTACAGTTGAGAGATGCCTCATATCATGTGCCTGGAACAACCACTACCAACAAACCGAAGTCTGATGACATGCCTCCATAACTGCTCCGACACAGAGCGGGATTAGTTGGTCTTTGGAACCCAGTCCATTTTGAAACTGGGCCAACCTTTGTCATCAATGCAGGGTACTCTCTCCCATGACATATCCTGCTTATCACAAACAAAAGATGTAGAAATATTAGAAGCATTAGAAGATTTGGGAGAGTGAGCCTTTGGAACCCATTTTTAGTTGGGTTTAATCCATTTCTTTTTCGATCTGATGGGTGGCTCAGTGCTTGCTTTTGATCTTAATGTCGGCCGTTGAAATAACATTGACCGAACCGGTCTTTGTTTTACTGGAGCATCTCTTGGATTAGGCTTCTTGGCAGGCATTCCCTTCTTGCCTTTGGGATTCGGATTCTTGGCCTTGTGGGTTTGATTCTTGGCCTTCTGCGCGTTCCAGTCACCATTGTCTGAACGTAACCTGGAAGGGTTTCTTTTGAAGTGTCTCCCACTTGGTGCGTTTTGCCATCCTTGTGCGTAGTAGGGAACGTATGCGTGATTAGGACAATTTTTAGCAATGTGTCCAGGTGTTCCACAGTGAAAACATGTCTTTTTCTTCACTGGGAAGTTGTCTCTTCCTGCCCATGGTGGCGTATCTGTGGCTTGTCTCTTATTGATCCCACATGCACACTTACAACAAGCACTTTGTTGCGCTGGAAATGGAGGCCTGTATTTCTCAACGACAGGTTTGTTAGGAGTAACAGAATTCGAAGCAACAGATTCTGAGTTCAAGGCGTCATTGGTTTGTTCAGTAGTGTTCTCCTTGTTCTCATATTCTGCTACTTTACCTACACTTGAAGTAGAAACATTAGTATTTTCAACCTGAATACCTCCTGACACAAACCCAACTGGTTTGCCATATTAAAGATGTGTCTCCTTGTCAATTTCTTCCTGTGTCATAGGGATGGATGTGTAGTTATGATTGAAAGGTGGAGGAACACTATCATACCCTAGACCCTTGTTTTGATTATCTTTGAATTTTAATTGGCTTTCAAATAAGGACTCGACTGTCTGACTTGACACAATATATTTTTTGAAACTAACATCTGTTTTTCCATACTTAATTTTCAAAGTGTCAAGTTCTTCAGTTACAACAGCAAGTTGTCTTTTAATATAGTCATAATTTTCACACTTGTTGCTATACTCTTCCTAAAGCTTCCTAAAGTCTTTGGTTTTTGCTTCTAATTCAGCCTTCAGGGGTTTCTGTCCTTTCCTAAGTTGATATCCTTCGTATTTTAGGTCCTCGACTTCCTTTTTTAGCAAATCATTATGTTCACGAAGAATTTTAATCGTATCTTCACAAGATGGAGTACATGAAACTTCATTGACCAGGATGTTTGCAGAACTCATTGTTTTTCCACACTTCAAAGCGTCAAGCTCTTCAATTACATTAGCAATACTAAGACGATTGAGATCTTTTGTCTTCTTGATGACAGTTATGTTCATATCCCACGATTTTGGAAGTGAATTCAGTAGCTTTTTGTTTATCTCAGATTTGGTCAAGAAGATCCAAACTATATTCGTCTCAGTAATGAGTGTGGTAAATCGCTGCAGCTGAGCCTCCATGGTTTCTCCGGGAATGTAGTTGAACATGTTTAAATTTTGTCTTAACATATCCTGACGATTCTTTTTCATGTCTTCAATTCCCTTGTAGACCTCAAAAACCATTAAAAGTCAAATTTAAAGAATCAAGCTTAAAAGTCAAAATTAAATTTAAAAATGTCCTTTGACTATAAACCTCAAAAGTCAACCTTAAAAGTCAAATTTAAAAAGTCAAACTCAAAAGTCAAACTTTGAAAAGTCAAACTTAAAAGTCAAACCGAAAAACTAAATTTGAAAATTTAAAAGTTAAACGAGAAAGTCAAAGTTTAAAGTCAAAGGTCAAGTTTTAAAAGTCAAAGTCAAAGTTTTAAATAAAAAGTCAAAAATTAAACACTAAAATTTTTGGTTGAAAATGTAATTTAAAATTAAAGGAAATTGTGTTTTTGGGTTAAAAGTGACAAATTTGCGAAAAGGAACCGAGGAAGTGAACTTTAAGAATTCAGAACGGAAGTATGATATCATCTCACAATGTAGTTGAGCTGGTAACGTGCTTGGTTGTGTTTGCAGGAGACCCGGGTTCGATCCCCGGCATCTCCAACTTCGCTTCCTTTTTATTGATGCGAGGATGCTGAGTGCGAAGCCTGTCCGAAGTTGGAACCGATGCTGAGCCGTGAACGAGGTGAGGACCGCAGACTACGGGCCGCAAACGCCGTCGTAAACCGCCGGCCGGAATCGACGGCCGCAAACCGCCGGCCGTAGTCTCCGGCGGAAACCTAGCCGTAAACGTCGCCGGCACCTCGCTGGTTATGACCAAAAACAACGATTTTTTGCCCCTTTTTGCTCCAAAACTCGATCAAAAACACGTTTTTATCAAAAACACAAAGAACAAACCTCCCCTAATTTTCAGAGATCTATCAAAAAATGCAAAAATATTTCAAAAATAAAATCAAATAATCTCCAGATCTAACAAAAATGACTGATACAATCCAAGCTCTGATACCAATTGTAAGGTCCTAATTTGCCTGTGTATCAATCAGATCCGTTTGATGGTGCGGAATCCCAATCAAACGGATGATGTCAGATCAAATAGAAGAGAAGGAGAAGAAGAATATGATGAATCTTGTATGTATTGATATGAATGAAGATTCACACACACTAACACACACTATTTTTTCTCTCTCTAGAACACCTTCAAATGCACACTTAAGCTCCTCTTTCTCTCTGTTCATCAATCAACTCCTCACCCCTTACACCTATATTTATACATAAGAAACATGAGCTTGGTGAACATGTTCCGTGAATGGGTTTACGGCCATAAACACAACCGTAAACATGTATACGGCCGTAAACACCAAGCTGTTTACGGTCCAAGACACAAAAAATACATTTTCCTAGAAAAGTAAAGTATAAACCATATTTTTGACCCAACAGTGGGACTAATAGGGTGACACATGACAAAAGAAGAATAAACATATTATTTTATTAGAATAGGGAGATTATATATTTTGAATTTTAACATCTCATAGTCTTTCATCCGAAATTCTGGACGACGCCTTTTGGAGTATATATTTCAGACAAACTACATTTGGTATATATATATATATATATATATATATATATATATATATATATATATATATATATATATATATATATATATATATATATATGGGTTTTATCTTAAGAACCTCAACTACACACTTACCTTATTCAAAATGAGTTTATTTAACCATTTTTGTAGAGTGTCTTAGTATACTCGACTGTCATGGGAGTGGATCAACGGTATTATGTTAGAATAATGTTAGATTATACATATTATGGTTTTGATCAACTTATGATATCATTTTTTTTTTTTTTTGCATTGTTAACTTGTTGGCTTCTAAGTTAAGGTTATAGACAAAACCTATCGGTTTGTTTTTTTAATCTCCTGCAATGAACTTTGTTTTGCAAATACTTCATAACAAGTCAAATATTCTATAAATGTTGTTACA
The DNA here is from genome assembly GCF_002870075.4 of Lactuca sativa. Taxonomy (NCBI): domain Eukaryota; kingdom Viridiplantae; phylum Streptophyta; class Magnoliopsida; order Asterales; family Asteraceae; genus Lactuca; species Lactuca sativa. The sequence continues at coordinate 22,517,267 of NC_056629.2, forward strand.
ACTTTGCATCTAAATATTGTGATCTCATATGTAGTTAATCTTTTTGGAAGTAGGATTAAGTGACTAGTTAGTCATATATCGATATCCTACACCAACTAGAAACTTATTAGTTTGGGGGAAATCATTATGTAAGAGAATAATCTCATCTGGTGTTGGTAGCAATCAAGCAGGTAATTTCTCCCCCATTATAGTTACTTTGTATGTACAAAACACAAAAATTATGGATGTCAAAATGCGTTCTTGATAGTCGTATTTTGTAAAAATGAAAATTAATGACAAACGATGCGTAAGAACAAAAATTAAAAAGAATTGGTGAGAATACATGATAATGACGATATTTCTATTAGGTTAAACATATTCATATTACTAAACAACTTATTCTCTTAGTCGTTATCATAGAAGAACATTATCTACATATGTGTACACAATAGATGAAACTATATTTTAACATAGCAATATATATATATATATATATATATATATATATATATATATATATATAGGTTAGGTTATTTTGTTTTCACTATCTATTGTGTGCATCTATGATTGATTCTGGACTAATCATTTTAGTTATTTTAATAAAGTAATTAATGCATATTACATGTTGAAGATATAATGGATATTAATTACATCTTCAGCATTTAATATGCATTAATTACTTTCTTAAAATAACTAAAATGATTGGTCCAGAATCAATCATACATGCACACAATAGATACTGAAAATATTTGAACCTAGCTTATATATATATATATATATATATATATATATATATATATGTATGTATGTATATGTATATGTATATGCAATAACACTAATTTGATAAAACATTTTGAAAATAGAAAAGTAGGTAGAATGAAGCATACTAAATTACTAATAGTGCAACTGACCGAGATGTGTAAAAGGCGATAATTGATGTTTGATTTGAAGACAAAACCAAAATATTTTTAACATTAAATTGTATATTTAATTTGAACGACTGATTACTTATTAATCTAACCATCTTATTAATACAACAGAAAAATCAATAAAACTTATGCGTCTCAAATAATATATTCTCTTACTAATAACTTTGTAAAATAAATTATATATGACTTTGGAAGTATAATATACTAATAATGGTTGGGTTAGAATTTTTCATGGAAAAATCAAGCAAAGTTGACATACATTGGTTGTAGAGTGAGTAGACTTGCTAATGACATGAGTTCATGATTAGAGGGGTGAGTTCATTATTAGAGGGGTGAGTCGGAGGAAGTGGTGTTATGCTCACTCATGCTGTCACTCTTACAATATTTCTTTCACTTTTACTGTAACATAAATGTCATGTTTGTTTTTAACACAAAAGTGTGGTTCTTTGCCTCACACTAAGTGGGGTACCACATCTTTTTTTAACAATTTCATTTAAAAAAAAACTTCATTTTTAATAAAAAAACATAGCATGTCATCACTTCAAAATAAAATAAAAAAACATTTTATTGTCTTATTAAAAAAAACAAAATATTACATGATATTAAAAACAATCCTAAACACTTATGAAAAAAAAAACTAGAAATCTTAAATCTACAAACTCAATAATAATAATAATAATAATAATAATAATAATAATAATAATAATAATAAACAAGAAAAAACAAATACAAAAATGAAAATAAAACATACAACATGAAGTCTATCCGAGAACTCGTCTCCCAAGTTATCCGGAGGATCCAAATTAATGTTAATGTGTTGAATCCCGTAAATGTGTTCCACCAAATCCATGCGAAGATTGTGAAATATTTCAGTGATATGTATCTTTGCTCTTTTATCTATGTACTCGTCATCACTAACTTCTATTGGTTGTGTCTCGAGGTTGGTTTCATGCTTGCCATACGCACATATCGCTCTTCCTTCATCTTTGATAATCATATTATGCGATATGATACACGCATACATGACTTCTTCAAGTTTTCCCTCGCTGAAAAAAATGAAGGTTTTTTCAGTATATACCAATGTTTCTTAAGAGCTTTCTTGATCTCTCTTGAATTTTTTACATCTAGAATCATGTGGACATGGAAATGATTTATAACAAACACATCATACTCAGGATAGATCGCATCAACAAGATAACAACCACACTTATATGGCGTTCCATGCACTTAAAATGAAGAATTTGGTGCAAAACCGTCAAATATGTTGTTAAATATAAGAGAACGATTAAGAACGTTAATGCCATTAATCAAACCGGGGGAACCAGAAAAAACATGCAAAATCCACATATCATGTGACGCAACCACTTCAAGTATGACCGTCAGTTAACCATGATCACCTCGGGTAAATTGATCTTGGTAGGAGGTAGGCCAATTTTCTCATGCCCAATGTAGACAATCTAAACTTTCTATCATTCCATGTACGCTAGCATGATACGCTTGCAATTGTAAGATGCCATTACATGTAGGCTTACGTAAATATTTTGGACCATAAATCCTAATCACATATTTGCAAAAGAAATTTAGACTATCTCGTGCGGTCCTAGCAAATATCTTTAAACTCTCGTCCAACACATCAGGAGGGGTGTCATATGCTAATTGATGAAGTGAAGTTGTTCATTTTTTTTGAGGGAGTGAAACTGGATGTACCTCTTGTAACATCCCAAAAATACTAATAAAATTTTCATTTTTAAATCATCAACATCACACAATATTTGTTTCCAAAATCAGTCATAGTAAAATGTATCACAATCATTAGAGTAAAATAACAATCATTAGTACGGAAAGTTATCATGGGATGTTGTTTAGTCAAGTCAGACTCTTCCCTTTGCAACCGGAAGTACCTGAAAATGTTTAAACCACAAAACCGTAAGCATGGCACCTAGTGAGTTCCAAAAATACCACATACTATACATATTAGTGGGCCTAGTCATACATGAATGCTATGATCCGACCATAGCCTTAAAGTTACTCCCTGATTACAGCCCAACCGTAACCTTTCTGCCATGATCCAATCATGGTCTTCCGTGTAAGTCACAAATAAGTGTTGTGATCCAACCATAGTATTTCATACAAGTGTTGTGATCCAACCACAATCTTTCATATAGGTAATGTGATCCAACTATAGTCTTCATAGAAGTTATGTGATCCAACCACAATCTTTAATGCAAGAGTCACAAAGACAATCTAGCAACCTACATAGTATAGTGAAAAGACTCAACAATCTCACAAAGCAAGATAAACCAGAGAAGGAACACAAAATAAGGCTAAATCAATCATTCTAGGGTATATGACCCTAATCGTAACAATTTTTAAACATACACTTAGCAATTAACTTTGCCAATATAGATCCTAAGTAATACGTAGAATCCAATCTCCCTAGGTTACAAGAAATCACACAAATCAGATAATTCTATCATGAAATTCCTTAAGGTATCATTAGCTCTAATCTAGCGTGCAACTCATATAATAGCATACCAATCATAATACTCATGTATGGGTATTTTGGGAATAACTTACTTGAGATTGCTTGATTACACACATCAAACCCCTTTCTTTACCAAAAATCTTTTTAGAAGAGTTATTTTCTTTAAAAATGATTATCAATTCCTCAGTATGAATTCAGATAGAACCAAGAGTCCCGAATACCTCAAACCAAGGCTCTGATACAAACTTGTAACATCCCGTAAATACTAATAAAATTTCCATTTTTAAATCATCAAATTGATAGAATATTTGTTTCCAAAATCAGTCATAGAAAAATGTATCACAATCATCAGATTAAAATAACAATCATCAGTGCAGAAAATCATTAAGTGATTCTGACATGTTGTGCAGTCAAGTCGGGCCCTTCCCTTTGGAATTGGAAGTACCTGAAAAAGTTTAAACCACAAAACCGTAAGCACAAAGCTTATTGAGTTCCCCTAAATACCACATACCATACATATCAGTGAGCCTAACCCTACATGAATGCTATGATCCAAATATAATCTTACGGTTATTCCCAGATTACGACCCAGCTATAACCTTTCTTCCATGATCCAACCATGGTCTTCCATGCAAGTCATAAATACAAAAATGTGTTGTGATCCAACCAAAGTCTTTCATATAAGTGACGCGATCCAACCATATTCTTTTATATAGGTGTTGTGATCCAACTATAGTCCTCATACACGTTTTATAATCCGACCACAGTCTTCATACAAGTGTTGTAATCCAACCACAGTCTTTCATGTAGGAGTCACAAAGACAATCTAGCAACCTACATGGTATAGTGAGAAGACTCACATGTCTCACAAAGTCAGATAAAACATAGCTCAATGCCATACAACCAGGGCTACAACACACCCATCGAATCAAACAAGGTCCAACATTAGTCAATACTCTAGAACTAGTAAATTGACCAAAAGTCCACCTAGGTCGGCATCACCGTTAGTTGACCCTCACGTCGTTACCAGCCCATGGTCACGTCATGAGAAATGCACTCGACCTGATCCTAAACTCGGTCACGATCCAACTCAGTCTCGATCTAAGATATCATCACATCGTGATGGGCAGGTCAGCACGTTGTGAAAGACCCTCACTTTCATATTTATGAAAGACCCAAACTTTCATACTTGACAATATAGTTACTCCAAAACGTGCTACTTGCATATTCATATAAACAATATTTTACATTGTTAAAGAGGTTACAAACTACTGGATACAAACCGACTATTTTAAAGTGTTATATATTACATAACTTCCCAGGATTCTATAGTTTTATACATATGGGAATGCAAAATTCAATAGTTTCAAACTATTCATAAGCTTCTATCAATACAATATTTCAAACTATTCAAAAATCTTCTACCAGTATATAACTATACTGGATGTTTATCTCCTGCAATTTGTTAAACATTGCGAGGATAAGCGGTGATGCTTAAGTAGTTCAATAATAGATACAATATAACGTTATGCCATATATATACCTGAATATGGCAGAAGCAAAGAGGAACAAAGAACAACAAGGGCATATATGAATCATGTGACAAACTTTCCATATCAATCATTGATTTGATTCAAATATATACAATCAATGAGACATAACAATTTCCATACTTGATATACATCAATAAAGCTTTGGCCCAAATGGCACAGAAGACATACAACTTTGGATTAACATTTTGGTAGATTTCAAGCTTATAGCCTTGTCTAACCTTCTGCCAATACCATAGAATAGAAATCATTCTCTTACGAACACATGTTCTACATGGCCAGAGGCTACATACCAGTACCAACGTGAATCTAAGTCCTTTCACTGATCACATGGTCAAAGGTGTTTCTTTGCTATTAAAAGATAGCGAATGAAAATAATACGGGAAAATAACCCAGAATAATAACACTGAAAAGCACATAGCACATATTGATGGGTTTTGGTCATAAGACATCCTATGTGCTCATACAAACCCTAAAGCTCGAATCTAGGTTCCTCTATTGTACATACTTTGAATCCAAGACTATAAACCCTAATTCTAGCATATGGAAATCAGAATTCACATGTAAATAGGTTTAAGAACATACCTTAATTGTTATATAGCAATAACAATCCAATTCCTCCTTGAATTGACCTTGGAAAGCTGAGAGTCACAAGTGTCACTCCTCTAATGGCTTACAAACACCATAAGCAAGTGTAGAAGGTATAAAGAGAGAGGAGGGAGGTTAGAATTCGTCCTTAGGACCTCTTGGGAAGGGTTAGACGAATTCCTAAGCTCTAGGGGGTTTATATAGGTGTAAAGATAGAGTTTCAGTCATTATCCTTATCTAGTTGCTTATCCACTAAGCAACCCATAAGATAATCCTTGAATCCTTATCATGGTCGAATTCTAAGTGATTATCACTTCAAATTCGTCCACCATATATATAAAATAATCCTTACCTTATTTTGTAACTATCACATAATTACAATTCAGCCCCTCTAGTTTAATTAATTACACTTGATCACAAAATTAATTCTTAATTAATTATTAACCAATATTAATTAAACAAATATGATTTCTCCTTTAATATATTATTCTTATAACACATTAATAAATCATAATAACCTCTCTCTCTTTATTTATTTCTCCAATCAAGTTGCCTTGGTGAAGGCAACCCAAAAGGACCATGCACCATCGGGTCAAGTACATACCAAAATAGTTATGGACTTAGACACTAATCCAACAGTCTCCCACTTGGATAAGTCTAACAACTATTATGCATATGACTTCGGATCCCGATCTGCAATCGTAGCTTTCCAAAGCCGCTGTCAACTCTGATCATATCAAATACGCGTGTCCTTAGATAAGGGATCATATATTCCTCCATTCTAGATATCATATGAGATATGATTTCAAATCATTCTCTTTGTACTATATCTCGATTCCCGATTTATGACGACTGACTAATTGAACAAATCAAATTAGCCCTAGCCCGACCGAGCATTTACGTTTGTCATCACTAAATCATCGAGGGGCCCAAAGATATCGCTTTTATTCTACTTTGAATAAAAGGAATGGATAAACTTTGATACAATGCTTGCTTGCACTCACGCACCGAATTACACATAACAATATGTTTTATAACACCAAGTTACTAGTGCGTTTACATATTATCAATGTGCAACCGATTCGCAAGATACAACTTACACATCTCGGTTTCAAGAATATAAGATGTTATCGTCTCACCAATCACTCGTGATACAATTTCATGGAGTGATCCAAGTGAGCGTGGGTTTAATCCAATGCTCAAATCATATTCATAAGCACTCATGAACGTTGCAGCAAACATTTGCTTATGTCTAATGCTCTTTAGACAATCCACACACCAATTCACGACAGTCTTCATTCATATGTACTTCCAACATATGAACGACTGCGGCCCGTTCGAATAATTCGATTATTCTTAATAAACTCAATTATTCTGGAAGTCAAAACATGCAAAGTGAAACACAAGAATAATACTAATCCCATATGGCCTCAAACCTTTGAGTATAAATAAAACACCTTTTATTTATCACCATATCGATTACTCATTATTTGTCGTTTCGGTTAATCAACTTCTTACTTGAATTCCAACACTTTTCCCATGCTCCTAGCATGCACACAATGTTTACCTATGGTTCTTACTTTGTGAAATAGATCACATTGAACACATTTCCAATCCTTCTCATTTCACAACTCCAAATCCATTTTTCATAAGTCAAAGAATATCAAATTCTTGCTACTTATAGAATATGCTAGATTCTAACATTCTATGCAACTATCCTTTCGTAATGTCACTGCACCAAAGTCACAAAGACTATTGCCAATGATATTACAAAGTCCTCTATCGGATATTGTTACAAGACAATTCCATAGATGTGATTTCTCTCACTCAAAGTACATTCTTTGAACATCCTTTTGCATAGAAGTTTCTAATCTAGTCATAGATTTCTCAATATTCAATTCCCAATATGGACACACTTCCATATGTTCCATATGACAACTCATTCTTAATAGAATCTTATCTATTCGTAATGATGTCGATACGGTCCATCCAATATGGAAACATTTCCATATTTTCCAATACTATACTTCCAACTACTCACAAGCGACCAATCCTCGTTGAACTTTGGGTTGTCCTTTGATAGTTGTTTAATTGTTTTAGTCAAAACCAATTCTAGTCCCTTTTCCCTCTAAATGCGCTCGACATTTGGAAAATTTTAGAATGGTCAAACATTAAAGCATTTGCAATCGATCCTATACCCGAAGCGTATGGGACACGACGCATAATGTTTTATTTGCTAAGTTCTCGAAATTCGAATTGTGAAGAGGGATGCCGTAATCATAATCGAAATTTTAAGAACACACTATGTACCTTTGACTAAATTTATTAACATTTCTCAACCTAATCCTTTTAGATTTGAAATGAAGCATAATATTCTCTCCCTTAATTATAGCAAAACAACCTTTCAACTCTTACAACTTTGCAAAGTATGACTCTTGTTTTCTATAATTAATATTGCTAACCTTGCAATACTTTCCTTAATAATCATACAATCATAACATTTATGCTCCCACTATCATGATGATTATTATAAAACATAACACTTATGCTCCCACTAGCTTCGACATGTATTCATAAACATCTTAACTTTCAGAAAACAATACTTATTGAATTTCTTAAGTTCATGTTTCTAATACTTAGTGCTTTGATAATCCTTTATCAATGCTTCTTGAACTTATACACCTTTGCCTTTGATAGTTCATGTGTGTGTCTAAACAATTAAGACTAATTGCCAAACCTCACAATTCAAATTATGGAAAGGGATGCCGTAACCATGATTGAATTTGAGAATGCAATTTTACAATCACTATCTTCTTAAAATCTCTCTTAGTGAAAGCATTTCTTCACAATCATTTTCATGAAAGAGGAAATCTTATTACACTTAGATTTGAGCGGTGTATGTGTTCTTATCCATGTGAATTTGTTAAAACTAAAGTTTACGACAAATTCAAACTCATATGGACCGAGCTTTCTTAATCTTGATTTCTTGCCTTATGGTAGCACAGCTGCCCACCATGTCTTCCAAGTAGTTAAGCAGCTCACCTTTTCTTATCAATGCACCTTTCATTGATTAAGGTGCTTTGCCTTTTATGCGTTCAAAATGAGAACTCATAGAACTCACATGCATAATTAACTCGATTGGATTGGCACAGAAACAAAATAATGTCAACACGATAGGTTGTAAACCTCAACTCGTGTGCTAGTGATGATCGATAAGGTTTATTTGATTTGTTCTTGAAACCTTTCAAGACCATTAAGACTCCCACTGACTCCTTGACATATAAGATTCTCTTGTCAATAAACATTTCTTGACAAACAAATATTCAAGAGTTAGTGTAGTTTTTATCAAAACACTTCATAAATTGGTCCTAGTTGGTCTTTGTCTTATCCAAGACATCACAACTTTCCACATTTAATGAAAGTTACAAACCTTCTTAATACCTTTCACTCAATGTCACAATCTTAACTTTAAGATTTGTTATTGGAATGAAATATGACTGACTTATTGATTTAACCATTTCTTCAATTATTGATTCCTCTTCTTAGACATACAATTGTACTAAGACTCACTTAGAGGATCAATTGAGATATGGTTCTTAATCATTAAGACCTATCATAAAGCATAAAAGGTACTCTCCCTTCATCTTAGAATGGAGTAACTTTTATCTTTCTGCCTACTTGATTCTTCTTATTCGTTCTGCTATTGATTTAAACCCTTTAATCAATTTAGAATTACACCTAATCATGTAAGTATAATCATATTTACTAAACCTTTAGTAAATCATGACGAATATCATTTTTTACTCTTATGGTGGACTTGATCAACACGCAACATTGTGTGCTCGATCTCTTAGTCCTTCACTTGACACCTTGTCAACGAATTAGTCTAATTCCCATATATGAAATTTCTCATTCATCGTGCAACCAAGTTGCATGATTCCAAATTTCTGTCCAATTGAAACTTGGGCGATGAGAAAACACTCCCTATTTGGTAAATTCTCGACTTTTCCATAAACACCATAAATAAGAATCATATCCATTTGTTGTAGAAATATGCAAATACCAATTTTCATAATGATTTCATTGCAACGAAATAAACAAATAAATAAATAAGTCAAACAAAAATTTATTTTATTTATAAAAGCAGCGGAAAACATATGTCCTTACAATGCAAAATCCATTGAAAACTATGTATTTCAAAAGAAAAATTTCTAACAACTCTATCATAACTATCTAAGATCAAAATCTAATCTTCAAGTCCATGCGATCAAGATCCATTCCTTGTGATTAGATTCATCTTGCTCTTTCACCAAGCTTCCTTTCTTTTCACTGATCCTGTAAAACATTCAAATGCAATCTTATTACATTATGTATTAAGAATTAATGAATAGGAACTTAATGGAGTTAGATAGTGGATTTTACCTGAAGCGCAGCCATACTCTTTGACTCTCCCATCTTCTGGACTCTTTAGGCTCTTTGGGCAGACTTGTATCCAACGCCCTTTCTTTTGGCAGCAAACGCAGGTCGGTTCTCCTAGAACGTCCTCGGTGTCACACCCCAAAACCGAGAACGGCGGAAACGTTCTGGGGCGGAGGACATCATGTATGCATCACAACAAATGTAAAGTAGTAAACAAGCAACAACATCATCCATTGCATTAATAGTATAATTTTAGTTACAAGTGTTTTCTTTCATAGTACAAGACATGATGATAACTTATCAAAATAAAAGACGAGTCTTGACTGCTCCGTCTTCTCTAAACCTTGCATCGACACCTGTCTATTTGTAACCTGAGAATACAAGTTATTTTGAAAGAGTAGATCAACATTTAAGCTGGTGAGTTCATAAGTATTTAATGTCATTGCTTTGATTAGTTGATATGAAAGACTGGTGAATGAATGATGAAACATTTAGTATAAGTATGAAAACTCTAGAAAATCCCATATTTCCTACTAGTATAAAAGTAGTCTTCTACCAAGACCCGAATGTTTTGAAAGTAGTCTTTTACCTAGACCTGAATGTTTTGAAAGTACGCATCTCTTGAAAATGTGATGGTTTTTCCCGGTTTAACTCTTATTAGTTAGTCCCTTAAGTATACCTGAAATGGTATCAACCTAAAACATCCGTAGACTGTTCATTTACCTCTATTGCTAACAGCCGGGTTTAGGAATAGTTAGTCCCTTATGTATACCCGCGATGGTATCAACCTAAGACATCCGTAGATTGTTCATTTACCTCTGTAGCTAACAGTGGTTGTCGGAATGGTTAGTCCCTCAAAGTATCATGTGGTACTAGGAGATAAAGTCCCAATCTATCTCGTCGATGATGTGATTGAATCACAAGGTAAAGATAGAAAGGCGAACGATATAACCGTATCTAGACATATAAGATGTAATAGTAATTTGCCATATAATGTCTATGTAAAAGTATTCATGTATAAGTATTCATGTAAGAGTATTCTTTCATATAACATGTAGTAGTAATTTGTCATATAATGTCTATGTAAAAGGATTCATGTATAAGTATTCATGTAAGAGTATTCCTTCAGATAACATGTAGTAGTAATTTGCCATATAATGTCTATATAAAAGTATTCATGTATAAGTATTCATGTAAGAGTATTCCTTCATATAACATGTAGTAGTGACTCATGAATGAACTGACTCCGGTGTAATTTCTTGTAGTAGGGAAAATGTTTTGTTTACTCTAAACTATTCCTATAATAGTTTACTAGAATGTAATTGATGAATGTCCAACTAGGCTTACACACCATTGCTACCCAAGAGTATCGGAACTAAATTAACTGATGGAACATTTATGACCATATATGTATACATGATATATAACTAATATTTAAACGACTTTTGGACGAATACCCAATATCCCACCAGACCACATCTCAAGGCGCGAAAAGGAAATAGGGTGGATAGCCTTTCTAAGTCTTTTAAACATTTCTTAGATAACTATACATATAGAGGCATGCAATTTATAATATAAAAGCATAAGGAAGTTTTGTAAATCCGTTGAAAAGTCTAATAAAGAATTTGTGACTTGATGTCAGTTTATAAAATGATTGAAAGTATTTTGTTTGATAAGACAGTTTAAGTACACGGAAAACCACTGTTTTGAAAACACCTTTATAACCGAGTTTGAAAGGAAGCTTACAGTATGTAGGACAGTTTGATAACGAGCTTTAATCATGTAAAAACGTTTAAGAAAGTCATTTGAAGTAATATGTTTAGTGAAACTGTTAAACTTGTAGTAAATCCATTTGTATACTAGTTATAAATCACATAAGATTGATTTATTAACAAGAAGTATCCCAAAATATTGATGGTTTTCGTGCCAAAATAATCGTATGTTTGTAGTATGATAGGTGGACACATATACATACAGTATAAGCGGAGTGTTTGATATTTATATAAATAACAACACTTTTCATTTCCAAAAGATATGATGTTATCGTGATACATTTTGCATACGATAGTTTCTTTATAATAATTATAAATCACATGTGATTCCGTTGATAAAAATTGTATAATGAAACTTTATATAACATACGATAATCATCGCGTGTTTTACTTGTATTCCCCCCTTAAAAGCATATAAAAACATTTATAAAACATTTAAAAGTGTGGATTATAGGGGTATGAACTCACCTGAAAGTTTGAAGACAGCGAGATGGAAAACTGGGCAGAGTTTCGTCTCGGGAAATGGATTTTTCTCGGGATTCTCGGGAATCTCGGGAGTAAAATCGACCCTCGGAACTTGAGCAAAATGACCAGGGCTTCGGGTCTGAACGGGCACGGAAAACGAGGCAAGATCGCGAGAGAAAGGAGAGAAATGAGCAAGTTTTTCGGAAAGCCTCGCATCCCTTTTATAGGGGTGCTGAACCGCCTCGGTACGCTGGGCGTACGAGGGTACGCAGCACGTACGAGACGTCATCGCTTACGTATTTCGGATGGAGCGGGTCGTATAGGGCGGGTCGGTAGCTTCGCATAGGGCGACGTGGACGATCCGAGGCCTTCGATCTGAGTACGCGGGGCGTACGAGGGTACGCAGGGCGTACTCCGGTCCTATCCGATGACTCCCCTTCGGATAATACCGGGAGTTTTTATTTAAATTTATAATTATTTTAAATAAACTTCAAAAATTCATATCTCCTTCATACGAACTCCGTTTTCGACGTTCTTTATATCCACGCGAAGGTGAGACTAAGATCTACAACTTTCGTTTAGATTCCGATGGCAAATTATGAAATAATTTTTATTATTTATTTATTAAAATGACGTGATTAAGGAATTTCTTTAAAAATTCATAACATCTTTATCTGACGTCGGTTTTTGCCAGACTTTTTACCGCTGAAATACCATTGACGAGACCTTCAATTCTCGTTTAGGTCATTCCGGCCAAAAGTCGCTCGATCTCCGATTCGAGTTTTTACGTAACTTCGTATTGCCGTTTTTCTGTTGGAAAATCTTAGAATGGTCATAACTTCTTCGTTATAACTCGGATTTTAGTGTTCTTTATATGCTTGGAAACCTTGATACGATTCCTTCTACTTTATTTAACCCAAATAAGATTTTAGGAAAGTTAAATTTTGACCTAAATTTGACTTGCGTTCCATCATATCGTCTTGAAATATCGGGTTGTCACATCATCCCCCCGTTAGAGGGAATTTCGTCCCGAAATTAGAGTTTAAGCAGAATTGATACTACGCTACAGATATATGTTTTATTTGATCTTTGCATTCCTAAGTGAATTTAGATCCTCGCATGGCCTTCCAACGAACCTTTCACTATTGGGGAACGGCTTTGTTTCTTTCGTTGGCCTTACTGGTGTGATAACTCTTCTTGGTCGAACGTATGTTGAATGTTTTTGTGGACCGTGAGGATAGTACATCTTGTATCCTACAAGTAGTGCCTCCAGATCTTCCATACAATTACCGCTATCCCTGACTCAAGATTATGTGCTGTATAGTTAACTTCCTACGTCTTAAGCTGTCTCGAGGTATAGGCAGTGACCTTTCCTCTTGTATAAGAACAAAACCAATTCATACTGATTATGAAGTCAGAACCTTGTGGTTGATTGAATGACGTGAAGATCTAAAAGTAAGTATGATTACTCATGGATTTAGGAAAAAGAATAGGTACTTTCGTTCTATCTGACTTTCTTGTCCCAATCGACAGAAAGGGCACGTGTTGGTTTCTAAGTTTATTCGCATGGTAGCATAATCACTCGTAAATCTTGGGCAGTCTCCGTCCTGAAGTTCATAGTAGAACCTATACCAGGCTCACCAATCGCAGTCTCGGGTATACGAGTCCTATATAAATAAGCTTGAAACTGTGGGTCTTTGGATTGAACTTGACGTATTGTACGAGTGGTACTTCGGGCGGTTTGCTAAATTTCTCTTTGGAGAGGATGAGAAACATGAGGTGCTCTACGTACGAGTACTTTGTTGTTCTGAAATGAAGGTTTTGCTAGAAAGACGATTTCGGAGGAATAGATGTACATATGAAGTTGCATCTTGCGAGAATAGAATTAAATCAAGTAGTATGATAATGTCGTAATCATAAAGAAACCTAAAGACATTAGATTTGAACAAAAGATGTCTACAGACAAAACACAATCGTGCAACCATCAACAGAGTTTCAGTACTTTAGATTTACCACAAGACTATTGCTGCGAATAAGATATACTACAAAAGACAAGTATACGCAGGACGAGAATTCCTATACAGACAAGATCTCGCAAAAGGTAAGACTCTAGTTGCACTAGTTCTAGATAGTTTATAAGTCTGCTACAACGAAACGCCCAAATTACATTTAACGTGGTTCCGGAGTAGGCTCTCCTGCAGCTGTGATCCTGAGAATTTTCCCATCTGCGCCAGAGTTCTTTGTTATCGGGTAATCTTTCTTGAAGTGCCCTACCTCACCGCATTGGTGGCATGACTGGCTAGTACTAGCCTTGGAGACGGGATTGCGGTGTTTAGCCAATGTTATGTGGACACGAGTGCCTTCCTCGTTACTCCACTTTGAAAACTGCTTCTTAAATCGTTCGGTGCTATAACAAATCTTGTGTGCAGGTTTAGTCTCGATGAAAGGGACTTGAGTGATGGGTCGCGCCGGTGCTCCACAGTTACGAGCATGGTACCCTATGTTTAGGCAATTGCAACACTGCATCTCATGGCAAGCCCCATGATGATGGAAACTACACTTATCACACTTCAGGAGTTTTCCCTCGTATGGCCTGCTCGGTACTGGGATGGCAGGGGTTTCCACTTGCTGCTGTTGTATAGCCGGCTTTTGGGATCTCTTGCGTTCCTTCCAGGCTTGATGCTTTCGTTTCTTGATTTCTGTTTTTCGGCTTTGCGAGCCTGTGACTGTTAATGTTTGACGACTTCCTGGATGGATACCACGATTGGAAACTTCGTTCCCATCAGTTGCATTGACTGTACTGTTAGCGCTACGGTGTGCAAGGACCGCGGTTATGGCATCGACCATGGCAGCTGTAACTGTTGTTTCAAAGGTAGCGGCGTCGATAGGAAAAGTGGGGGTTTCGCTGATCGACTTATTGCTTCTGGATGACGACATGATTCTATAACACGAAAAGTAAGGATTTTGTGAGCGATTCTGGTTGACCCTGATGTACTTAGATTGTTCATGTAAAGAGCACGACGATGTTCTCGAAAGTTTGACCTACATCCCTATGATGCAGTCCTAGTACAGAATGAAAGTATGTTCGCGAAGGTTTGACCTACATCCCGATGATGCAGTCCTAGTAATGAATAGAGGTAAGTTCGTAGAATGGTCTCAAGACGTTTGTTGTACAAGTTGAGGTATCGTGGGTTGGTGAATAACAAAATCCAACCACTGAAAGAGACTTGGAAATGTCTCCGTATCTAACTTGCTATGGTCCAATGACTTAACTAAAGCAGGTTTCAGATAGACTCCAATGATAGTATGATAAGAGTACTTGAAGGAAGGAAATGACCTTGTAAAGGTCTTACATTATATCCACAGGAGATAGTTCCTGACAGCATAAAGACCTAACTAAAGTACTTACGGTAGAAGATAATTTCATAGAAAATGCCACATCAGGCATAGACAGAAAAATACGATTCCTCTTTTTATAAGGGAAATAAAGTAAAGCGTTTACTACTGGCGACGGTCATTCCTCTGGTGAACTCTTAGTTCAACCAATTGACGTTCCATGTCAAGTAGGTGTCTCTCGTACACTCTTTGGTGTACTTGGAGCTCTATGACTTTGGCTCGGGTTTTCAGCTAGTGTTTGCAGCAGGTTCTCATGGTTTCTCTTTGATCTCTCGTGAGCATCTTCTAGATGAATGATGCGGAGGGTATGCATTCTCGCATCGGCGACAACTTCGGCAATCTGATGTAGGGCTGTCCTGCCTTGAATCTCATTTTGGGCCACTCCGCGGACCAAGATTGGCAAGATTCTGCATGCTGAGCCCCCATTGCCAAGGTCGTAAAAGTTCCGGTCGCCAATAAATGGCATGGGCTGATCTTGTTCTTGGCGCCATGTTTCCAAGCATTCCACCGAATCAGGCGTCGGGCCATGAAAAGCCAGACGAGGGTTAGGAATTGGAAAGGGAGTTGCTCCAGGTAGGTTCTCAACCTCTGGTTCGGAATTAGCATCGTCGGAAAGGTTCTCATCACGGTGATCATTCAAAGGGATAGGTTGATCATTCTCTGGTTCTTCTCCAAACCAACCAGTTATGACTTCGTTCGGAAGATATTGGTTGCCGAGGGGATGGAGTCCAACTATGATTTCTATGTGAGAATTTAGGGTAAGTGGATAATTATTAGACGAACTATCTGTGACATCCCCATTTTCACGGCCAGAAAAGACCGATTTTGTTTATGCTTTGTTTTATAAAATCAGCGTAATCTTTTAAAGATAACGGTTGCGGAATTTGTTCCCAAAACAAGACATGATAAAAACATATCAAAACATTTCTCAAAGAGAATGTATTTTCATTTAAATAATGAAACCTCGGGATGTCATGTTCCGATACAGACACATAAGCATAAACAGAACATACATTCATTTACTCTAGTGATTTACATCTCCTTTAATCTTTCAGTGCAAAGCAGCTTCATATCGATACCTGTGATACAATTAAACTGAGTGGGTCAGGCTTGGGAGCCTGGTGAGCATATAGGGTTTTCAACCCACAATAATATAATTATTATATTCAATCATCAAACAATCAACCCAATTACCCATCCCCATTATTTTATTTTAATCTTCCCTAAAGATATTATCCTAAGGGTCATCTCCTCTATCATATTTACCGCTCATCTCCTTACATCTTATATCCTTATATGCTTGTTCCTAAGAACTTTTCCTAAGGATCATCGCCTACATTGCATAGACAATACTAATTCGGGGATCACTCCCTCAATATATGTCTAGTAAGGGTTAGGGTATCATCGCATGATTACGCAGCCACAACATCACCTGGACTCGTAAATCATAATAAGGGTTAGACTATCATCGCATGAATACGTAGCCACAACATCGCCTGGACTCGTAATTCATAGTAAGGGTTAGTCTATCATCGCATGAATACGTAGCCACAACATCGCCTGGACTCGTAATTCATAGTAAGGTTAGAGTATCATCGCATGAATACGTAGCCACAACATCACCTGGACTCGTAATTCATCACCTACAGGTTATGAGCCTGCTGGTGTTTCCACGGGGTCATCTAGAATAGTCCGTGGTCGCCATTTATACTCTGGTAGATGACTACATCGCCAAATTGCCACATCGCCGGTCAAGGTTATGGTATCTCCTCTCATCTCACATCACCTATTTATCATCACCTATCTATCATCACCTTTATATCATCACCTATTTCTCATCACCTAATTATCATATCCTATTTCTCATCACCTAATTATCATCACACATCATCTAATTCATCTACCCATGTTCTACCCAACATATTTGTAGATATAATATACATATACATATTAACTCATTTAATACCTATATAAAACATCCATTCCATACACATCTCAAATAAACAACAATATATAAACACATAGCGTGTATTTCATAGCAAATACTTAATATATATATATATATATATATATATATATATATATATATATATATATATATATATATATATATATATATATATATATGTTAGAAGAAAGTAACCACACACTCACACATATAAACAACAATATACTTAATACACTCAAACCATACTTGTATTATTATCGTGTTTATGAAAAGTTGTATACACTCACTTGATCGGAAGATGATCGGACAACACTACGACTTGCAGAAGTAGTAATCCTCAGCAGATCTGGAAGATCTTCACAAAAATCGAACTTCTCGCGGGCAGAGCTTCGGCTCGGGAACCGCACTTCTCGGGATCTTCGGGATCTCGGGACTTGCCTCGGGGCTAGAGAATAATATAATACCGGGGCTTCAGGGTATTTCTGGCATGCAAATCGATGCAAAACGGGAGAGAGAAGAGAGAAAATAGCAACCCTAAACGGCTGGCCCTTCAAATTTATTTATAGGGCAAATTTGGCCCTTGCCACGTCGTGGCAACCTTGTTCCACGTTGTGGGCTTGGTCGTCACTGCATGCGTCATCCCAAGTTGCATCTGGGGGCCTTCCGGAGGTGTCTGGACACTTGCCACGTCGTGGCAACCTTGTTCCACGTCGTGGGCTCTGACAGTTTTGGGGTTTCGCGCCCCGAACTTCAGAAATTCATAACTTTCGCATACGAACTCCGTTTTCGACGTTCTTTATATCGCCGCGAAGGTGAGATTATGCTCTACAACTCTCGTTTAGACTCCATTGGCTAATTTTGACTTTATTTTTAATATATTATAAGTATATTACTTATATAGTATTTTTAGTAGGCCGGGACAGGAAAACTTCGTTCGAAATTCATAACTCCTTCATCTGAACTCCGTTTTCGTCTGTCTTTTTATCGTTGCACTACTATCGATGAGATCTTCAATTCTCATTTAGATCACTAAGGATAGATATCTATCTACCTTAAATTCACTATTTACGTCGCGCTGGGTCGCGCTAGGTCGTGTCGGTTCTGTCGCGAAACTTCGACAGGTCATAACTTCTTCGTTATAACTCGGATTTTGGCGTTCTTTATATGCACGAAAACCTTGTGACATATACTACAACTTGGTTAAGATTAATCCTTCTAAATAATCTTCCATAAAAAAGTCATTTTGATGCTTATCGTCTCTAAATCGACTAGCCCTGATCTACGGGCGTTACAATTATCTCCCCCTTAGGATGATTACGTCCCGGAATCATCAACGAAACAGGATTCGTATAATGACTCCATACGTTATCTCTCCATCCTAAGTAATAACCTTGATGGTCAATCCCTGCTCTTCGTACTATCTTGGACTTTCAATCATAACCTTCGAGTTAGAAAATAAGTCCTTATTGCAAACTCCTTCTTCTTCTTAGGATAAATACATTCCTTTATCCATTGTAACAGACTGATGGGTCGTGTTCTAAAGACCTCTCATCGTATGATGATACATTTAGACTCAAATATCTTAGAGTCAAATTCCAGAATGGAATATACCTTCCTTCATATTCTAATGTGATATAATCACATTTCAGCATGTAGCACTTCTACCTGCAAACCTCTTTTAACAACGAGCGCGACACTGTCAATCACATTAACTTCAACCTTCTGACTTAAGTCAGATGTTACATCTAACTTGGTCCTCTAAACCACGTAACATACTCCTCATAGTCGGACTCAATTTGATATGACCACTAGGGTCAGGATATCAATCATCTTACTAGTCACTATTGAAACAAGGGTAATGACACACTTGAACAAAACAAAATCAATTACTAGCTTCTTGGTAACCTTGTGACTTTCCCTGATCCAAGTGTGAGTCCTGTGCTTCCGGTAGTATATGCATCTACGACCTTTCACACCTACTCATACTCGTCCCAAGTATTGTCTCGCAGTCGACCAAGTCACCATACAAGAAAATCACAAAACAATTTAACACATACGAATGTGTCCAAATAATCATAAACAATTTCCCTAGACTCTACTAGGACTTCTTCATTGCTCAATCTTCAATCATCAACTCTAATTCAACTCGATTGGTGATGGAAATACCAGACGATGAGACAACTTCAAGAATTTCACCAATCGTTCCATCATCCCGCCAATCAAATGTGTACTTCAGACGTACCGTACTCCTCTAAACGTTCCGTTATTTTATCAGACATAAAATAAAGGCTTGACACCACTCTTACGATATCTTCCGATAGGTGTCATTCACTATCATAATCCCTTTGCATTTCCTTCATTTACTCAAATCTCTACAAGTCTTCACCATGACCTCTTGTACATCCAAGCAGACATTTGGTGTACCAAGCGAGAATTTTTTTAAGATAAGAAAGTTTTTAATTATGATAAACGTATAAATCACCTTATCACCCCCAAACGTTTACATGCTAGTTCTAATTTCATAGTCGTACGCTTAGAATCCTAAACACATAAGGTTTCCAGATCCGGTCGGCAACAGACCATAGATCCGAACAAATAATAGCATCAATTTAGCTATCACACAAAACAATTAGCACATAAAAGCATTTTAGGCATCATTCCTAAAATAAACTAGTGCTTGTGTCAATTTAGGTGTACTACCTAACATATTTTAGACACACTCCTCACAATCATTACTTAGCATTCTAAGTTTAAGTCTAGAAATTTCCTACAAATTCCTAGTTCGATTAAACTAATGCTCTGATACCAACTGTGACATCCCCATTTTCACGGCCAGAAAAGACCGATTTTGTTTATGCTTTGTTTTATAAAATAAGAGTAATCTTTTAAAGATAACGGTTGCGGAATTTGTTCCCAAAACAAGACATGATAAAAACATATCAAAACATTTCTCAAAGAGAATGTATTTTCATTTAAATAATAAAACCTCGGGATGTCATGTTCCGATACAGACACATAAGCATAAACAGAACATACATTCATTTACTCTAGTGATTTACATCTCCTTTAATCTCTCAGTGCAAAGCAGCTTCATATCGATACCTGTGATACAATTAAACTGAGTGGGTCAGGCTTGGGAGCCTGGTGAGCATATAGGGTTTTCAACCCACAATAATATAATTATTATATTCAATCATCAAACAATCAACCCAATTACCCATCCCCATTATTTTATTTTAATCTTCCCTAAAGATATTATCCTAAGGGTCATCTCCTCTATCATATTTACCGCTCATCTCCTTACATCTTATATCCTTATATGCTTGTTCCTAAGAACTTTTCCTAAGGATCATCGCCTACATTGCATAGACAATACTAATTCGGGGATCACTCCCTCAATATATGTCTAGTAAGGGTTAGGGTATCATCGCATGATTACGCAGCCACAACATTGCCTGGACTCATAAATCATAATAAGGGTTAGACTATCATCGCATAAATACGTAGCCACAACATTGCCTGGACTCGTAATTCATAGTAAGGGTTAGTCTATCATCGCATGAATACGTAGCCACAACATCGCCTGGACTCGTAATTCATAGTAAGGGTTAGAGTATCATCGCATGAATACGTAGCCACAACATCGCCTGGACTCGTAATTCATCACCTATAGGTTATGAGCCTGCTGGTGTTTCCACGGGGTCATCTAGAATAGTCCGTGGTCGCCATCTATACTCTGGTAGATGACTACATCGCCAAATTGCCACATCGCCGGTCAAGGTTATGGTATCTCCTCTCATCTCACATCACCTATTTATCATCACCTATCTATCATCACCTTTATATCATCACCTATTTCTCATCACCTAATTATCATCTCTTATTTCTCATCACCTAATTATCATCACACATCATCTAATTCATCTACCCGTGTTCTACCCAACATATTTGTAGATATAATATACATATACATATTAACTCATTTAATACCTATATAAAACATCCATTCCATACACATCTCAAATAAACAACAATATATAAACACATAGCGTGTATTTCGTAGCAAATACTTAATATATATATATATATATATATATATATATATATATATATATATATATATATATATATATGTTAGAAGAAAGTAACCACACACTCACACATATAAACAACAATATACTTAATACACTCAAACCATACTTGTATTATTATCGTGTTTATGAAAAGTTGTATACACTCACTTGATCGGAAGATGATCGGACAACACTACGACTTGCAGAAGTAGTAATCCTCAGCAGATCTGGAAGATCTTCACAAAAATCGAACTTCTCGCGGGCAGAGCTGCGACTCGGGAACCGCACTTCTCGGGATCTTCGGGATCTCGGGACTTGCCTCGGGGCTAGAGAATAATATAATACCGGGGCTTCGGGGTATTTCTGGCACGCAAATCGATGCAAAACGGGAGAGAGAAGAGAGAAAATAGCAACCCTAAACGGCTGGCCCTTCAAATCTATTTATAGGGCAAATTTGGCCCTTGCCACGTCGTGGCAACCTTGTTCCACGTCGTGGGCTTGGTCGTCACTGCATGCGTCATCCCAAGTTGCATCTGGGGGCCTTCCGGAGGTGTCTGGACACTTGCCACGTCGTGGCAACCTTGTTCCACGTCGTGGGCTCTGACAGTTTTGGGGTTTCGCGCCCCGAACTTCAGAAATTCATAACTTTCGCATACGAACTCCGTTTTCGACGTTCTTTATATCGCCGCGAAGGTGAGATTATGCTCTACAACTCTCGTTTAGACTCCATTGGCTAATTTTGACTTTATTTTTAATATATTATAAGTATATTACTTATATAGTATTTTTAGTAGGCCGGGACAGGAAAACTTCGTTCGAAATTCATAACTCCTTCATCTGAACTCCGTTTTCGTCTGTCTTTTTATCGTTGCACTACTATCGATGAGATCTTCAATTCTCATTTAGATAACTAAGGATAGATATCTATCTACCTTAAATTCACTATTTACGTCGTGCTGGGTCGCGCTAGGTCGTGTCCGTTCTGTCGCGAAACTTCGACAGGTCATAACTTCTTCGTTATAACTCGGATTTTGGCGTTCTTTATATGCACGGAAACCTTGTGACATATACTACAACTTAGTTAAGATTAATCCTTCTAAATAATCTTCCATCAAAAAGTCATTTTGATGCTTATCGTCTCTAAATCGACTAGCCCTGATCTACGGGCGTTACACTATCTAGATAATTATTTAGAAAACCCTCATTAGTTACATCGCTATTTGTGAAGTGCATACTAGCTATGGGTAATTTTAACAGGATAGACCTTCGAATAAGTGACCTTATCTCCGTATTCACACAGAATAGGGATGAAGTAAAATCTTCACAGATTCTAAGTCTATAACATCCTAATTACATATAGCCTTACTGTATCCACTTAGCAACTATCAACTTAGTGATGAAGATCCCGTTTTAGTTCTCAAGTATAAAGTACTTATAGTAACAGCAAATACTCCTATAGTATTTTAGTTTTTATGTTCTATTGCTCTCATTATGGTAGGGTTGGTAAGATTTTAGCATTGTTGCGACTACACACTTAAACTTAGGCACATGCTAGTCAACCCTCGGATAATATAGGCGATCAGGCTATATCTTCCCAGTTTTGACCATATGTCTCTAAGCCCACTTGTGTTGCCCAACAATCGTAATTCTTTTGTACTGTCCTAGTGACACTGATTTTAGTATGAATGCAGGCACGTATACTTACTTAAATATTTTATTATTTAAAGTATAAACTCTAAATCAGAGTATTTTTAATCCCATTGTATTTATAGTTAGTATATCTTTTATGGGTTGATATACTCAATTCACTATAAACAATGCTCGGATACCAATCTGTCACACCCCAAAACCGAGATACGGCGGAAACGTTCTGGGGCGGAGGACGTCATGTATGCATCACAACAAATGTAAAGTAGTAAACAAGCAACAACATCATCCATTGCATTAATAGTATAATTTTAGTTACAAGTGTTTTCTTTCATAGTACAAGACATGATGATAACTTATCAAAATAAAAGACGAGTCTTGACTGCTCCGTCTTCTCTAAACCTTGCATCGACACCTGTCTATTTGTAACCTGAGAATACAAGTTATTTTGAAAGAGTAGATCAGCATTTAAGCTGGTGAGTTCATAAGTATTTAATGTCATTGCTTTGATTAGTTGATATGAAAGACTGGTGAATGAATGATGAAACATTTAGTATAAGTATGAAAACTCTAGAAAATCTCATATTTCCTACTAGTATAAAAGTAGTCTTCTACCAAGACCCGAATGTTTTGAAAGTAGTCTTTTACCTAGACCTGACTGTTTTGAAAGTACGCATCTCTTGAAAATGTGATGGTTTTTCCCGGTTTAACTCTTATTAGTTAGTCCCTTAAGTATACCTGAAATGGTATCAACCTAAAACATCCGTAGACTGTTCATTTACCTCTGTTGCTAACAGCCGGGTTTAGGAATAGTTAGTCCCTTATGTATACACGTGATGGTATCAACCTAAGACATCCGTAGATTGTTCATTTACCTCTGTAGCTAGCAGTGGTTGTCGGAATGGTTAGTCCCTCAAAGTATCATGTGGTACTAGGATATAAAGTCCCAATCTATCTCATCGATGATGTGATTGAATCACAAGGTAAAGATAGAAAGGCGAACGATATAACCGTATCTAGACATATAACATGTAATAGTAATTTGCCATATAATGTCTATGTAAAAGTATTCATGTATAAGTATTCATGTAAGAGTATTCTTTCATATAACATGTAGTAGTAATTTGTCATATAATGTCTATGTAAAAGGATTCATGTAAGAGTATTCCTTCATATAACATGTAGTAGTAATTTGCCATATAATGTCTATATAAAAGTATTCATGTATAAGTATTCATGTAAGAGTATTCCTTCATATAACATGTAGTAGTGACTCATGAATGAACTGACTCCAGTGTAATTTCTTGTAGTAGGGAAAATGTTTTGTTTACTCTAAACTATTCCTATAATAGTTTACTAGAATGTAATTGATGAATGTCCAAGTAGGCTTACACACCATTGCTACCCAAGAGTATCGGAACTAAATTAACTGATGGAACATTTATGACCATATATGTATACATGATATATAACTAATATTTAAACGACTTTTGGACGAATACCCAATATCCCACCAGACCACATCTCAAGGCGCGAAAAGGAAATAGGGTGGATAGCCTTTCTAAGTCTTTTAAACATTTCTTAGATAACTATACATATAGAGGCATGCAATTTATAATATAAAAGCATAAGGAAGTTTTGTAAATCCGTTGAAAAGTCTAATAAAGAATTTGTGACTTGATGTCAGTTTATAAAATGATTGAAAGTATTTTGTTTGATAAGACAGTTTAAGTACACGGAAAACCACTGTTTTGAAAACACCTTTATAACCGAGTTTGAAAGGAAGCTTACAGTATGTAGGACAGTTTGATAACGAGCTTTAATCATGTAAAAACGTTTAAGAAAGTCATTTGAAGTAATATGTTTAGTGAAACTGTTAAACTTGTAGTAAATCCATTTGTATACTAGTTATAAATCACATAAGATTGATTTATTAACAAGAAGTATCCCAAAATATTGATGGTTTTCGTGCCAAAATAATCGTATGTTTGTAGTATGATAGGTGGACACATATACATACAGTATAAGCGGAGTGTTTGATTTATATATAAATAACAACACTTTTCATTTCCAAAAGATATGATGTTATCGTGATACATTTTGCATACGATAGTTTCTTTATAAAAATTATAAATCACATGTGATTCCGTTGATAAAAAGTGTATAATGAAACTTTATATAACATACGATAATCATCGCGTGTTTTACTTGTATTCCCCCCTTAAAAGCATATAAAAACATTTATAAAACATTTAAAAGTGTGGATTATAGGGGTATGAACTCACCTGAAAGTTTGAAGACAGCGAGATGGAAAACCGGGCAGAGTTTCGTCTCGGGAAACGGATTTTTCTCGGGATTCTCGGGAATCTCGGGAGTAAAATCGACCCTCGGAACTTGAGCAAAATGACCAGGGCTTCGGGTCTGAACGGGCACGGAAAATGAGGCAAGATCGCGAGAGAAAGGAGAGAAATGAGCAAGTTTTTCGGAAAGCCTCGCATCCCTTTTATAGGGGTGCTGAACCGCCTCGGTATGCTGGGTGTACGAGGGTACGCAGCACGTACGAGACGTCATCGCTTACGTATTTCGGATGGAGCGGGTCGGATAGGGCGGGTCGGTAGCTTCGCATAGGACGACGTGGACGATCCGAGGCTTTCGATCTGAGTACGCGGGGCGTACGAGGGTACGCAGGGCATACTCCGGTCCTATCCGATGACTCCCCTTCGGATAATACCGGGAGTTTTTATTTAAATTTATAATTATTTTAAATAAACTTCAAAAATTCATATCTCCTTCATACGAACTCCGTTTTCGAGGTTCTTTATATCCACGCAAAGGTGAGACTAAGATCTACAACTTTCGTTTAGATTCCGATGGCAAATTATGAAATAATTTTTATTATTTATTTATTAAAATGACGTGATTAAGGAATTTCTTTAAAAATTCATAACATCTTTATCTGACGTCGGTTTTTGCCAAACTTTTTACCGCTGAAATACCATTGACGAGACCTTCAATTCTCGTTTAGGTCATTCCGGCCAAAAGTCGTTCGATCTCCGATTCGAGTTTTTACGTAACTTCGTATTGCCGTTTTTCTGTTGGAAAAACTTAGAATGGTCATAACTTCTTCGTTATAACTCGGATTTTAGTGTTCTTTATATGCTTGGAAACCTTGATACGATTCCTTCTACTTTATTTAACCCAAATAAGATTTTAGGAAAGTTAAATTTTGACCTAAATTTGACTTGCGTTCCATCATATCGTCTTGAAATATCGGGTTGTCACACTCAGAAGTATGGTTGGTTGACTCTCCCAACAAATACGCTCCATTGCTTCGCCAAATCATTTCTGATTCAGCAGCAATGAGCATGTAAGTTTGGTCAATGAGGTTGTCGTCATGATGCATCATATAATACTTTCTTTTGAACTCATTATATGATTCTGGAAGTGACTGCAAAACCCAATTCACAGCCAACTCATTCGGGAATGACACACCCAACATTATCAACCTATCAATGTGTGATTTCATTCCTAGAACGTGGGCACACACGGGTTTACCATCTTCATGTTTCATTTCCAATAGGGCTTTAGTGATATTGAACCTTTCAATTCTTCGATCTTGTGGGTTCGGGAGAACAATAGGAGGAGGAGGAGGAAGTGAAGCATGATTTCTCGTTCCTCGATTGAATCGTGGAATACCATCTTCATGTGGAATGCTTGTTCCACGGGATTTGGGAAGACCATAGTTGTCGAACTTTGACATCTACAAAACGGGAGAAAAAACAAATTCAAGTTAGTTGATTGATTGAGTCCTTAGTAAATCACCCAAATGAAATACTAAGGCTAGGACCCAACACAATATTCTACAACTCGGGAGAGGGATGCCGTAACCCAAATTTTAGAATATTTGAAGGTAAGTGAATGACGATTCACTAATTTCCACCATGAAAAACGAAAAAGAAATTTAAGTTTTAAATCTATGAAAACTCCTAGATCCTTTGAGATTCATTGAACTTTCAATGGCATGTTTAAATCTCAATATGCCCCTCTAGTTTGTGACTGGGATGCCGAGGATCACAAAGCGGGTGTGAATAACCGTGCAAACTTACATGGTGCCCTCACATGTTACGGTCACCTATTCGATGTGCTGGTAAACCACACACGCTCCACCGAACTATGACAAACATTGAGTCACCCTTTGCTACCTTTGCTTTGAACCATTTAGTGTGCCGGTAAACCACACACGCTCCACTAACGTCTTCGCAAGGGCACAAAGTGTAATTTCATGGAATTACATCAATTCACTTTTGCCTAAGTAACTAAGATTGGGAAATTTATGAAAACATTTAGTTACTTTAATAATTCATTATACTTATAATGGAAGGTTTCGTCCTATCCTACCCGTTTGGCTAACGACCCTCCACTAGTCAAGAGTGCGGTGGGTAAGAGTGGATACCCATTCAATCGCCATTTTATAGGCAATTTCCTTAGACACCCCTTATAGACTAGCTTCGTGAATGAGGCCTACTAACGGTAAGACTGACTTTTACTCATACATATATATAATGTTAGACTTTTAATGTTATATATATATAGTATAGGGTGTATTTTATACTTTCAAAATACTTGGTGGTCTAATTTAACAATTATACTTTTAATTCAATTAAATTGTAAACCTAAACTTTTATGGATTTATTAAACTTCTTTTAATTATACACCTTAATTAATTAACAAAACCATAAGGGTGTGATTTGAACTTTTTCAAAACTATACTAGAGTTTTAGAATTTAACATTCCTAATTAAACTTTTAATCAACTTTTAAATTCCAAAACTTGAGGGCAAGTTTTGAAACCTTTTTTCAAAACATTAGGGTTTCAACTATTTAAATTTCAAAACTACAAAACTATTGGGTTCAAATTTAAACTATAAAACCTAAAGGGCAAAATATGAAACTTTTCATAACAACAAGGATCAAATAACAAATAATCTAAACTAACATTTAATTACATAATTATCCATATTTGATTTGTTTAATGATTTCTTGCAAAACAATTTATCAATTTACTCAAAATAATTAATCAATTATCTTATAAGGAAACAATTATCTTATTAATTGATAAATATCTTCAATTAGATCAAGAATATAGTCAAATATATCATATAATCGGATTAATATAGATCTAACATGATAAGGTAACTATCCATAAGCAAAAACAGCAAGAAATCCTGGGATAAGCACCATCTGACGCACCGACTCGCCGAGTCACCCTCTGGAACTCGCCGAGTAGGGCTGACTCGCTGAGTCCAGTAGTGACTCGCCGAGTCAGGTCGAATAGTGAGGCCAAAATACGATTTTCAGTTACATCAAGCATCAATACAATAGAAACGAATCATGTCTCTGATACCACTGATGGGTTTTGGTCATAAGACATCCTATGTGATCATATAAACCCTAAAGCTCGGATCTAGGTTCCTCTATTGTACATACTTTGAATCCAAGACTATAAACCCTAATTCTAGCATATGGAAATCAGAATTCACATGTAAATAGGTTTAAGAACATACCTTAATTGTTATATAGCAATAACAATCCAATTCCTCCTTGAATTGACCTTGGAAAGCTGAGAGTCACAAGTGTCACTCCTCTAATGGCTTACAAACACCATAAGCAAGTGGAGAAGGTATAAAGAGAGAGGAGGGAGGTTAGAATTCGTCCTTAGGACCTCTTGGGAAGGCTTAGACGAATTCCTAAGCCCTAGGGGGTTTATATAGGTGTAAAGATAAAGTTTCAGTCATTATCCTTATCTAGTTGCTTATCCACCAAGCAACCCATAAGATAATCCTTGAATCCTTATCATGGTCGAATTCTAAGTAATTATCACTTCAAATTCGTCCACCATATATATAAGATAATCCTTACCTTATTTTGTAACTATCACATAATTACAATTCAGCCCCTCTAGTTTAATTAATTACACTTGATCACAAAATTAATTCTTAATTAATTATTGACCAATATTAATTAAACAAATATGATTTCTCCTTTAATATATTATTCTTATAACACATTAATAAATCATAATAATCTCTCTCTCTTTATTTATTTCTCCAATCAATTTGCTTTGGTGAAGGCAACCCAAAAGGACCATGCACCATCGGGTCAAGTACATACCAAAATAGTTATGGACTTAGACACTAATCCAACACATATAACACATAACATACAATTATTTCTATATATTAAACTCACCGTGAAATAACCAAGGGCTAAAATATTAATTTGGGCAACACTTCGGCTCTAAATATCACTTTCTTCTTTGAAAATCGAGAGTTTTCTTGATAACCGGGCTTTGCGAAGGTAGAGCGTCAAAACCAAAAAGATAATTTTTTTGGGCTTCTCGGGCACTTCGGGGCGTGTTTCGGGTGTTAAAAATAAAACCGGGGCTTCGGGGGATGTGGAAGCAGAAGAAATATAAGTTTAGGGGTAAAAATTAAAGGGGCAATTTTTCTAACATTTACCTGGGAGGTCTCGCACACCTTATATAGGGCCGAGGTTCGGATCCGAAGCGAGGGGAAGAGGGCAGGTGGCGGCGAGGCTCGGACCAGCTGGCTGCTTCAGCGAGGCTCGGATGCGAGGGTCAGAACAGCAGGATCGCAAACGGCAGCTTCGGATTGGACCCAACTTCGGTCCAATGGGCAGGCTCCACGTAGGTGCGAGGGTCATCCGAGGGGTGTCTCATGCAAAGGTGTCCGAAGCTTAGTGGACCTCGGACTTGGTCCAATCAGAAGGCGACACATCAAACCTCGTTCCTATAAGAAGGCGACACGTGGAGGCTGTATGCGAGGGATGACGTGGCTGGCACTATTCATGCGAAATTTATCGAAAGCTGTGCCCAATCTTGTAAAATCCATAACTTTCTCATACGGGCCCCGTTTTTGACGTTCTTTATATGCATGCATAGATAAAATTATGCTCTACAACTTTCATTTAGACTTCGTCGGCTAATTTTGACTTTATTTTTAATATTATTATTTTAACAGACCGGGACAAGAAAATCCGTTAAAAATTCATAACTTCTTCATCCGACATCCATTTTCGTCAGACTTTTTACCGTTGTACTACTAATGACGAGACCTTCAATTCTTGTTTAGGTTGTGTCGGCTAAAAATCACTCGATCCAAAATTCGAGTTTTTAGCTGTCTACTGCTAAGCTGAAACTTAGAAAAATCATAACTTCCTCAAACGAAGTCAGATTTTGGCTTTCTTACTATCGAATTTCTCGGTTTAACGAATACTACGAATTTCATTTATATTACTAAGGCTAAAAAGTAGTTTATCAAAAACTCATTTTTTACATCATTCGGCGCCGTGCCGGTTTTGTCACGGATCTTCGATTGGTCATAACTTCTTCGTTATAACTTGGTTTTCGATGAGGTTTTTGCCTAAATGTTTCTAACGAGATTATCTTCAACTTTCAATAATAAAATTTTACTTATTCCAAATTTTATATTTTCATTAAATTTCACTATTTGACATTTGATTGGAATCTCATAAGACTTCCAATACTTTCTGAATGATTGTAAGCATAGTTTTACTTCAATTCTAGTAAAAACTATCTGTTAGAACTCAACATTCAAATTCACATAATATTTCATAATATTATTTACTTAAAACAAGATTTCAAAACGTTTATGTTACAAATACCTCCTCCTTTTGAGGATTTCGTCCCTGAAATTACATCGATTAAAATAAATGAGGATATTTTGCTCTTGTCTCATTCTTATTTTACCAAGTATAATTTGGGCCTCGATGGTGTTTCCACTTGACAAGCACCAACTCGACTTCTTTATTACATAGATTAGTTGTTCTTTCATTCACGATCTCTTCAGGCTCTTCTACATATCTTCAATTATTATCCATTTTCACCTTAGATAATGGAACTATCTCATCATTGATGCTCAAGCATTTATGCAGATAGCTCACATGAAACACATCATGAATACCTGCCAAATCTTCCGGAAATTCCAAGCAGTATGCTTGCTTTCCAATTCTCTGGATGATTTTGAAAGGTCCAACAAATCTGGGACTCAACTTTCCTTTCTTCCCAAATCTCATAAGGCCTTTCCCCATGGATCATTTTAGGGCCTCCAAGGATCTTCTGTCCTATGTGTCGCCAACATAATGGAGTACGACACTTGTGACCATATAATGGCTCATATGGTGGCATTTTGATTAAAGCGGGTAACTGTTATTATATGACGATTCGACAAGAGGTAAGTATTTACCCCAGTTACCACCGAACTCCAAGACACATGCATGAAGCATATCTTCAACTATTTGGATTGTTCTCTTTGTCTGAACATCTTTCTGGGGATGATAAGCTGTGCTGAGAGAAACTAGAGATCCTAATTCACGTTGCATACTCGCCCAAAAGTGAGAAGTGAAGAGAGTATCACGATCGAAAATGATCTTTAGTGGCACACCATGTCTTGCAACAATTTCATCCAAGTATACTTGTGCGTACTTTTCCATTGGAGCTATTTCATGCATGGCAAGAAAATGAGCGCTTTTAGTCACGCGGTCGATGATTACCCAAATGATATCATACTGTCTAGCAGTCTTTGGCAATTTGGTACTAAAATCCATGGACAACTCTTCCCATTTCCATACAGGAACACTAAGACTTTCTGGGGTCCCATAAGGCTTTTGGTGCTCTACTTTGACTTGTAAGCATACTAAGCATTTCTGTACATATCTTCCAATGTCTCTCTTTAATCCAGGCCACCAATAATCAACTCTTACATCATAGTACATTTTACTTGTACCAGGCTGTATTGATAGTTTAGATTTATGGGCTTCATCTAAAATCTTCTGTCTTAATCCACCAATCTTTGGAACCCATTCATGATTCTTGAATACCTTTAATCCTCGCGGATCATCAAGTACAACATCATTATAATGTATCATCCCTTTTTTCTTCACATTTTCTGGCTTTAGGGCCTCTTCTTGCCATTTCTCTAATTCATCTAAAATAGTGAATTTTACTATAGTATGAGTAATAACATAACACATACTATTGTGATAAACCTTTCTGCTAAGTGCATCGGCAACTACGTTAGCTTTTCCAAGATGATATAGGATTTCACAATCATAATCTTTGATCAGCTCCATGGCTCGTTGTTGTCTCATATTCAAATTTTGCTGACTGAATATGTACTTGATACTTTTGTGGTCGGTAAATAATTGGCATTTTGTACCAAAGAGATAATACATCCAAAGTTTTAGGGCAAATACCACTACAACGAGTTCAAGATCATGAGTGGGATAATTCTTTTCATAATCTTTCAGTTGTTTTGAGGCATAGGCTATCACTTTTCCACGTTGCATCAACACACAACCGAGACCCAATTGTAACTCCCGCAGATCCGGGCTAGTCAAATTTGAGGCAATAAGTGTCAAAAACGACTTTTCGACAGAAGCTTATAAATAATTTGAGCCAAGTTGTAGTATATGTCACTAGGTTTCCATACATATAAAGAACGCTGAAATCCGAGTTATAACGAAGAAGTTATGACCCGTCGAAGTTTCACGACGAAACCGGCTCGATACCGGGAGGCGTAAATAGTGAATTTACGATAGAGCGAGATTTAGCCTTGGCTCTCTAAACGAAAATCGTATAATATGTTAAACTAAGAACTTCGATAAAAAGAACGTCCAAATCTGACTTCGTATGAAGAAGTTATGATTTTTCGAAGTTTCGGATTAGTAGTGTACTACCCGAAATTCGAATATTAGATCGAACGATTTTTAGCCGAAACGACCTGAACAAGAATCAAAGATCTCGTTAAGAGTAGCATAACGAGAAAAAGATGGGCGAAAACGGATGTCGGATGAAGAAGTTATGAGATTTTAACGGACCAATCCTGTCCCGGCCTGTTAAAAATATAACTTTAAAAATAAAGTCAAAATTAGCCGAAGGAGTCTAAATGAAAGTTGTAGAGTACGTCTCCACCTACGCGTGGATATAAATAACATCAAAAACGGAGTTCGTATGAACGAGTTACAAATTATAATAGCATATTTACGTATTAAAATAAAGTATAAATCTTGTATACGTACACACACACACACATATATATATATATATATATATATATATATATATATATATATATATATATATATATATATATACATATGTATATATCATTAGAATGGTATCGACGATGCGGTCATTATAAGACTAATGTTGAGTTCTTTCGACATTAGTTTAGTACAAATATCATGAAATCTATTTAAAATAGTATTATAAAGGGGTGTTTAGTTGTTTATATAACTAAAAGGTCATTAAGTAATTATGGAGGGTAGTTTTTGTAAATTCAATTACTATAAATAAGAGGCTTGGGATCTCATATTTCTTGCACCATTCTCTTGATTCAAGAGTCTTTCTCTCCTTATCCCCCGAGCATTTCGGTCCCTCGTGATTCGACTTCTCTTTATATGTAGTTTTAGTATAGTAAGGTGAGCGCTGAAGCACTGCACGAATCTTTCTTAGAAAGATTCAGCGACGAAGTTCTGCCCCTACAGAGCCCCACTCCAAGCTAAAATCCCCTTGTAAGTAAGTTATGCTTACCCTATTTTAAATATAGTTTATATTTAAAATTAGTATTGTTATTATGAATTTATAATAAATATTTGAGCTATTATTATGACTTATATAAGTGTCGTTATAATATCTTTCTAACTACTCGCGGTACGGGGAATCTGGTTTAAAGGGCCGCATAGGGTTGTTGGATTTCAGAAGTGCTATATGCCAAAATGGTCCTGCCCTCCGGTGTTTTATGTCTGGCCCCTGTCTGTACATAGTGGTTGGAAAGTATTGTTTAAACGCTTATATAATAATAATAATAATAATAAGACTAATAATTAGTCACGGTAAATATTATACTAAAATCTAGTGGTAATAATACTAGGTTTCATCGAAGGAAATTATTTTAAAGTAAACGAAGCGTTGTCCGAGTACCGAGTCACCACCTTCTCAGGTGAATGCATAGTTACTTTCATCTTACACATAGATATGAAGTATTTTATATAAATTACGTGCTATGTGTGCATATTATCTGAATACTTGCTGTCTATGCTGGGTGAAAGATTTTTATACATGTTTTAAATGATTTAAACTGTATATGTATTTTATATCTACAAAATGTGTTGGGTAAAACATGGGTAGATGAAATAGTTGTTTTGTGATAACACGATGAGAGACATCAATGTTGTCAGTGATCCAGTCATCTAGTGGAGTATAGATGATGACCATGGGCGATACTAGATGGTCCGGTGGAACGCTAGTAAGCTCGTAACCTATAGGTGTTTTTAAAATAGGTGCTCATTAGGTATTTTGAACTGAGTGTGTTCACTACGTATCTTTGAACTGAGTGTGTTCACTAGGTATTTTGAACTAAGTGTGTTCACTAGTTACTTTTGAACTAAGTGTTTACCAGATGTTTTGGACTACGTGTTCACCAGTTGTAATCTATAAGCTTTGGTAACGATGGACTTCATGCCGATTCCTTAGGATAACCCTTAGGAATGAATGAACGAGAAATAGCTGATTATTAGGGTAGATCCTTAAGAGTAAAGAAGATAATGGGGATGGGTAATTGGGTTTAATTGCTTGATTGTTTAAACATAATAATTATATTATTGTGGGTTGAAAACCCTATGTACTCACCATATTTCCCAACCTGACCCACTCAGTTTATTTATATCACAGGTGTTGATATGAAGTCACATTACACTGAGAGATTAAAGAGATGTAGATCACTAGTGTAAATAAATGTAAGTTCTGTTTATGCTTATGTTTCTGTATTAACAATGACATCCCAAATGTTTTAAAATGAATAAAATATGTTTCTTCGAAAATGTTTTAATAACGTATTTATCGTGTTTTTCTGGGAACAAAATCCGCAACATTTTTATGAAAAGAAGTACTCTGACTTTTATAAAGCATAAACAAAATCGGTCCTTTCTGGCCGTGAAAATGGGGATGTCACAGTTGGTATCAAAGCATTAGTTTAAGCGAACTAGGAATATGGATTTATTTCTAGACTTAAACTTAGAATGCTAAGCGATGATTGTGAGGTGTGAGCACTAGCTTATTTTAGGAATGATGCCTAAATTGCTTTTATGTGCTAAATGATTTGTTATGATATAGTTTGATCGGATCTATGGTCTGTTGCCGACCGGATCTGGAAACCTTATGTGTTTAGGATTCTAAACGTATGAATACGATATAAACGTTTCGAAGTGATAAGGATGATTTAAACGCCAATCCTGAATAAAGATCTAGATTCACCTTATTCGGTGTATAGATCAAGATGGCAAGGACCCATAGCGGAAACGTGAATGCAAATGAAAATATGAACCAACCCCTAGTGGTTCAGCAAATACCTGTTGTAGAAGAAGTTGCACTTGAGCCAGTCACCATGGCTGGAGTTCAAGCCATGATTCGGGCTATGTTAGCTGAACAAAGGGAAGAAATGAGGCAGATGTTAAATAGGGACGAACCTACTATGCCCATTGAGCAACCCGAACTGATTCCCGAGCAATCGGAAGAAGGGAACTACAGCCGCCAAGTGAGTCAAGTGGAGACTCAAGGTGAACGAAGGGATGGCCCGGAGAGGAGAAACGACAAGGATGGGCGAATGTACAAGAATTTCTTGGGTACGAAACCACCATGTCTCTCAGGAAGCCCAAAGCCTGTTGAGATTATCGATTGGATCTCCGAGATGGAGATGCTGTTTGAGAGCTGCGACTGTAGCGAGAAACAGAAGACCGTCTTCGCTGTAAGACAACTGAAAATAGGAGTCTTGAGCTGGTGGAAGCTACTGGCAGATACGATGCCACGAGGAGAAGCCCTAAGGATGTCATGGGAAGAGTTTTTAGAACAGTTGAAAATGGAGTACTGCTCAGAGATAGATCTGATAGACCTGAACAACGAGTTTCAGAACCTGAAGAAAGGGAAGACGAGTGTTGATGAGTACGCCACCGCATTCACCGAGAGGATGAAGCTATTTCCCTACTTGGTTCCTACTGAACTCTCCAAGATTGATAGGTTTGCTAATGGATTACCCACTGACTTTGGCCCAATGGTCAAAATGGCAACTACCTTGAAAACAGCTTTGGCCCAATGGTCGAATGAAACCCTTGTCAAGTAGTTCCTGCAGTTGGATCATCATTTCTTTCATCTTAGCTGGCGCAAGACGATAAGGAGTCTTTGCAATCAGAGCAGCACCAGGCACAAGGTCAATTCAGAATTCTACTTGCCTATCCGGAGGAAGTCCAGGCAAGTGAATGGGGGAAAACATCAGGATATTCGTTAACAACGAGAACATCATTTACAGTTTTCTTCTCCTCTTTTGAGACATCAACTGCGTAGGCCAGATAGATAGAACACCCCTTCGATATGAATTTACGAGCTTTAAGGAAAGATATTATTTTTAAGAGTCTTTGTTCACCGTAGACATAGATAGGATTCTCCCTTTCAATAGGAATGCGTACTATATTTTCATAGCACAAGAGTTCTGCGTGGTTCTTTGATAACCAATCTATGCCGAGAATAATATCAAAGTTGGGTAATGAGATAGGGATCAGGTTAGCAAGAAAAGTATAACCTTCAATTTCTATAACACAATCCCTATAGACTTTATCAGCAAGTAATGATATACTTCCCGCAGTATCTACGTGAAATGGTTGCGCGAGTACAAAGCAAGCAATTTGAAATGAATGCGCAAATTCATAAGACACAAAAGAATCTGAGGCACCAAAATCAAATAAGATGTGAGCAGGTCTAGAGTTGACAAGAAATGTACCCGTCACAACATTCGGGTCCTCGCGTGCCTCCTCTGAGGTAATCTGGAATGCACGACCCTTAGCTTTTGGCACCTCCTCTTTTTTAGTTTGAGTACCCTTTGATTGTTGAACAGGGACTTGACTACTCGCTAGTTTTGAACAGAAGCTTGACTTCCCGTCATCTGACTAGTAAGAGTTGGGCAAAAACGCTTCTTGTGGCAAGTAATACCACATGCATAGCAAGTAATATCCTTTCTTGGGCAAGCTAGCTTTATATAATCCTTTTCTCCACATCCATAACAGACAATGGATTCCTTGTCTATTTTGCCTTGGCCCGGATGATCCCTTCAACAAATACCACATGAAGGCGATTGAATAGAAAAAGATTGTGATCTACCGCGTCAACGAGAGGCATTTTGAGTTTGCACTTGATTACCAGGTTCAGTCCGAACGGATTGAGCTGGTAGAAAAGAAGGAACAGGAACAGTTTTTTCAGTACATGGATGCTTCGGAACAGTAAAAGTGGCAACATGTATTTCTAAGTCATGCTGATGTCTTCGAGCATACTCAACGACTTTATCGAATGACAGAACTTCTCGATTGGTAACGAAATCGTGGATTTCGTGTCGTAGTCCCTCCATGAATAACTGAATTTTCTCGTCTTCAGTTGGAATATACTTTGTAGCAAACCTTGCTCTTTAATTAAATTGAGTTTCATACTCACTCACAGTCATTCCTCCCTGTTTAAGCTCGAGGAATTCCTTCTCTAATATCCTCCTCATGTCTAGAGGACAATACTTCTTTAGCAAACAATTTTTAAACATTTCCCAGGCTAAATTCTCCTGGTCAAACCCGTTGAGAGCTTCATATGTTGCTTCCCACCAGACCAAGGCTTCTCCGATGAGCATTGTGGAAGCATAATTAGCCTTGTCTTCAATATCCACATGAGAAATGTGAAACACTTTCTCTGTGTTCTGGATCTAAGTAAGAACAATAATAGGATTAAGAACACCGGAAAACTCTGTAGCACCACTACTCTTGAAATCTTTGAACGAGGGACGCTTCACCTCTCCTTTCAAAGATTCCCCAATGGCTTTCTCTTTTCCTTTATCACCATTCTTTTTGTGTTCTTCAAGAGTTTGTCAAATAACACCGATAAGTTTACTTAAGAATCACTCCTCACGAGGAGATACTGGATTATTCACTTCCTCGGGTTGAGGACCTCCACCAACCTCAGGGGTATGGCTACTAACCTGTTCAGCCATTGCTCTGCAATACGGAGTAACATTGTATTTTAGAATATTAGGGTTTATTATTACCTAATACTTTTACTTATATATTTCCTATGGTTTTGTATCCCTATACTTACAATGAATCCGTTCATATATGGAACTTCCAATAGTTTAAGTCTAAATACCAATCCGTGGAATTTAGTTCACTCAAACTACTGCTCTGACACCATGATTGAAAGACCCTCACTTTCGTATTTATGAAAGACCCAAACTTTCATACTTGACAATATAGTTACTCCAAAACATGCTACTTGCATATTCATAAAAACAATATTTTACATTGTTAAAGAGGTTACAAACTACTGGATACAAACCGACTATTTTAAAGTGTTATATATTACATAACTTCTCAAGATTCTATATTTTTATACATATGGGAGTGCAAAATACAATAGTTTCAAACTATTCATAAGCTTCTATCAATACAATAGTTCAAACTATTCAAAAATCTTCTACCAGTATATAACTATACTGGATGCTTATCTCCTGCAATTTGTTAAACATTAAGAGGGTAAGCGGTGACGCTTAGTGAGTTCAATAATAGATACAATATAACGTTATGCCATATATATACCTAAATATGGCAGAAGCAAAGAGGAACAAAGAACAACAAGGACATATGTGAATCATGTGACAAACTTTCCATATCAATCATTCATTTGATTCAAAGATATACAATCAATGAGACATAAGAATTTCCATACTTGATATACATCAATAAAGCTTTGGCCCAAATGGCACAGAAGACATACAACTTCGGATTAACATTTTGGTAGATTTCAAACTTATAGCCCTGTCTAACCTTCTTCCAATACCATAGAATAGAAATCATTCTCTTACGGAGACATTTTCTACATGGCCAGAGGCTACATACCAGTACCAACGCGAATCTAAGTCCTTTCACTGATCACATGGTCAAAGGTGTTTCTTTGCTATTAAAAAATAGCGAATGAAAATAATACGGGAAAATAACCCAGAATAATAACACTGAAAAGCACATAGCATATATAACACATAACATACGATTATTTCTATATATTAAACTCGCCGTGAAATAACCGGGGGCTAAAATATTAATTTGGGCAGCACTTCGGCTCTAAATATCACTTTCTTCGTTGAAAACCGAGAGGTTTCTTGATAATCGGGCTTTGCGAAGGTAGAGCTTCAAAACTGAAAAGATAAATTTTTTGGGCTTCTCGGGCACTTCGGGGCGTGTTTCGGGTGTTAAAAATAAAATCGGGGCTTCGGGGGAAGTGGAAGTAGAAGAAATATAAGTTTAGGGGTAAAAAGTGGCAATTTTCTAACATTTACCCGGGAGGTCTCGCACCCCTTATATAGGGTCGAGGTTCGGATCTGAAGCGAGGGAAGAGGGTAGGTGGCTGCGAGGCTCGGACCAGCTGGCTGCTTCAGCGAGGCTCGGATGCGAGGGTTGGAACATCAGGCTCGCAGACGGCAACTTTGGATTGGACCCAACTTCGGTCCAATGGGCAGGCTCCACGTAGGTGCGAGGGTCATCCGAGGGGTGTCTCATGCAAAGGTGTCCGAAGCTTAGTGGATCTCGGACTTGGTCCAATCAGAAAGCAACACATCAAACCTCGTTCCTATCAGAAGGCGACACGTGGAGGCTGTATGCGAGGGATGACGTGGCTGGCACTATTCATGCGAAATTTATCGAAAGTTGTGCCCAATCTTGTAAAATCCATAACTTTCTCATACGGTCCCCGTTTTTGACGTTCTTTATATGCACGCATAGGTAAAATTATGCTCTACAACTTTCGTTTAGACTTCGTCGGCTAA
This sequence comes from Lactuca sativa, assembly GCF_002870075.4. Taxonomy (NCBI): domain Eukaryota; kingdom Viridiplantae; phylum Streptophyta; class Magnoliopsida; order Asterales; family Asteraceae; genus Lactuca; species Lactuca sativa. The sequence goes on from NC_056629.2 coordinate 22,557,457, forward strand.
TTTTGACTTTATTTTTAATATTATTGTTTTTAACAGACCGGGACAAGAAAATTCGTTAAAAATTCATAACTTCTTCATCCGACATCCATTTTCATCAGACTTTTTACCGTTGTACTACTAATGACGAGACCTGCAATTCTTGTTTAGGTTGTGTTGGCTAAAAATCAGTCGATCCAAAATTCGAGTTTTTAGCTGTCTACTGCTAAGCTGAAACTTAGAAAAATCATAACTTCCTCATACGAAGTCAGATTTTTGTTTTCTTACTATCGAATTTCTCGGTTTAACGAATACTACGAATTTCATTTAGATTACTAAGGCTAAAAAGTAGTTTATCGAAAACTCACTTTTTACGTCATTCAGCGCCGTGCCGGTTTTGTTACGGATCTTCGATTGGTCATAACTTCTTCGTTATAACTCGGATTTCGATGAGGTTTTCGCCTAAATGTTTTTAACGAGATTATCTACAACTTTCAATAATAAAATTTTACTTATTCCAAATTTTATATTTTCGTTAAATTTCACTATTTGACATTGGATTGGAATCTCATAAGACTTCTAATACTTTCTGAATGATTCTAAGCATAGTTTTACTTCAATTCTAGTAAAAACTATCTGTTAGAACTCAACATTCAAATTCACATAATATTTCATAATATTATTTACTTAAAACACGATTTCTAGACGTGTATGCTACACGTTGTGACAAAGTCTGTCCTAAATAACCAGAAAATTCCCCAGCCGTCACGTCGTGACAAGGAAGTTGTCATGTTGTGAAACTGGCTTTCCACATCTTAATAGATTCAGTCCACCATTCATTAATCCATCCACTCATTCCTTCCAAAATGCTTCTAAACATCCAAAATAACCTTAAGATCGATGCTTTTCTGTCATGTATGTCCATTGTGAGTCTAAAGCTCAAACTAGGTCAAAATAGAGAAACGTCACCAAAGATCTCATGCATAGGCTCAATACACTAGTAAAATTTATATATGAACCATATAATATATAAAGGACCTCAATGATCCATACATTAGAAAAGTTCATGCAATCCAACCAATTCAACTTGCTCAAACTTGAAGATAAAGGAACAAAAGATTAAATCTAGCAACCTAGAGCAAGAAAATTTGGGTTTTGAACACTTATAAAGTTCCATAGATGTCTAAATGAAGTCCCAAAGATTTCCAATATTCTCACAACACTACCAATGCCTTCTTCTTCCTTCAACAGCAACCAAAAACATCAAGGTGAGCTAAAAAATGGAAATGAGGGATTAAGGTTTCTTTAAGAGGGTTTAGGAGGTGATATAGGTTGAGAGTGACTGAAACCCTAGCCCCTCACTTACTTTAAATAGGGCCCAAGTCCAAAAATTAGTGTTTGTCCCTGATCAGGTATCACATCGTGACCATTATAGTGTCACGTCGTGACACTTAAATGAGACCCACGTCTTTTTCGGCCATATCACGACGTGGATATGCTTCCCTCAGATCGTAACCTAGCCAAAACTCATATTTTACTTAAAATTTCATACCTCAAGGATCTGGATGTTACAGCTCTTCTCCACTTGAATCTAACTTTGTCCTCGAAGCCCACCACTACAAACAACCAGGGATAATGCTCCCTCATCTCCTCATCGGGTTCCCAAGTCCACTCGGAACCCTTATAGTGTTGACATTGCACATTCACTAAGCCCACAACCTTGTTGCACAAAGTCTTTATCTTCTTTTTTAGAACCACAATCGTCTCTCTACATAATTCAGGTGCTCATCAACCAGAATGTCGTGCAAGGGCACCACCGCATAATCGTCAGTTCAACATTTCCGCAATTGCGAGACATGGAAAGCTTTATGGAATTAACTAAGCTCATCAGGCATATCTAACCGATACGAAACCTCTCCCACCCAGACGATAGTCCTGAAATGACCAATATACATGGGGCCCAACTTGCCCTACTCCGTAGACGGATAGAACCTTTCCAAGGTGACGCCTTTAGAAGCACAAAATCTCCAACCTAAAACTCGAGTTTTGAATGTCGTCGGTCAACATAACTCTTCTTGCGGATCTATGTAGTCGTTAACTGATCACATACATGTTGTATCAACTCAATGGTCTTAAGTACTACCTCAGTACTCCCCATAACTACGCCCGACCTCACCCTAACAAATCGAGGTCCGACACTTCCTCCCATAAAGCATATCGAAGGGAGGTCGATGAACACTTTCATGATAACTGTTGTTATAGGAGAACTCAACCAATTTACCAATTTCCACCATGAAAAATGAAATATTTACTAAGTTTAATTGGATTGAAACTCCTAGATCCTTTGAGATTCATTGAAAAATTCAATGGCATGTTTAAATCTCGATTATGCCTTTCAGGTTTGTGACTGGGATACCGAGGATCACAAAGAAGGTGTGAATAACCATGAAAAATGTGCTTGGTACTCTCGACTTTATCACCCAATCAATGTGTCGGTAAACCACACACGCTCCATTGATTTTGTGATAAACATCGAGCCACCCTTTGCCACCCTTACTAGTCCAAGTTAATGTGTCAGTTAACCACACACGCTCCATCAACGACTTGATAATGTGCAAAGTGCAATTTTCATGGATTTGCATTAATTTCACATTTTCTTAAATTAGCTAAGATTGGGAATTTAATAAAACATTTAGTTACTTCATTATCATTATACTTAATGAGAATTATAATCCTATCCTACTCGTTCGGCTAACGACCCTCCACCAGTCAAGGAAGCCGTGGGTGAGAGTGGACATCCATTAAACTGCCATTTTATAGGTAGTAACCTTATACCCCCTTATAGACCGGCTTCATGAATGAGGCCTACTAACGGTAAGAGTAACTTGATCTTATACAAATATATATATATATATATATATATATATATATATATATATATATATATTTATATAATACTATACAGTATAAGGGTTGAATTTTAAACTTTTAAAATTCTAGGGTTTGAAATTAAAGTATTCTAAAGTGACTTTGCGAATTCCAAAACTTGAGGCAAGTTTTGAAACTTTTCAAAACTTTTCAAGTCCATAACCTATGAGTTTTAATGCCTCTTAAAGAAGTGACTTTTCATTTTCTATAACTTGAGGACAAGTTATGGAGCACATCAAAGGCCATTAAGATCATCAATTAAACTAACAAGCATGCCAAGTAATGTCCATGAACTAGATTAAACTCATATCAACAAGACAATTCAAATAAAAAAAATTTATGTAATTAGCCTAACCAAATAAACTAATACAAAACATGAAACTTTTGACAATTATCTTTTAAATTGGATTAGCATGATCATTACCACATCAAAAACAGGTTTACAAGTTCAAAAATAGTTTAGGGTAATGATCCTGGTCCAATTCCATCCTTAAAACTCGAAAATCTACACTCTGGAGCACCAACTTGTCGAGTGCATGAACTAACTTGGCTAGTTGGTCAGAATTGTGAGGGGACTCGGTGAGTTCCCTAGTGGACTTGGCGAGTCCACTGTCTAGAAAGTAGAAAATCGATTTTTAAAGCATTTGAAAGCAAGTAACATCAAGTATATTGGAAAACAATCCTAGGCTCTGATACCACTGATGGGTTTTGAGCATTCTAACACACTTATGGTGTACATGTAACCCTAGATGCTTTGGATCTATGTTTTCTATAATATACATGCAAACTTTCATAATTCCAAAGCATCATCCTAACTAGAATACAATGGAGTATCTATACTACAAAATTCTAGTTAGATGACATAGCTTTTAGTGTAGTTGAAAACCTTGAAGCTTTAAAAGCCTAGCACCAATAATGTGAATGCCTCAAATGGAACCATAGATCACCACCAACAAATGGAAGAACTAGAGAAAGGTTATTTGCACACACTAATTTCGGCTATCACTCTTGAACATGCTCTAGTAGTCGATTTCATGCAATAGAGGACTTCTTATGTACATTAGGGTTACACCATGGAAACCCTAATGTGCATGATTTTCCACATTCCTCATGCTCCATGGGTTTTAACCTACATGGAGTATCCATGGGTCACCAGATGGGTTTAGCCCAACATAAGGAAACATGGATCATTAATTCTTGTTCCTCATTTCATCTTTACGTTCCCACCTATCTCACGGTCCTCGCTTAGCATTCCATCGTACCTTGTCAATGGGAATGCGGCTTTGCTTAAGTGTCTTTACTTTGCGATCCATGATCTCAACTGGTTCCTCGATAATTTTGATTTTTGTGTCGATTTGGATTTTGTCGTGATGTACAACTAGCGTATCTTCAGAGAGACATTTCTTAATGTTTGAAACATGGAAGACGTTGTGTATGCTGTTGATCTCTTGGGATAGAGCGATTCGGTAGGCTATGGGGCCTATTTTAGCAAGGATCGCAAGAGGTCCTATGTATGTCGAGTTGAGTTTCCCCTTTTACGAAATCATATAACTCCTTTCTAAGGAAATACTCTTTACATGAATCTGTCTCCAAGTTAAAATTCAAGTGATATTCATCGAAATTTGGCGTATTTCTTTTGACGAACACGAGCCGTTCTCAATCATTCCTTAATTTTAATGATCTTATCAGTTCTTTCATGAATAATATCAAGTCCGGTTAGCAAGGTGTTCCCAACGTGTTTCTTTGCTACTACACAACGGTGAACGACACTTTCTACGGTAAAGTGCTTCAAATGGTGCATCCTTTATACTCGTGTGATAAGTATTGTTATAGGAGAACTCAACCAACGGTAGGTGAGTATCACATGCATCTCCAAAGTCTATCACAGATGCTCTAAGCATATCTTCCAAGGTTTGTATGGTCCTCTTTCTTTAACCATCAGTCTGTGGATGATAGGAGGTACTCAAGATGCATCTTATTAGATCTTGGGTGAACTGAGTATCTTGTCCTGTGAGCTTCTTCCGTTATTAGGATCTTGATGTCACCAAATTTCGATAGCCAAATTCGGTCCATGAAACACAAGGTTCCATTTTCTTTGGACTCGAATTGCATTTCCATACCTCGTAAGCACTCTTCCGCCTTATTTTATTCCTTAAGTGACTCAAATTTGGGTAGGAAGGTTTGGGTGGATAGTTAGAGTGAGCACTTTCACTCTGCGATGTTTGAATTGTTCCTTTCTATTTAGGGCATCGACTACTATGTTAGCTGATATGGGCATATTTAGTTAAAATATTCATGCATTATCTTAATACTTTATGTTGATTTTATCTCATTTAATGAAAAAAGATGCTTAATTAGTTTTAAATTTTCATTTTCATCAATAAAGACATGCTCGGAAGGAAAAGGAATCGGAATTGGGGATTGGAAGCTTGGATCTTGGATTTTGAAAAAAGAAGGATCTTGGTGGACAGCTTGACCCATCGTCAGTGTTTTGGCCATATCTCATGAACCGTAACTCCAATTGACGAGATTCAAAATGTTTTGAAAACTAAACACAATTTTGGACGAATTTTGTGTTTTGAGAAAATGTTGATTCCAAGAGAACTCGACGAGTTGGGCCTCAACATGACGAGTTGATCAGAAAGTTTGCAATTCTCGACGCTGACTTGTCATACACGGGATATTAATGACTAACACGATGAGTTGGGTCACAAACTCGTCGAGTTGGCCCTTTTTTCAGAATTTATACATAGAAACGCTTCTCATTTAGAATTTATGCATGAACATCTCTTAATTGCTTGTCTCATATAATTTATGTCAAAACAATATTATATGCCTAGGAATAGTGAACATGAAACTGGGGGTTAACTAGAAAATAGCTAAGTCAATGTTTGAGCTTGTGTGATGAACAACCATACAAGAAGTTAATTGAATTAGTAATTTAATTAGCTAACTACAAGTCTTACTTAGCCCGAATCAATAAACTAGGAAACTCATTAGTTTAACCAATTGGTCACTGTTTGAATTGATTTGTTTTCTAAGGATTAGTAATAGTGAAGATGAACCTAATCACATTAATCGGTAGCCAATGACAAACGAATCCATTGTATTTGTCATAAAATCAACCATAGGAATAAGTGAGTCGAATCTGAACAAAAGTCTCTTTTATTATTGAAACTAGTTATATTCTATTCTTTTTAGTTGTTAGTTGCCTTTGTTTAAGTGTTATTTGATTGCTTAAGTTTCTAGTCTTGCAAAACTATAGAAAACCCCCTTTCTATTACTTGTTTTATTTAGATAATATTAACATTTATTTTAATTGTTTACCGTTCCCTGTGTTCGATAACCTACATGCTTGAACTATATTACTAATCGATAGGTACACTGCCTTTCGTGTGTTTATTTTGTTTCTAAGTTAGTAGAATTAAAACTAGTGCATTTCACACACATCATTAGCTTTGCCCGGATGGTATCGAATGTCACACTCATGCTCATTCAGCAATTCAAGCCATCTTTATTGTCTCATGTTGAGTTACTTTTGGTTGAAGAAGTGCTAAAGACTCTTGTGGTCTGTGTATATGACACACTTCGTGTGAAACAAGTAGTGTCGACAGATCTTCAAGGTGAAAGTTATAGCTACCAATTCCAAGTCATGGGTGGTGTAATTATTCTTGTGAGTCTTGAGTTGGTGCGAGGCGTAAGCGATCACTTTGTCTGTTTGCATAAGTACGTATCCCATGCCCTGATGTGATGCATTGCAATAGACAACAAAGTCTTTGTTTCCTTCCGGAAGTGAAAGAATCGGCCCACTACACATCATGTGTTTCAACTTCTGAAACACAAATTCTTGTTGTTCTTTCCATTCGAACTTAGTATCTTTCTGTGTAAGTGTTATGAGGAGTTTTTATATCTTTGAGAAAAATTCTATAAATCTCCTGTAATAGCTTACCAATCATAGGAATTGACGCACCTCTGGTGGCATCGTGGGTGCTTCCAAATTCATTATGGATTTAACCTTGGAAGGATCTACGTGAATACCTTTGTCACTTACCTCATGTCCTAGAAAGTGTACTTCTCTGATCCAAAATTCACACTTCAAGAATTTTGCGTACAATTTCTCCTTCCTTAGAAACTCCAAAATGATTTGAAGGTGTTGACCGTGTTTCTCCTCTGTTCATGAGTATATCAATATATCATCAATGAATACGATCATGAATTTTTCAAGGTAGGGTTTACAGACATATTTCATTAGAACCTTGAAGATTGTTGGAGAACTATTTAAGCCAAAAGGAATAAGTCTGTATTGAGTTCTAAATTCCGTCTTCGGAATGTCCTCCTCTTGGACTCGAAGTTGATGGTACCGTGACCTTAATTCAATCTTTGAGTAAAAGTTGGATCCTTGGAGTTGATCGAACAGATCGTCAATCCTTGGGAGTGGATATGTGTTCTTGAACGTTAACTTATTCAGTTCTCGGTAATCAATGCACATTCTAAAGGTTCCTTCCTTCTGCTTGACGAACGGCACCGGGGCTCCTCAAGGTGAGAAACTTGGTCTTATAAATCCTTTATCCAAAAGCTCCTAAAGTTGATCGGACAACTTTTGCATTTTCGAAGGGGCTAATCGGTAGTGAGATTTTGCAACTAGTGTTGCTCCTGGGACTAGGTAAATTCAAAATTCAACATCGCGAATTGGCGGTAGTCCAGGCAAGTCCTTCGTAAATATATTAGGAAATCACATACTTGTGGTATTTCCTTGATTTCATTCTTCTTTCCCTTATTGTCTACAATGTGGGTCAAGAAAGCGTGATACTTCTTGTGGAGGTATTTTTTTCCTTCATGCAAGAGATAAAGCTTTTTCTGGTCTTATATCCGTAGATTACTAAGGATTCCCTATTGGGTAAGGGTAATCATAGTGCCTTGTCATAGCATAAGATCACAAGTCAGTGTGGCAATGACCAATCCATTCCAATGATTGCATCGAAGCTACCAATGGTCATTGGCATAAGGTTGACATGAAAAGTGTGGTGATTGAGAGTTAGAAGGCAATTTTCTAGTATTTCCTAAGTACTGCTGGATTCTCCATTGGACATTTCTACTATATAAATCTCATCTAAGTTCCTATACTTATGGCTTAAAATTTTTCCAAACTTAGGCGTAATAAAACTTCTTTCATCACCGAAACCAAAGAGTATATTTGCGTATAAACCGTTAACAGGAAAAGTACATGTCACAACGGTAGGGTACTGAATGGCATCCTTCGTGCCAATCACAAACGCTCTTCCCCAGGAGTTTCCTCTCTCATTCCTCAGCTTTGGCAGTTCCTTTTGATGTGCCCAAAAATCCGACACTCAAAGCAGGCTTGATTATTTGGCAAGGCAACCATGTCTGGGTTGGTTGTGGCGATACGAGTAGTAGCGCGCTGGCGGAAATATTTCTCGGTATGTCCTCTATGATTGCACCTAGTACAGTGCATGCGGTTGTTGGAGTGGTGGAAGTGACAAGAGTTACACTTCAGGTGTTTTCCCGTGTACTGTCCTTGAGATGCGGGGACTACAGCCGGTGTCGGGGTCGGACTGATGGCATATGCCCTGATAGTTTCTAGTCTCTTGTTGGGATATTTCTTAAACATACCCTTGAATTCGCTTCCAGATTTGCACTTGTTTTCCCTTGACCTCGGGATGTCAATCTTCTGGACCAATGTGCCTCTTCATATTTCTTGTTTGGTTAGGCTGTAAGCCAACCATTTGGCACAATTGTATGTTGATGGTCGAGAGGTTGTGACAAACCCTTGAATGGGTTGAACCAATCCCTATATGTACCTTTCCACTTTATTGTGCCCAAGGGTCACAAAGTTTGGGCAAAGGGTAACGAGGTTTTTGAATCTGTTAGTGTAGTGGAGATGTCGGCGTCGCTCATGGTCAAGTTCCACATCTCTTGTTGTAGTTGTTGTATCTCCTCTCTAGGACAATACTCCTCGATGAGCATCTGTTTCAGTTTATCCCAAGTTAACGCATTAGCACTTGAGAGACCCATGGTCTTGACGTGGCCATTCCCCTAAGACATAGCCGCGTCTGCAATAGTGCAAGCAACGAACTTAACCTTGCTTCCCTCGACACAAGAGCTGATTTCGAAGATAGAATGTGTCTTCTCGATCCATCTGGTGATGCCTACAATTCCCTCGTTCCCATAGAATGCTTTAGGTTTACAATTTGAAAAGTCCTTGTAGGTGCACACCCGTTGAGCACCTTCATGGTTAACTTGGGAGCTTTCTCCTCCTACTCCTATGCCAAAGTTCATGTGGAAATTACTTGCAAGTGTGGCTTGCACTTTACTATCCTTTTCTCGACCATTGCCTCAATAGATGTGTGGTCTAGAGGCGGGTTACTTTGTTCTGACTGAGCATCCTGCTTAGCATGAAGGCCTTGGCTAGATCTAATAATTCTTGGGGGTGTCATTTCTAGATTCCTAAAGTTAGTGCTGAGACGTGAGTTAATTCGTCGAAATTAGTAAGTTCATACCCTCATGGTTAGGTCGTAGTGTGTTAATGTTAGTTTTTAATGGAAACAACCACAAAAACATAGATTTCATGAAAACATATAAGTATACCATGCATCATAATTGCACAAAAAACTACCAAAACATGGGGGTGGTTAGGATAGTAAAAAGCTATGGAGTTACAAAACATGCGTGTATGAGCTTTTCCCCATATTCTAACCTAAAAATGAAAAGTAGTAGTATCCCTCTAAGCCGTCATGATAGGGAAAAACAAAAGAAAACTAGAATCCACAGTACACTATCGAGAGAGCCTTTAACCGAACTAACTGCCTATACACAAACTCTAACCCACCATCAAAAAGAGAAAATCGTGACTCCATCCTATCCACCTAGAGCTCCAATCGGTCTGTGTGGCTGATCACCCCCTCCAGCACCCGACGATGGAACTGAGCCATGTGACACCAGTCAAATTTTGGTCAAAAATAAATTGATCAATAATCATAATTGGGATGAACCAAGTGGTAGAGATTGTAACAAGGTTTCCAAAAATATAAAGAACACTGAAATCCAAGTTATAACGAAGAAGTTATGACCAATCGAAAATCCGCGATAAAACCGGCAGAACACTGTTCAGTGTAAAAAGCAAATTTTCGATAAAAGGCTTTTTAGCCTTAAAAATCTAAACAAATGTTATAGAATATGTTAAACCGATAACGTTCATAAAAAGAACGTCAAAATCTGACTTCGTATGAGGAAGTTATGATTTTTCGAAGTTTCGGTTTAGCAGTAGACAACTAAAAATTCAAAATATAAATCAATCGATATTTAGCTGACGCAACTTAAACGAGAATCGAAGGTCTCGTCAAAAGTAGCACAACGGTAAAAAGACAGACGAAAACGGACATCGGATGAAGAAGTTATGAATTTTCAACGGATTTTCCTGTCCCGGTCTGTTGAAAATAATAATATTAAAAATAAAGTCAAAATTAGCCGACGAAGTCTAAACGAAAGTCGTAGAGAATAATTTTACCTACGCGTGCATATAAAGAATGTCCAAAAACGGAGTTCGTATGCAAAAGTTATGAATTTTAGAAGTTTTTGGCTCAAAAACCGAGAAAAATCGCATAGTCACCATTCTGCCACGTCACCCTCTCATGCGAGGCGCCACGTGTCACCTTCTGATAGGACCGCAAATTGCCGTGTCACCATCGGATTGGACCGCAGCTGCGGTCCAGTAAGAGGCTTACACCATCGCATGAGACACACCGCGGACCCTCGTGGCCTTCTCCTATTGGACCGAAGTTCGGACCACTCAGAAGCCTCCACGTCCGAAGCCTCGCCCCGTGTTCACTTCACATGTCCGACGCGTGTGCTGCTGGCTCCTCGCCCTCACCACCTATCTTCTTCGGACCGCACCCTCGCACCCTTATATAAAGGGTGCGAGACTTCTCGGATTTGAGAGGTTTTTCACCCCAATTTTCATCATTTGTCACCCTTTCACCCCCTCGACTTTCTCACGACCCCGAAGGCCCCAGTATCACGTCTAAAGCCTGAAGCAAGCTCCAGAGCCCCGGAATTCTCGAGAATTCATCCTCTCTCCTGTTGAAACTCTGCCTGGTTTGAGCCGTTTTTTTTCGTCAAACAAACTATTTTTCGGGAAACGAAACGCTGCCCGAATCACCGCTTATCAAGGTGAGTTCATACCCCTATAATTTACCTTTTTAATGGTTTCTAAATGCTTTTTTTTTTGGGGGGGGGGGGGGGGAATACATGTTTAACACAATATTAAATTGTGTTAATAACTGTATGTGATAATAATCACACAAAGAGTTTCTTTATGTTTTCAAGAATTACCAAATGCATCCAAAATGAGTTAAAGCCATGTTAAATCTTTAAAGTCATGTAAACTCCGTTAAATTCTTTGAAAAATGTTTTATAAACTATTTCAAATTATAAATGCCAAAAATCATGTTTATATATGTATAAATATATAAATAAGATTTGAAGGACTTAGGACTAATGAATTATCTTATTTCCTTTTACTTGTTTGGATGTGGAGTTAAGGTTGTGCTATTTGTCCGAAGGTCGTTTCCTTCTTAATTATATATATTATACATATATTAGTATAAAAAGGTCACTCCTTTTGGTATCATTAGCTATGTATCAGGCTGAGCAAAGGTGTTCATCCATGAGAAATGATGTTAACCAGATAGAACATATAAATCATAATAGGTATAATTTATGATTCAAAATTAAATTTACAAGTATGATTCACTTTCCAAGGAAAGTACCAAGACTTATTTAACTATACCAGGATATGTATAATGCCTTTAATATACGAATAACATATTAAAGAAGTAAAGATACATCATACCGGGTTTGCATTAACAAAGGTACGATACAGAGTACCAGGGTTAGTAATCACGGGGTAATAATACATCATACTGGGTTTGCATTAACAAAGGTACGATACAGAGTACCAGGGTTAGCAATCATGGGGAAATAATACATCGTAAATATCATTGAAACAATAAATTTGTGAGACCCTTCACGGTGTACTTATCTAAGTACGACTTTAAGTCCTGACCTATTAACCATAATCTCTTGTAGGGAGAGCGTGAATTTGTGTATAGATCTATATGGGACTGACAATCCCGCACCTCTACTGTTCGTTATAGTTTGGCCGGCAGGCCTAGGGTGTCAAATATCATTCCATTCTGATGCCTGAAGAACGTCGCCGCAGACATATCAGTCATATTAGTATGGTTAATAGAACTCATATGGATAAAACAACGAGTGAATTACTAAGTAATATACTTCTCTTAAAACAATAAGAAAATAGTTACATCCCGACCAAATATACCTTCTGTAGTTTTACTTACAGTAAAAGCTACGTATCATGAAATCAAGTATGGTAAATATACTTGTACTTCTGTTTTTGAACATTTAAAACCACAAGGCAGTATTATGGATAATATAATATTTTCCAGGATTAATACTAAGGCTTTTACCATAGAGCACATATAACTAAGAATACTTTTACAAATGAAACGGTTTATGGAATTAAACCACTCTTTCAAAAGAAACGGGTTATGGGATTTAACCACTTATACAAAGGAAACGGTTTATGGGACTAAACCACTTTTACAAATGGAACGGTTATGGGATTAAACCACTTTTACAAATGAAACGGGTTATGGAATTAAACCACTCATCAAATGGAACTTAGTCATTCAATCTCTGTAAACTAGTATAACATAAAAGACCTTTAGTGGTTAATTCTATAAGTCCTTAGTTATTACATCAGAGTTATATATAAGTAATATCCGATTGAAAGTGAAATGTGTGAGTTCCTCCTTACTTCATGTTCCTTGTTTGATTGTGGGCTTAGGGCAGATACACCCATTTGACTGTCAGTTCGATATTAGGTTATACATAATTAGTATAAACTAAGTAATTAAAGAGGAAAACTATTGAGGTTATCAGTTTATCACCTCAGGAAATATAGGATTTTCTGGAGGAACCAGTGAACTTTTCCAAAGAACCTAGAGTATACTTAACAGATATAAAATACTTATGAACTCACCAGCTTAAATGTTGATATACTCTTTTCAAATAACTTGTATTCTCAGGAATCCAGTAGACAGGTACACTCCCGAAGCTCTTGAGAAGACTACCTAGTACCGTACCGTGACTCTTGTCTTCTACTATACCTACTTTGGTGTTTGAATATGTAATGTTTAAACACTTATGTAAAACTTATACTTATTAATGCAAATAGTTGTTTTTACTTGGATTACTATATTGCAGGTGTTGTGATACTTACATGAAGTCCTCCGCCCCCGAACGTTTCCGCCGTTCTGGTTTGGGGGTGTGACAGGCCACGTCCCTTGCCTCTTGTAGCTGGTCCTGGACGAGTAAGGTCCAAATTTACATTATGTCCCTCTACTCCTCCAAGTACCACACTTGTTCTGTGAGCTGCATCAAGGTCATCCTCAATAAGAAGGGTTCAGAGTCCATCGCTTCAAGGCGATGTGAGTATCGGGCGGTATATGGTACCAGAAGAGAGATAGCTTACTCAATAGGAGTATTCGGGGGCAGGGGGAGGTGTAGTAGATGACTCCCCCACCTTGAATCATGAGCCAATATCCTCTTTCTGCATCCAGGCTCGTATCTGAGGCATCCAAGTGCCGTCTCCATAGGGTTTCTTTGTTGGTGGTGGTGATGTTGGTGGGGATGCCGCTCTCTTCCGAGAGGGATCAATTGTAGTCTTCCTTGGGGTTTGCTTCTCCTGAGTGTGTGTGTGTGTATATATATATATATATATATATATATATATATATATATATATATATATATATATATATATAATGTAAGATCTATGTGTGAAGGAGTGGGACGAGGATGTGAGATCTCTGGTGAGGTAGTAGTGTCCTCCTCGTCCTCGTCGGGCTCGTACTCAGAACTGAGAAAGTCTAGCACGGTTGGTGTGTAATTTGGTGAAAGAGTTGGTTCTGATAGGTGCTCAACCGGAATATAATCGGGCTCAGTGTCATCATTGTCCTCCGTCTCTGGGGTATCGACAGGGTCTGTGTCAACAAGTACCGCATGCTCTTCCTTTGATGTGGAAGCTACCCTCCACGATCCATCGCCTACCATGCTCTCAGCAAACCTGCATAAGACATCAAACATGAAAGATGTTTATGAGAGATATGAAGATCAATTAAATATATCCAATTATAAGTATGTAATATATAGTACCCGTAACTCCCGAGTCCCCCTACTATGTCGAAAGTCAGTGGTTCCTAGGGCATGAAATCCTCAAGTGCTAATGTCGTTGAGCTAGAAATATCAAGACGTAGAAGTTAAGAAGCCTTTCAGCATAGAATCCTTGTTTATTTATCCAATCAAGAAGTCCTCAAGCATTTATATTTCCAACCACTGTATCTTGGTTTTGTCGTGCGTCCGTAGAACCATAATAAAACTTAGTTGCACATTCCAGGTCTAGTTGTGGTACAGCTGGTGTACTATACCAAATCTACAAAGGGTTTTTGATCTAAAATCCTGAGTTACCACTTTGTGGGTTCATGTTGGTGGATAGTAGATATATTTGTATGGGCGTATGTATATCGCTCTATATCTTTTAATCTTTGTCGATCTGGGTGTATTAATTTTTAGGGTTTCATACTCAAAGACTATCAAGTAAGGATTAACCATATGAGAAGTACCAGAGGGTAGGATCATTTTACCATGTAGTCGTTCTGAAATCCAATAACCCAAGTGATAGTTCAAACTTGTCACCTCTCCTGTAAGTAGTCGAGAAGTAGGGTCATTAATATTAATACTTATTTATTAGGTTTAAGGGGTTAAACCTAATTAGAGTGTAGCCCTCGATTATAATTGTATTTTCCTAAGGAATTACTAGTTTGCTATAATCTAAAGCTCTGATACCAATCTGTCACAACCCTAGCCGGTGGCGGAAGCCCCAGGCGACGTTAAGATGTTGGGATTTCAGGCTAAATATATATATTGAGTAATACACAGGATATACTGAACAACATTGCCATTTAATCATTAAATAAATATGTTACATAATTGTTCAAGGTACAAGTAGGTTACAAAAGCAAAGTACAAAAGTAAAGCACATAGACTCTAGGCTGCATCAGCGGGGTTATCTCCTCCTTCAGACGAGTTCATTCTTCTGAGAATACATGTGGTTTGAGAGGTCAACATAATGTCAGTGAGTCCAAATGATTGTGATTTTTAAAGCCTGTGTGTTTTAGTTATCTTGTTTATCCTAAAATAGCTTCCTTAAGTTTGTGTTTACTATCACTGGTTTCTTAAGTTGGTTCCTAGTAGTAGTCTAAAATAGTTAGTTTTAGTTTAAGAAAGTTACGATGACTTCCTATAATCGAGCTATGATTTTTGATTCCAAAAATCCACGACGCTTCATCGGACGTCGCTATATGTTTAGAAACTTATGACTACTTCGACTTGCTGTCGGGTTGTAGCTAGCAACCACAGGTGGGAGTGTCAATTATGTATAGATATATACATATCTCTCCCTTTCACTTAATATTTAATGATTATTGGACGGGAGCTAGCTGAAAATCTATCAACGTGTTGAAGAATCGTGTCTCATCTAACTCTTGTTGTGGGGGCCACCCTTGGTCGAATGTGTTGTTATTCGCGTTGTATTTATATGGGTTTACTAATTATATATATATATATATATATATATATATATATATATATACACACACACACACACACACACACATATATATATATATATATATATATATATATATAGTTAGTGTTTTACGTAGCTGAGTATTTGGGCGGAGTAGCACTAGGTACTAAGCTTATCTAAAGGGTTTCTATAATAACGAGTTTCAGTATTTCCTGGCAACTCGCCAGCGTGACAACTAAGGATGATGTTATCTATCTTAGTGGTTTAGTATAACGACTAGGCATAATATTAGCAAAAGAGTTCGGACAGAGTATCTACCGGCATAATATTATCTGAATGTTATGAGCATAATTATCTAACTATAGTGAGTAATAGCTATGCTAAGTTGCATTTTATACATGTAGCCCCCTCCTACGAAAAGGTTTGGAAAATGGGGTCGTGAACTCACCTTTGTGTATGACACTGTTACAGTAGGGTAAAAACCAGAAGTTCACACTTCGAGAGATGCTCGGGGCGGTGGCACGTGAAACGAGGTAGAGAGAGAACTAAAGAGAGGGGTGAGGAAATGAGCTGTCAGAGCCTACTATTTATAACAACTTTTGGAGTTCGCGCCATGCAAATGCGTGTGAATCATACGATGCTGCCACGTGTCGTCTCCTCAGTGTGCCACATCATCCCATATCCAGATGTATCGGGTGTTAGGTGCGCAACGCACAGCGCACGAGCACACATGAAGATAGAAATTCAAATTTGAAATTCCAAAATTTTTGCATACGAACTCCATTCCCAACAGCTCTAATATATCCGTGTAGGTCTCGTCATTCTCTACAACTTTCCTTTTGATCGTTTTTGTCTAGTTTGGACTTTAATTTTTCGATCTGTTTTTATTACCGTTATGATTATATATATATATATATATATATATATATATATATATATATATATATATATATATATATATATATGGTAGGTTCAAATGTAGACGGACATCTATGGTGCGAATGTGTGGACAATGCTATTATGTAAGAATGACTAACAAAATATATTGTTTGCTAATGTGAATACGTTCAATCTCATATAAGGGTTATCATTATCATGCATTATCATTAATTAAATCGTCTATATGGATATGTTAGTTTTTTTTATAATTCACATTCTGTCAGAATTTGTTATTAATAATTGTAAACTATAAGAATGAAAATTAGCAAAAAACGATATGTGAGAACAAAAATGAATAAGAATTAGTTAGGATGCATAATAATGACGATAATTGTGTGACATTGAATGTATTCAAATTAACGAACAAGTTATTTTCTTAGTTATTCTTGTCGAATAACACTATCCACACACGCTCGCACAGTAGACGTTATCCACAATTTAACCTAGCCCTATATATATATATATATATATATATATATATATATATATATATATATATATATATATATAGGGTTAGGTTCATGTGACACAAATGAATTTTGTGAGACGTGGGGACAAGATAAGAATAATTCATTTTGTTTGATCAATGGCTGAGATTAAACCATTATATCTCAAAAAGGAGACGGTGGCATTTTTGAAATATTCATAAACTTCCTGATTAAGTCAAAAACAAGGAGGGGTAGAAGTGTAAATTTTCACTCAAAATGAACAGATATTGTCTTCTCCTTCTCCATGACGTTTTCTTTCATCTTCTTCTGAAAAATGCTTCTAGATCAAAATTTCTTTCATCTTATTCCACAAAAACCTGATATCGATCCAAATCATCTACAAATCTTTTTAATTTTATTCCATAAAACCCTAAAAATCTATATATTTGTCTAGAAATTGAAACAAAAACCCTAAATCTTATTCGTACCGATCTACCTCGAATCCGACTAAAATACTTCGTTTTCTAGCTTTCTTACCCAACATCTATTATCAGGAACGACTTCTTCAACACATTCTGATTCAGATTCTATAGCTAAATCCCTAGAAAGCTGATAATGATCTAATTTTGAATCGCATGACTCTGATTCGGGTTTTATATCGTCAATATCATCAAACATATGCCAATGTGA
The DNA here is from genome assembly GCF_002870075.4 of Lactuca sativa. Classification (NCBI taxonomy): domain Eukaryota; kingdom Viridiplantae; phylum Streptophyta; class Magnoliopsida; order Asterales; family Asteraceae; genus Lactuca; species Lactuca sativa. Next base: position 22,575,106 of record NC_056629.2, read on the forward strand.
TCTGATTCAGCTTTGAATCTAAATAATATTTCAAGTATTTAGAATATGATTTGATTTTTGAAGTTGGTTTTTTTAATTTTTTTAGTCGATCTAGTAAAAATTGAGTAAAATAGTGTTTGATAACTTGATATTCTAGATATTTTGAGTTTATAAGTCAAATGCTGCTTCTTAATTTGATTCCAAAAGTTATTTTGTTTGATTAAGTTGATGATGTAGTAAAAATTTAGTATGATAGTTTTTGATAACTTGATATTCTAAGTATTCTGACTTTGTAAGTCAAATGTTACTTCCTAATTTGATTTCAGGTGTTATTTTGTTTGAGTAATTAGATGATCTTGTAAAAATAATTTAGTAAAATTATGTTTGATGAGTTAATATTCTTGGTATTATAATTTGATGATTCATATGTTAGTTCATAATTTGGTTTAAGATGTTTTACTGATCAATCAGACTTTACTTCCTAATTTGATAAGACAAAGCTAATTCATGTACTCCTATATTGGTCTTGCTTTATGGTGTAAAATTAATATTTTTATGTATAATATTCTAAGTTTTCTTTTATCATAACTTATTTATAATCAAAGGAACAATTCATGTCATACTTTATTAGTAGAGTGAAATGATGTTGATTAATATTAAAATTTTGTAGTTTAGGCTTTATGATATCAAAATTGTAGTATTATATATATTTTGAGGCATATTAGTTAGCGAAAGCATTTCCTCACAGTCATTCTTATGAAGGAGGGAATCTTATGACACTTAGATTTTAGTGGTGTATGTGTTCCTATCCATGCGAATTTGCCCAAAACCAAAGTTTGCGACAAATCTAAACTCATATGGACCGAACCTTCTTAATCTTGATCTCTTGCCTTATGGTAACACGGCTGCCCACCATGTCTTCCAAGTAGTTAAGCAGCTCACCCTTTCCTATCAATGTACTTTTCATTGATCAAAGTGCTTGCCTTTTATGCGTTCAAATGAGAACTCATAGAACTCACATGCATAATTAACTCAATTGGAACCGCACAAAAACAGGATAGTGTCAACACAATAAGCTGTAAACCTTAACTCGTGTGCTAGTGATGATCGATAAGGTTTAATCTTGATTAGTTCTTGAAACCTTTCAAGACCATTAAGACTCCCACTGACTCCTTGACATATAAGATTCTCTTGTCAATAAACATTTCTCGACAAACAAATATTCAAGAGTTAGTGTAGCTTTTATCAAGACAAAACACTTCACAAAATTGGTCCTAGTTGGTCTTTGTCTTATCCAAGACATCACAACTTTCCACATTTGATGAATGTTATAAACCTTATTAATACTTGTCACTCAATGTCACAATGTTAACTCTAAGACTTGGTTTTGGAACGAAGTATGATTGACTTCTTGATTTAACCATTTCTTCAATTCTTGATTCCTCTTCTCAGACATACTATTACACTAAGACTCACTTAGAGGATCTATTGAGATATGGTTCTTAATCATTAAGACCTATCATAAAACATAATAAAAGGCACTCTCCCTTATTCTTAGAATAGAGAAAATTTTATCTTTCCGCCTACTTGATTCTTCTTTATTCGTTCTGCTATTGATTGAAACTCTTTCAATCAACTGAGAATTACAATTAATCTCATAAGTATAATCATATTTACTTAACCTTAGTAAATCATGACGAATATCTTTGTTACTCTTGTGGTGGACTTGATCAACACACAACCTTGTGTACTCGATCTCCTATTCCTTCACTTGACACTTTGTCAATGAATTAGTCTAATTTCCAAACATGAAATTTCTCATTATTCTTGCAACCAAGTTGTATGATTCCAAGTTTCTATCCAATTGAAACTTGGGGGATGAGAAACGTTCCCTATTTGGTAAATTCTTGACCTTTGCACAAATAACATAATTAAGAATCAAATCCATTATTGCTAATAATAGAAACTTACAAACATCAATTTTTCATACACGCCATTGCAAGGATAAATAAATAATATAAAATCAAAATTTATTTTATTGCGGAAAAAATATGTCCTTACAATGCAATTTAATTGAAAAACTATGTTAATACATATTTCTTAGCAATCTTATTCTAACTCCAAGTAGTAGCTCATGATTCTAATCTTCAAGTAATGTGATCGAAATCCATTTCTTCACGATTAGATTCCGCTCACTTCTTCCCTTAAGCTTCCTTTCTTTTCTTTGATCCTACAAAACATAGAAATGCAATCTTATCACATCATGTATTAAGAATCTAGAATAGGAACTTAAAAGAGTTAGTTAATGGAATTTACCTAAAGTAGAGCCATACGTTTTGACTCTCCCATCTCTTAGATCTCTTAGGTAAATAGGGCAGCTTCGTCTCCAATGCCCCTTCTCTTGGCAATAAAATCAAATTGACTCTTTTAGAACAGCACACAAAACTACTTCTGACTTTGCCTTTCTCTTATGATCAAACGTTTCGATCATGGCATGCCTTTAGTTGCCATTGCCTATATCCATAGAGGTCTGGAAGGCAGATCCACCAATCAACTTTGCTTTTCCAGTGCGCCAAATCATTGCTGATTCAGCAGCAATAAGCATATAGGTGAGATCGATGAGGGTTACGTCATGGTTCATCATATAATACTCTCTTATGAACTCACTATATGAGTTAGGAAGTGACTGAAGAACCCAGTCAACAGCCAGCTCCTCAAAGACAATAGACCCCAACATTCTTCACTTATCAATGTGTGACTTCATCTCTAGGATGTGTGCACACACTGACTTTCCTTCTTCATGTTTACTTGTCAAAAGGGCTTGAGTGAGTTTGAACTTTTCAATCTTTTGAACTTGTGGGTTAAGGAGAATAATAGGAGGAGGTGGAGGAAGTGAAGCATGATCTCGTGTTCCTCGATCAAATCGTGGAATATCATCTTCATGTGAAAAACTTGTTCCACGGGATTTGGGAAGACCATAGTTGTCATACTTTGACATCTACAAAACAGGAGAAAAATTAAATTCAAGTTAGTTGATTGATTGAGTCCTTATTAAATCACCCAAATTAGATATTAAGGCTAGGACCCAACACAATACTCTACAACCTAGAAAAAGGATGACGTAATCTAGTTGCAGAATATTTGAAGGTAAGTGAATGACGATTCACTAATTTCCACCATGAAAAACGAAAAAGAAATTTAAGTTTTAAATCTATTGAAAATACCTAGATCTTTTTAGATTCATTGAACTTTTCAATGGCATGTTTAAATCTCGATATGCCCCTCTAGTTTGTGACTGGGATACCGAGGATCACAAAGCGGGTGTGAATAACCATGCAAACTTACATGGTGCCCCCACATGTTACAGTCACCTATTCGATGTGTCAGTTAACCACACACGCTCCACCGAACTATGAAAAACATTGAGTCACCCTTTGCTACCTTTACTTAGAACCATTTAGTGTGCCAGTTAACCACACACGCTCCACTAACGTCTTCGCAAGGGTACAAAGTGTAATTTCATGGAATTGCATCAATTCACTTTTGCCTAAAGTAACTAAGATTAGGAATTTGAAAAGCATTTAGTTACTTTTGTACTTCATTATACTTATAATGGAAGGTTTCTGTCTTATCCTACCTGTTCGGCTAACAACCCTCCACTAGTCAAGAGTGCGGTGGGTAAGAGTGGATACCCATTCAATCGCCATTTTATAGGCAATTTCCTTAAACACCCCTTATAGACCAGCTTCGTGAATGAGGCCTACTAACGGTAAGACTGACTTTTACTCATACATACATATATATATATATATATATATATATATATATATATATATATATATATATATATATAATATTAGATTTTTAATGTTATATATAGTATAGGGTGTATTTTACACTTTTAAAATACTGGGTGGTCAAATTTAACAATTATACTTTTAATTTAATTAAATTGTAAACCAAAACTTTATGGATTTATTAAACATCTTTTAATTACACACTTTAATTAATTAATAAAACCATAAGGGTGTGATTTGAACTTTTCAAAACAATACTAGGGTTTTAGAATTTAACATTTCTAAATTAAACTTTTAATCAACTTTTAAATTCCAAAACTTGAGGGCAAGTTTTGAAACATTTCAAAACATTTGGTTTTAACTTAGTTAAATTTCAAAACCAAAACCTTTAAGTTCTAATTTAAACTATAAAACCTAAAGGGATTAATTTGAAACTTTTCCAAACTTTGTCAAGAATATTCTAGATCACATAATTCAAATAAGGCAATTAACAATTAATTGGTGGTTATCTAGTTAGATCTAGTTCAAATTCTTGCAAGATAATGATCAAATAATTCATATAATTTAAAATTTATCAAATAAGGTAACAATTATCTAATTAAATGACCAAAATCTTTTATTTTGACAAAGATAAACATAAGGAATCAATAAAATTCGAATTTTATTAATTTAAACAATTATGACAATTATCCTAAGTCAAAATAGGTAAAAATCCCGAAAAACCGCCTGTCTGACAGCTAAACTCGCCGAGTCCCCTTATGCACTCGCCGAGTTCACCCTACTCGCCGAGTCCACATTGGAACTCGACGAGTTTGTCAGGCAGATGGCCAAAAACTCAATCTTGCAACATGAATGAATGTACTAGGCATCAATATAATAGAAACCAATCAAGGCTCTGATACCACTGATGGGTTTTAGTCATAAGAACATCCTATGTGCTCATGTAACCCTAATGCTTGGATCTAGGTTTCTCTATTGTACATGCAATTCATCCAAGACTTTAAACCCTAGTTCTAGCATACAATTAATCGTATTAACATGTGAAAGGGTTTTTAGATCTTACCTTGATTGTTATGTAGCAATAACAATCTCAAATCCTCCTTTTAATGACTTTAGAAAGCTTAGAGTCACAATTGTCACTCCTTTAATGGTTCACAAACACCAAGAGCAAGAGGATGAAGAATAAGGAGAGAGGTGGCTGCCCAAAACGTGTAGAAACCCTAGTGGAACTCTTAGCCACGTTTTTTGGGCTTAAGGGAACTATATATACATGTAGACTATTAGGGTTTTCAACTAGGAAACCCTAATTTGACTGCTTAAGCCCTAAGCAGCCCATGGACCCTTTTAGAATATCCCTTGGACGATTTCTAATGGGTTTCCCCATAGAATTCGTCCAACCTATTATTCCAAGGTAATCCATAGCCCAAATGCAATTATCTTATAATTACAGTTCCAGTCCCTTAAGTTTAATTAATCTCTTTTAGCCACAAAATTAATTATAAATTAATTCTTGACTAATATTAATTAAACAATATGATTTCTCCTTTAATATATCATTCTCATAATATATTAATAAATCATAATTAATCCTTTCTCTCCATAATTCATCTTATCAAGTTGCTTTGGTGAAGGCAACCCCAAAGGACCATGCATCATCGGGTCAAGTACATACCAAAATAGTTATGGACTTAGACACTAATCCAACAATTATGAAGTGTTATACTCTACTTTACATTAAGTTGATCGTTCTAAAAAATGTATAAAATTTTGGTATTTGATTTTATACTAGGTTGTGAAAACAATGCATTGATTTTATTTTTTTGTTTTAACAAAGTTTGGTATATGTTTTGATGTAGATCAAATAAGAAAAATAAGCTAAAGAATTTGGAAATCTTGATAAAGAAACTTGGAGCAAGACGATGATGAAAGGGATCGATGCAAAGAACGCATTGAAAGGGATATTAAAGTAGATTTGTTGAAAGTTTGGAAATATGTGGTTGTGAAAGACATTCATACATTTTCTCTCTTATAGTTTATGTATTTTAAACAAAGTGTGTATGGACAATAGTTATTTTTTGAATGGTTAAATGGTTGGTCAATATTTAGTTGAACATTATGTATTGTTGGAAATATGATTTGTAAAAATTTAGAATAATATTTATATGTTAATATTAATAAAAGAAAATCATATTTACTTTGAATGATACATTTTAATTTTTTTTCTTATTAGGACATCATGGTTGTCAATAGAATATTCTTTTAGAATAACATTATAGGTGTCTGTATATATATAAAATATTTTAATAGAGTAATATTGTGTTGTTAACATTTAATATTATGAAACTATGTATAGTATTCTAATATTAAAATACAATATTCTAAAAATATGCATTAACGTGTAAAATGAACTTATATTTAATATGTTATTGTTACAACATCATGGTTATCGATAGAATATTCTGACAGAATAATATTATAAGTTTATATATGTAGAATATTCTAGTAGAATAAATTTATATATTGTTTGTTTTCATATGTATATAGGTAATGATTTTTTAGAATAGTAAATATTTTAAAATTAATATACATATGTACAATATTCTAATATAGTAATTTTATGAGACCTTCAACATATTGTATGGATAGTGTGTAATGTTAATAGGATCTTCCATATATTACATGAGTTTTAAGTTAATGTGTATATACATAATAATATGTTGCTTGTTTTCATAAGTTACATATACAATATTCTAATATTATAATGTTTCAAGATTATTTGACTTCTATGTAGAATATTCTAATAAAACAATGTCTAATTAAACTTAAATTTTTTTAGCACTCATTAACATGCTATTATTCTAGTTATTCTAGATGTTTACTATTTAATATTTTGTTGTTAAGATGTAATAATCCGAAATTGTATGTAATATTCTGATATTAAAGTGTAGTATTATAAAATTAATTGTAATGTGTAAAATGCACTTATATAATGTAAGATTCTAGTATTATAAATCTGTGTTTGATAACTTGATATTATAAATATTCTGATTTGACGAATTATTTTGTTAGAAATTACTTGCATTAATCTTTTTGCTAAAGTAATCTATAATGTTTTGATAGTGTTTGATATACTATGAAGTAACGTGAAATATTATGAAATTATGTGTCATATTATAAGTTTAGACATTCTGAATTTATTGGAGACAACCTGCTTCAAATATTTTTGTTAAATAATATGTAATATATGATTTTAGACAATCTATTTTTGTTGGAAACAACTTTTTTTGAATCTTTTTGTGAAATATTGTGATAGTGCTTGATTAATAACGAAGTAATGTGAAATATTCTAAAATTAGGTGTCATTCTAATTTTAGAATATGTAATATTCTAAAATTGAAAAATAATGCAATAATAATGTTCTTAATTTAATTATTAATGTGTTTTTTATTAAGGTATAACTTTCATAATATTGTTATTGAATTATTAATATCAACATTAATTTTGTTTATGTAGATAAATTGAATAAAATGACAAAATCAAAAGTCAAAAGTGTCAGATGAAACTAAATCAAACGACCTTGATGAGTAGAAAAACACTGATAATTTGAAAACCACATTTTAAGTTTGTACCATAAAACTCTATCACATGTTGGCAACTTATAAAATCTATTACATATTCATTAATATCGACACTTATAGTTACAAAATTCTAGCTTGGAATATTTAAGTTCCTTTCAAGTTGTGTTTTATCAGCTAAAACTATCTGCAACCAGAAATTAAAGAATTGCTAGAATCGAGTATGGATTACATAACCAAAGATTTGAAAATGAAGTCAATGCGTCATAACAAATGTAATTGATAATACAACAGAATACTATATTATGTAATGTAATGGATCATACAACACACCATGTACACATTAGTAAAAAAATAATCTAAATCTAATAATCTTTTTCCATACAACCCTTTACCGTACAAGAATAATCAATATTGCTAAAAGAGACATATCTAACCTTTTTTGTTTTAAAGAAAAAAAAAGATTAAAAAAAAACTATGGTAATGATCATATTCTAGAAACATATTTAAGAGCATCATGTATTTTCTTTGTACGTACATTATATTGGTTAATAAATGAAAGTACATTAGCAATCCCACCCTATACAAAACCAAATATATTGCAGTCATAATTCTACTATCTTGTTTCCTCTTTGTTGACTTTTTGATGACAAATCACATCATGATGCATACTCTATATACCACTTAATACCATTACTAATTTCTTTAAAAGTTTTACCTATAAGAGGTATCAAACTAGATTCAATATCTGGAATCTAAAACAAAGAACCATCAGATCTAATGAATTGTTTTCAAGAACTAGATTATGCTGCAACATTATAACATTGAACTACAAAAAAGAATATACCACCATCTTAACATATAAACAGAATAATGTGAATTCATATGAATTTAATCATAAAACACCACAATTTAGCATGTACATGTTATCATAATTGATATTAATAAATGTATGTTTAATATTCTATAAGAATAATATGCAGTAACATGAAATTATCAACAAGATGATGTTAATGAAAAACAAACATTGAAACATACAACAAATTGCTGAAAAACATATTGACTGAATACAATTACAAAATTAAACCTTGAAACAGATGATCTATTGTTAAATAACATATTCTAGGTTAACTTGTGTTCTAGGTTAAACATATTCAATCAATCAATATGATGTTGATTGCTAAAATCACGAATCAAACCTAGATGAATTAGGGAATCGCTAGTTACTTGAAGGTTCAATCATCTTATGCTAACATGTCAAACACATAATATGATACACGCAAGTAACATTAAAAATTGAATCTTGTTGTTCTAGGTTAAATAGAAGTAACAATAAAAGTGATGAAAATTCAAACCTTGAACAACTGATAAAATCACGATACAGAATAATAAATCACAACTTGAAAGAGCGTAAACAGTTGTTGAAGATGAAGATTAACATAAATCACTAAACACTTAAACCTCTACCTTGGACGAAAATTGATGATCACAAACCTAAAAGTCAATCACAATCTTGGGATGAATTGTTGATGTCGATATATGTAAATCAACCTCAATAAGTTCAATTATCACATGAAAATGTAGAAGAACGAAGAAGATGAACTCCAAAATCACAAAAATCGCAAATTTAATGCTTGTGATTTCGACAGGTAAGGATCATTGATCGACCGGTGAATGACGATCTCAAATACCAAGGAGAACTAGTAGAAAGAAGTGAATATTTTAGGAGAGGAAGATTAATTACATGAATATGAATATTAAGAAATATCGATCGCATAGGAGCGCTGATTTTGGTAGAATAATCAAAGCAGATGAGGATGTTCTTGATGACGTGAACATGACGTTAATAATCTATCGGATCTGGTGAAGATGTTATATTTAACCTAATGACTAATCTGCCCCTAATTAACTAATCAGTTAGATTAATTAGTGTTAATCCCCTTTTTTATAAGCCACAAGATCAAATTTGATAAAAGGCTAAGATTTGGTCCCCATGTCTCACAAAATATAGGTGGTCTCAAATGAACATATATATATATATATATATATATATATATATATATATATATATATATATATATATATATATATATATATATATATATATAGATCCGGTAAAAAAAAATTTTTGGTAGGAAAGTAACAAGTTTTTTTTCTACATATTTTTTTGACGAACAAAAGAAATGAATCAGTAGATGATTCATTTGTAAGATGATTCACAAGAAAAAATTCCCAAAAAAACAACTTTATGATTCATTTTTAAGTAAATTTAGAAAAAATTCACTTTTGTGACAATTTTAGTGAATAACAACAAAATCATTGTATAAATGAATTATCGAGATATTCTTTTTGAGAATTTTTTCTTGTGAATCATCTAATGAATCATTTTGTTTGTTTGCGAAAAAAATATGTAGAAAAAAAACTTCTTACCTTCCTACCAAAAATTTTCTTCTTATTTGATCTTGACTCTCTCTCTCTCTCTCTCTCTCTCTCTATATATATATATATATATATATATATATATATATATATATATATATATATATATATATATATATATATATATATATATATATATATATATATATATATATATCTATATATATAATGTTCAAAGAGATATAAGTGTGATATCCCAACTGTAAAATAAAATATACAGATACTATTCGAAATTTAGTTTGAGTATAATTAAATATTTAATATATGGTATTATCCATTTTCGTAATAATTTATGTAACATTAACTTTAATGGTATGAATTTTATATATTTCACGTGCTTAAGTGTCACCAACATAGCATTTTCTTTAATTGAATAATATTTGCTCCAAATAATTATATTTTATTTTATTTATTTAGTTGTAGTCACGTCTTTTAATCCTTTGATTTTTTTTTTAAATGCGACGTAGGCATCATGCAACTTGGCAAATATTTTATACAAAAATCTTGTTGCTCATCCTCGGGCAAATTTATTTTCACATTTTTTATGTCAAATTTTTTAATTTAGAACTTAATAATAATTGTTTTCATATGAGATATGTTGTAGAAATATAGACGTGTCTTTATGTTAGTTTTAAATTTGATGTGTTTATTCGTATTTTTTATTTTGTATTAATTAACGGCATTTGCAGTTAGGTAACTTAATTAGGTTAATCGAACATTACCATAAATATGAATTAGTGACGAGTCAAAAAATCAATCTGGTAATGAATGCAATCAGAAATATGAACAAAAAAAGTAAATAAGACTTGGTTTCGGATCATATTATATGTGAAGGTTGCAAGATACAAGTGTGTGAAAATTAGAGTAAAAAGTTACAAATTACCTAAGCAACAACACTATAGGCATGTTCGGGACACAATGTTTGAGAACTTCTGGCTTCTAGCTTTTAAGAAACACTAGTAAAAAGAAAAATCCTCATTCGGCGATAGGAGCGTTTATCTTTTAATATAAACAAAACACTCCAAAATCAAAAGCAACATGGAGTAACTTTCAACAAAATGGTCTAAAATCAAACGCTACCCGCTAACAGCTAGTTTTGCCGAATACGCTCATATATATAGTGCACTCATTAAATACAAAAAGTATAGTAGGACTTTGACTATCAGAGTGTTACACAATGATTGTTCCTACTAATATATATATATATATATATATATATATATATATATATATATATATATATATATATATATATATATATATATATATATATATATATATATATAACCTGACTTCGACTCTCCGATATCATCACAACTACATTTGACTCTACAATCTCCCACTTTGTTATGATTATCTAAGTCTTCAAACAACAAGTAAAGTCTTCACAACATTCAACAAAGCTCTTCTAATCTCCATGTGCCAACATATGATCTTCCTTATCTCCATTCGATCTTAAGTGGAATTCTTCTTGCATAATTCTCAAAAGAATGCTAGTAAGATCTAATGTTGAATACATCTCTTTGAAGTATGTATGAAAGAAATATTTCTTCTTTCCTCTCTCCTTCATATTTTTTCCTTGAAACACCACTCCCTTGGGTTTCATCAGAATCTCACCATCTACATTATCATTGATGTTCAAATTCTCCCTCAATTTTGAGTTTGGATTCTTCGGTTTCTTTTTGTAAGCAGTAGCCAACTTGAAGTTTGTTATTGCCATGTAAGCTAAATAATAGGCGATGAAGTTTTCGAGATGACCATAACCAATGATATATGTTGCTTTTTTTAAAATTTGATCATTATTAATATCTCTAATGAGCTTTTGTAGAGTGATAAGATCATTTAGAGTCATCAGAGGAAAATCAGCAATGGTGAATTCACAAGGAGTATTTTCTGCTCTGACGACCTTATATCGATAATTTGGAATAATACCTTCAAATATCACATCCTTTGTTATTGATATTAACGTGATTATCTTTTTCAAAGACCACATCTCTTCTTATTTCTTTCCAAGAACTGTATAAAATCTTATCTTCAAGCTTTTATACTCTTCTGTTGCTTGATAGTTATTAGGAAGCTTGAATTGAGGAAGACTAAACATCGAAGGATTGAATGGAAAATCCAACTAATCGAATAAGGAGTATTCAATTAAATAACTCTGCTTTGGTTGTTTTTCAAACACATCAACTTCTCCATAAGCAAAATTTTCGATGGTTTCATAACACTAGACTTTGTTAATGTTTCCTTTTTCAAGACCAGGTGGGTCATTCACACTTTGTCTCATAATATATTCAGTTGTTTAAGTTTCTAAATCAATATATCTTGCGTTCTTTTCTTTTCTTCCTCAGAGGGTTCAACATGAGTGCCTTTTCCTTTATTCTTTAATTCAGTTGTTGTAACTGGCTTTACCATTGAAGATCCAGAACCATCGTAATTTATATTTCTACCCTTCTTTTTACTGTAGCTTTGGCATATCAACATTCACTATCGAAGTTGTTGTTGTTGCCATTGTTTGAACATGTTTAAGAGGAATAGAAGTAGGAATTTGTCTTGAAAAGACCTTCCCAACCACATTTGCTTTCTCAGCTCCTCCAACCTTTAATGATCCACCCTTATCTCCCCCTTGTGACATGAGCCCTGGCAATAAAGTATTTGTGGGTAATCGAAGCACCAAATCCAGAATTAGAGCTAGTTGGGCTTTGAAAGATGCTTCAATTGATGACACAACAACATAATCTTCTCTTAAGATATCAAAGGTTTTGAAGAAACAACAACCTTCGATAACTCCACTTGAAACTTATTAACCGGAGTTCCAATTCCTTTTAACAACTTCCCATCAAATTCATTTTTCTTGTTTAACTCTTCTTTATACTCAACATTAAATGCTCGAATATCTTCAATCAATGTTCTAGTAGTAGAAAGCAACACATCAAAATTTTTCTTCACCTCTTCAAAAACCAAATTATGAAGTCCTTTAACCTTCAACTCAACTACATCCTAATGATCTTTCATAACCTTCTCTAACAACTCATGTCTTTCTCGAGCAACAATTTGAACCTCTGCTCAAGATTTGCAATAACATTGTTGACTAAGAACTTCATCTTCGATTCTTGAGATTTAAACAAAATTTCAACATCTTCTTTGTTTACCGATGAAGTAGAACCAACATAATCATTGAGAAATTGTAATATCGTATTGAGCTTAGAATTGATTTTTTGTACTGCTTCCCTGACATTATAGCATGATCTTCGATATTTTTGTAACGACCCAAATTTCAAGTCCAAAAATTTCATTTTTAATTAATCGACTAGTAAAATTATTTATAAGAAAACACCATCTAAACATAAATTTTCATAAAAACCACAACTCATGTCTGAAACCATTCACAAAAAGTAAGAATAATGTCAGAGTACAATCCAAAGAAACTCTAGTGTGGAAAACCGACATGTGTGTGTGATGTGTCGCTACCGCGCCAGCTCCTTCCCCTTCGCTGAAGAGGTACCTGAAACCAAAACTATAAACTGTAAGCACGAAGCTTAGTGAGTTCGCCCATCGTACCACATACCATACAATTACACAACAAAATATACTGCCGGGAAATTATGGGGTGCCCGACCTACCCGATACGGCGATTCTGCGGTGCCGACCTACCCGTACGACCATTCTGGGGTGCTGACCTACCCTTGCAGCCATTTTGGGGTGCCATCCTACCAGTGTCGAGCCATTCTGGGGTGCTGACCTACCAATGTCAAGCCATTCTTGGGTGCTGACCTACCCGTCAGTCCTAACAACCGGCCCTCGAGGTCTATTCCACCACCTATTGCTACTATTAGATATATCATACTATCAGACATATCTGGGGTGTCCGAACTATCCTTCGGTCCTAACACCCGAACTTAGGGACTATTCCCCTCCTACTACTACTATCACATATAACGTATCATGCCAGCATATAAACATACCTGGTAGTAGCAAACCTAGATGATATCACAAAGACAATCATCTAACATACAACTCCTACTGGTGGGCCGGCATTGTGGCCGTAGACCCACCGCTACTGGAAGGTAACTCACCTCGAACAAGTAGCTGCTAATAATCTGTGTGGGAAGTCTCTGTCTGCTACTGCTCCGGAAATCCTTCCGCTACAATCCCCACAAAACACTTAGTCAGAAACTGACATCTACTCTTAGGGTAAAATGACCATTTTACCACCAATCAAGTCCAAGTCAAAGTCAACTTCAAGTTGACCCGACTCACCGAGTTGGGCCGTCAACTCGTCGAGTCCCTATCCCTTTACACGACCTCATCCATGACTTGACTTGTCAAGTTTGGCGATGACTCGACGAGTTCCTCTTCTATAAGAACATCGAATGATCCTTCATCCGACTCGCCGAGTTGTATGAATCACTCATCGAGTTCACCTTCATCTGATGAACAAGTCCTGGCATCAACTCACCGAGTTGTATGAACAACTCGTCGAGTTCATCTTCAATCTTAAGGAGATTGTCTTGGACTCGCCGAGTCTGTTCTAGCACTCGTCGAGTCCCATGAATTCCAGGTCTTAGGCTAACTCCAAAGCGTTGGGTCGCTCCTTCTGACCTTCTACAGTCCTTCTAACACCCAGCCGAGTTCTTTTAGACCCTCAATAGATATGGGACTTTATGCCTTGGACTCGCTGAGTCCCAAGAACGGACTCGCCGATTCGGTAATGTCCACACCTTAAATCCTCGATTTCTGATGTACAACCTTTGACCAAAAGATAGATCCAAGCCCCTAGGCTCGATCTAGCACGTAAAGTTACAAACTTTACGTGCATGCATGGAAGAAAGAGCCCAAATGGCTCAAAAAGGAACTCCCAACATGAATGAGGCTTTCCATGGGTTCTAAAATAGTAGCTTTCTGCCTTAGGGTCCCTCAAGAACCCTGGATCCGAAACCCTAGCCCTCAACCATGCTTTCAATCATTGTTGGTAGCCAAAATGGCTCTTTGAAGCCCTAACTTCCTTCAAGAATAGATCTATAATAATAATGAGTAAGGTATAGGCTTTATACCTCAATGCACTATTGAAGATGCTCAAACTCGGATCCCTCTAGCCTCTTCTTGTTTTTTCAAGCTTTTCCTTCCTTTCAAGAACCATGTGCTACAAATCTCGCCCACTTATTTTAGACTTCGTCCTCGAAGTCTGCTGCTTGTTCCTAAAACAGCTCTGGGTAATGCTCCATCATCTCGTCCACCGGCTCCCAAGTGCATTATGAGCCCTTCCGGTGCTGCCATTGCACCTTCACGAGCTCCACTCTCTTGTTCCTCAGATCCTTCGACTTCCGGTCAAGGATCGCCACAGGTCGCTCGATGTAATTCAAGTTGCCATCAACATGAATGTCCTCCAAGGGCACCACAGCTGTTTCGTCCACCAGGAACTTTCGCAGTTGGGAAACGTGGAAAGTGTTGTGGATCTGACCGAGTTCGGCTGGCAGATCCAACCTATTTGCCACCTTGCCCACCCGGGCTATAACGCTGAACGGTCCAATGTACCTGGGGCCCAGTTTGCCCCGTTTCCTAAATCGGATAACGCCCTTCCATGGCAACACCTTTAGGAGAGCCATATCCCCGACCTGGAACTCCAGGTCTGATCGGGGCTTATCGACATAACTTTTCTGCCGACTCTGAGCAGTCTGAAGCCTGCTCCAGACCTGCTGAATCCTCTCTGTCGTCTTGAGAACTACTTCAGTGCTCCCCATTACCCTCTGTCCAACCTTGCCCTAACATATCGGGGTCCTGCACCTCCTCCCATACAGCATCTCGAAGGGAGGGCGGTCAATGCTCGCATGATAACTATTATTATAGGAGAACTCTACCAATGGAAGGTAGGTATCCCAACTACCTCCGAAGTCTAACAGGCATGCTCGCAGCATATCCTCCAGAGTCTGGATGGTCCGCTCACTCTGACCATCCGTCTGCGGGTGAAAGACGGTGCTAAAGTGCAGACGAGTACCCAGCTCATCATGAAAATTCTTCCAAAACCTGGAAGTGAACCGCACATCCCTGTCTGAAATCACCGAAACTGGCACCCCGTGCCGCGCCGCCACATCCCTGATATAGATGTCGGCCAACTTTTTGGCCGAAATGCTCTCCTGAATCAGGATAAAATGGTCACTCTTGGTCAATCAATCGACGATGACCCAAATCGAATCTACTCCCTGCGTGGTCCTAGGAAGCTTTGTGATAAAATCCATCGTGATGTCTTCCTATTTCCATAGCGGAATATCCAACGGCTGCATCTTGTTGTGAGGCCTCTGATGCTCATCCTTGACCTTCCTGCAGGTCAAGCACCGCTCCACGTACCATGCCACATCCCACTTCATGCAGGGCCACCAATAGTCCAGATGAAGGTCCCTATACATCTTCGTCGCCCCGGGATGAATGGAGAATCGAGATTTGTGCGCCTCCTCCATCAGAACTTGGCGCACACCCCCGTGGTACGGAATCCACACCCTACGGTGTAGTGTCAGTAATCCTCGACTGTCATAGTCGAAGGATGAAACCTGCCCCACCATCCGCTCGCTCTTCCGATGTTCCTCCTTCATGGCATCCTGTTGGGCCTCCCGGATCTGCTCCAACAGTAGAGTCACCACCATCATCCTCAAACAGATATCCCTAATCGGCGTTGCCTTGCGGCTAAGCGTGTCGGCCACCACGTTGGCCTTCCCCGGATGATAAAGGATCTCGCAATTGTAATCCTTCACCATGTCCATCCACAGACGCTGCCTCATGTTTAGATTTGGCTGATCCATGAGGTACCTCAAATCTTGTGGTTCGTGTAGATGGTACAACGAACCCCATAGAGGTAATGACGCCGTATCTTGAGGACGAATACAACAGCCCCCAGCTCAAAATAATGCGTCGGGTAATTAGCCTCGTGAGGCTTCAGCTGCCTTGACGCGTAGGCGATGACATGCCCTCTCTGCATCAATACTACGCCCAAACCCAAGATGGACGCATCGCACTACACAACAAAAGCCTCCATACCCTCCGGCAAGGCTAAGATTGGCGCCTCACACAATCTCTGTCTCAGTGTCTTGAATGCGGCCTGCTGCTCAGGCCCCCAACGAAAGACCATGACCTTCCTTGTTAGCCTGGTCAGGGGTACGACTATCTTGGAGAAATCCTGGATGAATCTCCGATAGTAGCTGGCTAATCCTAGGAAACTCTGAATCTCAGATGAAGACTTCGGAACCTCCCATCTCATCACGGCCTCCACTTTGGCTGGGTCCACCGAAATCTCATTCTGGTTGACGAGGTGTCTAAGGAATTGCACCTCGCGCAACCAGAACTCACACTTGGAGAACTTAGCATACAAGTTCTCCCTCCTCAAAGTCTCCTGTACCTCTCGCAGATGTTCCTCGTGCTCCTCCTGCATCTTGGAGTAAACCAAGATATCATCAATAAATATTATCATAGACCGGTCTAACATCGGTCTACACACGCGGTTCATGAGGTTCATGAACGCGGCAGGAGCATTGGTGAGCCCGAAGGGCATCACCACGAACTTGTAGTGGCCATAGCGCGTTCGAAACGCAGTCTTCTGTACATCCTCCTCTTTGACCCTCATCTGATGATATGCTGAACGCAGATCAATCTTGGAGAACCAAGATGCCCCCTGCAGCTGGTGAAAGAGGTCATCAATCCTCGGGAGTGGGTAACGGTTCTTCACCGTTACCTTGTTCAGCTCCTGATAATCTATACACATACGATGTGACCCGTCCTTCTTCACAAACAGAATCGGGGCTCCCTAGGGAGAACTACTCGGTCTAATGAATCCCTTGTCTAACAGCTCCTTCAGCTGTGTAGACAACTCCTGCATCTCAGGAGGAGCCAACCGATATGGTGCCTTGGCTATCGGATCCACACCAGGGACTAGGTCGATCCTAAACTCCACTTATCTCTCAGGAGGTACCCCAGGCAACTCCTCGAGGAATACGTCCGTAAACTCTCGCACCACAAGCACATCGCCCACTGTCGCTGTAACACCCCGAGTTCAGAAGTGCAACTTCAGGGTGCTTGGTGTAATTAAGAAGGATAGACTCGGCGAGTCGAGTCGTGATTTTGGTCACGCGTTTAGTGACCGACTCGACGAGTCGGCGGCTGGACTCGGCGTGTTGGTGCTGGAATGAGAAACCCTATTTTTCAGGGTTTGCACCCTATATAAGGAACCTTATGTTTTCCCCCTCAGCCTCTTTGCTGCTCATTGAGATCTAGCAAAACCCTAATTCGTGAGGAGACCCCATTGTTGAGTGAATTAGAGCTTGGAGGAGGATCTTTGGTGCTTGAAGCTTGAAGGTTGGAGGCTTGTATCAGGAAGCTTGGGGAGATCAGAAATCTACAGTTGGTTAGGCTCATTTTAGGGGTAAGGAACCATTTCCTTACGCTATTCCTTTATAGATTCATGTATGGTGATTGATATGAGATCTAACTTGAGATAGAAGCTTGGATCTGAGGATGCTACTTCAGATCTAAGCTTGTGATGGTCCTTTATGTCATAAAGTTCTTGTATGAGAGTTGTTGGTGAAGTTCCTTTGTCCCAAACCTTAGCCCAAGTGTGTTTTACGCTTAGATCTCTTTGGATTCATGTAAAGTTTGCCACTTTACATGATGGATGGGCTGTAGGGGAGTGGATCTATGGTTTGGAGCCCCTGAATGGCTTGGAAAGTCACTGTATGGATTAAGAACAAGAGGTACTCAGCGAGTCACATGGGTGAACTCGGCGAGTTGGATGAAGATGGGCAGGAACTCGATGAGTTGGAAGAACAACTCGGCGAGTATGTTGAATGTTGCCTTGGACTCGGCGAGTTTGGTCGTGGAGTCCTAACCTTTTGGGTTGAGCTGTGAATCGGTGAGTTGAGGGACGACTCGGTGAGTTGAGCGAGAAAGGACTCAGAGTTTGTTGGACTCGGCGAGTCTTGGGGTGACACGACGAGTTGAGTCGTGTTATGGGAGTTTCAGAGCATGGGGACTCGACGAGTCAGCGGGTTGACTCGGCGAGTAGAGTCAGTCAGGAGGGTTGACTTTGACTGAGGACTTTGAATTTGACGAAGGGTTGACCAGTTGACTTCCAGGGGTATTTTTGGTGATTGTTGGCATTTATTTTGACTTCAGTGTTTTGGTGTTGGCTAGTGGTGGAGATTGTGTTAGCGGTCAGAGCAGCTTGGTCTTATCTTTTCAGTCGGCAGTTGTAGGTGAGTAATCCTCACTATATCGACAGGGTCTAAGGCACCAAGGTCGGACCTTTATCGGATGGTAATCCGGGTATCGTTGTTATGTTATTGCTTGCTATGTTTGCATCCTGGTAGTTAGGATGGTATATGTTAGAGACCTGGTTAAGGTCGATATCCTGGTATATAGGATGATGCTATGCTAGTGACCGGTTAGGTCGGTATCTTGGTTAGGATGATGTTATGATATGTGATCTGCTAGATCGGTTTGATTGGATGCTTATTGTTATATGATTGTATGTTTATGTGCACATGGTTGTTGGACTGGGGTTGGGTTGAGGCGGGTCCTGCTTTGTGCTGTAGGCCAACATACCCAGGGCGGACCGGTTATCCCGAAGGCCCAGCGAGCGGTCCAGATAGGCTGTAGGCCCCAAGAGGGCGGACCAGACATGCCGATGCTCGGAGAGTGGACCAGGCCGACTGAAGGCCCGGTGTGTGCGGACCAGTTATACTGTAGACTCAGAGAGTGGACCAGGTGGATTAAAGGCCCGGTGCGGGCGGACCAATCACACTGTAGGCTCGATGTATATGGCTAGACTCGGAGGGTGGACCAGGTGGACTGAAGGCCCGGTTCGGCGGACCAGTCACACAGTAGACCCGAAGTGCATGGTTGTTCTGTGTTCTGTTATGATATGACATGTTACGTGTATGGTGTATGTGGTTGGTATTTTGGGGGTATCTCACTAAGCTTTCGGGCTTACAGTTGTGGTTTAAATGTTTCAGGTTCTTCAGGAGACCGTGGCAAGGCAAAGGCGTGATCGTACCGCTCCTCGTGTTTATGTTTTATGATATGGTTCTGGGAGTACTCTGATAATAATTGTATTGAAAAGCTTTTTGTAATAACTTAACGAAACTAGGTTGTTTTTTGAAAAGTTTAAATTGGTTGGAATTTTAGAGCGTTACTAGTTGGTATCAGAGCCTTGGTTTGAGTGAATTGGAGGAACATTCGTGTGAATCTAGTCTCAAATCAAGGAGAGTTTTCAAAAGAGAATTTAAAATGGTTTTCAAAATGAGTAAAGGAGGACGCGGAGGTACAATTAGCCGGAGCCAGTAAGTAACCCCAAAATACCATACAAGTTATTTGTTTATATGATGTGATAGAACAACATGCTAGTGCTAGGCTAGGGATCTTCAGGAATTTTATGATAGAGATGCCTGCTAGCCTAGGGTTTCTTTCTGTATGAGATTTCCAGTGTTCCTCTAGGAGTGAGGGTTGAGTGCTTGTTATGTATGTTCATCACTAGGGTGTTGTGGTGATACCTGATATAAATATGGGTAGGTGTGGAAGGTAGTATGGGCCCGTACTACTGAAAGCACAGGACCCATACGCGTATCAAGGAAGCCACAACCTCTAGGGTTGGGTTGGGAGTTGGTTCCCGGGGTTCTGGGAGAGCGTCTGACGTTTTGCGGTATTTTCAGTATGGTGGTTACGAGGCATGCTGGGAGTGGATCCGAGTCAGGATCGGGAGTAGGAGGAGGCGGTCAGGGTGGGTCAGCACCACCCAAGGTTATTGGTCAGATGAGCACAGACGAGTTGGATGCTAGAATTCGTGAGATCCTGTATGATGAGGTTGTTGCGTTGTTCCGAACCGAGTTGCCGGAACTATTTGGGTCGATCAAGACCGCCATGGTTGAGTATTTTGATGAGCGCTATGCAGCTCTTATAGAGACGGCTGTCGCGGCGGCTACAACGGCTGTAGCAGTGGCAGGGGGAGGAGCCGATAGAGGTTTTCAGTATCGGGACTTCGATAATACGAAGCCCCGTACCTTCGATGGAGTTCAGGACCCGATTGTTGCTATGAGATGGTTTTCAGACGTGGAAGGGTGTTTCTTCATGTGTTCATGCCCTGCTGATCAGAGAGTGAGATGCGCTCTGAACCTGTTGAGGCTCGGGGCGAAGGATTGGTGGAGATTGACCACGGGGTCATATTCGGATACGCAGAGGGCTGCGGTTTCATGGGATCAGTTCCGGGAGATGTTCAGTACCCGTTATGTTCCATGGGTTGAGAGGGAGAGGTTGGCTCAGGAGTTCCTGGAGTTGAAGCAGGACTCAGAGTCGGTGACAGAGATCACCAGGATGTTCACTGAGAGGGCGATGTTTTGCCCAAAGTTTGCTTCGGAGCAGGCTCATATGTACCGATATCTGAGTATGCTCAAGAGTGATATCAGGCAATTTGTGTCTACGCAGAGGTGCGCGACCTTGCTGGAATTGTAGGAGGCTGCTCGACGGCGTGAGTTGGAGATTGAG
The DNA here is from genome assembly GCF_002870075.4 of Lactuca sativa. Lineage (NCBI taxonomy): Eukaryota > Viridiplantae > Streptophyta > Magnoliopsida > Asterales > Asteraceae > Lactuca > Lactuca sativa. Next base: position 22,596,413 of record NC_056629.2, read on the forward strand.
TTGCAGTTGAGAGAGCAGAGATAGGCCCCGGCACAGTCGCTGCCGGCGCCAAAACGGTCCAAGACCGTTGATTCTAGGTTGGGAGATCAGAGCAGCCGCACTTGTGGGAGGTGCGGGAAGGGTCACACTGGAGTTTGTAGGTTCGGTGGTGCGTGCCGCAAGTGCGGGAGAGAGGGGCATTATGCGATGGATTGCCGTTAGTCAGCCCCAGTTCAGGATATGAGGATTTGTTATCAGTGTCATCAGGTTGGTTACATGAGGGCCAACTGTCCACAGCTTGCTGCAGGACCGGTGCAGGATCCAGCACCGGCCACTTTGAGGATTATTGGTGGAGGTTAGGTTGGAGCAGAGCCCCGGAGGGCTCAGGGGCATGCTTTTCAGCTTATAGCATAGGAGGTCAGGGCAGAGCCGGATGCAGCTGCGGGTATGTTTCCTTCTTGATATCTTGTTATTTTATGGTTGTTATGGAGTATTATATCTACTAGTCTTGTTCGCATAATTTATGGTATCGTATTCATTCGATATTTCGTGTTTATGGTATTATTGAGGGGTCGATAGTTAGGGGTTGGAATCAGTTAGCATCCAAGGGATTGATGTTCAGGTTTTGGTTGATTGGTCTTGTTGTCAGGTATAGCAATTATGTTTTAAAGTGTTTAGCGGGGAGTCGAACTCCCTTAGAGTTCGAGATGCGCGATGCCGGATGGGTCACCGGTGGTTGGTAGTCAGTGCTCTAAGTGGGGAGAATTAGAAAATTCTCAGGAGGACCGACAAGTATTTGAAGTTAATTAGCTATTTGGGAGTTAGCGGTGTTTTAGTCAGCCAAGAGTGTGGGCTGGTATGAGTAAGTGGCAGACTAGTGGGGGCAGGGAGCAGACCATGGATTCAGGAAAAATGGTGTTTGATGTTAGGCCTGGGTTTAGGCCATGGAAAGGATTCCGGGATAGGGACGAGAGTTCGGAACCCCTAAGGGGCTAGAACAATATGAACAGGAAGGACTCCCTGGAAGGGTAATTGGAATGATGTATGATAGTTGAGCAGACTGGGAAGACTGAAGGCCGGAAGGCGTACCAGTCAGGTCGAAAGCTCGGGAGAACGGTCCAGACATGCTGAAGGCCCAGAGAGGCGGTCCAGACATGCTGAAGGTTCTGAGAACGGTCCAGACAGGCTGAAGGCCCAGGAGAGCGGTCCAGACATGCTGAAGGTTCCGAGAGTGGTCCAGATAGGCTGAAGGCCTGGAGAGGCAGTCCAGCCATGTTGAAGACTCTGTACGTGTTAGTGAATCGGTATGAGGAGAATGAGGAAATGCGTCGCCAGGGAATGATGATTGATATGGTCTAGCCACAAGTGTTGATCAAGTTAGTGGAAAGCAGTGCATGGTACCGAGAGTCCTTGCAAGCAAATTCAGAGTTAGGGAAGTTCGAGAATAGCAGTTGCTCTACATGGATAATGTAGAGTGAAGTAGAGCTCAGTGGCACGTGCAAGTGCGGTAAGGGTTGTTGAGTGGATTTCCTGAAAGGGAATGGCATGTAGCTCCGGAAGGAGCATGGGTACTCCAACAGAGGAGGAAGTGGAGTGAGTGGATTATTCGTAGTACTTTAGCTATTGGTAGTAAGTACTAGGATGGAACCAGTGGTATGGGAACACATCCGGGTTAGGTGTCTGTTGAGGTTGTGGAAGTATTTCCGGTAGTGTAGAACCAGAAGAGTTCGGAGAGGATGCAAGGATGGAGCCTTGGATTTTCCAGTATGGTTGTGATCAGGAAGATATGTAGCGGTAATTCTTCATGGGGATGTGTGAAGGTATCGTCAGTGTGTCGGGTTTCCAGCTCGATAATGTTAGAGCAGGTTCGGCATGCGTTTGTGTCTGTAAGGGAGAGCTCATGGGAGTTGCTCAAGAGCTGAAGGATGTGTCATCTTGTCAGCTTGGAAAGAAACGAGTTGGTTTTGGAAGGGAAAGCGGGATGAGTCCCATAAGTGAATTCGACAAGGCTATGCCAGTCAAGGAAAGGGATAGCAGCTTGGTACCAGGACAGGATCCGGTGGTCCAGGGTGATGTCTAGCCTTGTAAGGGACAAGTGACTGTTGTGAGTTGGGGCGATGGAAGTACCATCGGGCGATCATTAGTTAATGAGGGTTGTTATCAGAGAAAGAAGCCGGTGGCCAGCTTGAATTGGTTGTCGAAACTCTGGGAGAGAAGGGTTGGACTTTTTAGAGGTTCGACACCAGCGATCGGAGGAACCTTGGTCGGTCGATAACAGGAGATGCATTGTGGGGGGTATTATCGGGAATTGTGAGCTGAAGCAGGCTTTGAGGACGAAGCCTAATTTAAGTGGGCGAGAATTGTAACACCCCGAGTTCAGAAGTGCAAGTTCAGGGTGCTTGGTGTAATTAAGAAGGATAGAATCGGCGAGTCCATGGAGAGACTTGGCGAGTCGAGTCGCGATTTTGGTCACGCGTTTAGTGACCGACTCGGTGAGTCGGCGGCTGGACTTGGCGAGTTGGTGCTGGAATGAGAAACCCTATTTTTCAGGGTTGCACCCTATATAAAGAACCTTATGTTTTCCCCCTCAGCCTCTTTGCTGCTCATTGAGATCCAGAAAAACCCTAATTCATGAGGAGACCGCATTGTTGAGTGAATTAGAGTTTGGAGGAGGATCTTTGGTGCTTGAAGCTTAAAGGTTGGAGGCTTGTATCAGGAAGCTTGGGGAGATCAGAAGTCTACAGTTGGTTGGGCTCATTTCAGGGGTAAGGAACCATTTCCTTAAGCTATTCCTTTATAGATTCATGTATGGTGATTGATATGAGATCTAATTCGAGATAGAAGCTTGGATCTGAGGATGCTACTTCAGATTTAAGCTTGTGATGGTCCTTTATGTCATAAAGTTCCTATATGAGAGTTGTTGGTGAAGTTCCTTGAAAGGACCTTAGATCAATCAATCTATCAAACAATGACTAATAATAATAACAGAACAACGAAATATCACAAAGAGCTTTCACTAAGAATGATAATCTCACAAAGAGATTATTGTTCGCACAAAGCGTCTATTAGGGTTTGTGAAAGACAACCCCTTCACTAACCCGTACAAAAGATTATATAGAACTATTATAGACAATCCCTACAAATCAGGGATGTTCCAGCTAACTAATATATGATAACTATGGAAACAAGATAACTACTAAATCTGTTACATATAAGACAATATATATATATATATATATATATATATATATATATATATATATATATATATATATATATATATATACTGAACAACTTTAATGCTGACGCTGATGCTGATGCTGATGCTGACACTGATGCTGATGGATCAGTTTCAAACATCATCATATTATAAGGTTCGACCTTACAATCTCCCCCAATATGATGATGTTCAAAAAAACAGCTATACGAGAATACCTCTGGACAAAAATTCTTCATACTCAGCTTCAGCTTCTATTTTCACAGGCCAGTAAGGACTATCCAGCAGCTCTTGTCTTCTATTCAGCAGTTCCATAGCAATCAGTATGTGAAACTCTCCAGATAAATCTTGATGACTCATGCACATTTGTCTTAAGCCAACAAGATGTGCTGTTGGAGCTCTTGGAATTTCTGTGGTGCGCTGAAAGCACATTCTTCTGTTTTTATCGAGATAAAACATTCCATGTTCAGGAACTGAGATGAACTGATGTTGAACTGGCTCAACACCGATAGGAAGAGAGTTTTTTTATCCCTTCAACACCAAAATTTAGAACCAACACATCTTCACCATCAACTTGAAATTTGGTCCTTCGGATTCTAGGAACTGAGAAACTTTGGCCTTGTTGCTGAGAGTGCTGTATAGGAACAAGATCCAAACGCTGAACTTTCTTGATCAGTAGATGGAGAGCACATGTCAGTTCAGAAGAGATAGCTGAAGTTTGCTTGGATGCTAATTCAAGTAATTCCATCCATTCAGAATATCCATATCTGATTAGCTCGTCCCTCTTGACAACTTCAGTGTATGGATGTTGAGGACCTTGACGAGTGATCATTAATGTAAGAATTTTCTCATTACGAGGTTTAGAAGCTTTAACTTTGATGATTTTATCACTACTCACTCGTCGTTTAAGAACATCTTGAAACCTCTTTCGATCAATCCTGTCAAGAATATTTTCAGTCCTTGACTTGCTGTTACTGGAGGAGGCTGGGAAGATTTAGATTTGGACTGATATTCAAAGAACTTCTGCATTTGAGCTTCAAAGGATCCTTTGACCTGAAGTTGATGCTGAATGAGAGATTCATCAGCTTGAGCAATATTCTTTAGAAGCTGAGCTTGATTGGCTTCATCAAGAATTTGCTTAACTTGATTAGGAGACATGTTCCATTCAGCGGCCAAGTTGGATATGCTGACTATGGACTTAGATTTCTTGCTAGGAAGAGAAGTATCAGTGTGTGAAGAAGCCAAATCAGTATCTGCTGCCTTGCGCTTGTGAGATAGAAGTTGAGTATCCTCACTAGCTACATCTGAATCTTCTCATTGGATTGGTATAATAGGATCAATGAATTTCATATCTAGCATTTTACCTTCATCATCATGTTCATTTTCATTATCCTCTGAGACATCTCCTTGAGCTGGAATAGTGGGATCAATAAAGTTCATGTCCAAGATCTGACACTCATCATCATGTTCATCATCATGCTCACTATCTTCAGCAAGCTTTTCAGTATCTGCTGGTCTATCAGGCTCCTCAGCAACTAGTTTATCAGACTCGTGCATCGGCTGTGGTGGCTCAGTCTGGAGTATAGTGTTGTCCGTAGATCCAAGCTCAACATATTCAGTGTCTCCCTCTTTTGGATCATCATCAGTGTCTCTCCCATTTTGATCATCATCAGTGTCTCCCCCTTTTTTATCATCATCATTTTGTGGGTCAGGGGAAGAAGTTGGCAAGAGAACTTCCTTCAGCTGATGTACATCGGCCTCAATTCGTAGAAGACGCTGACTCGTGTCCCGAGTCAGTGTCAGAAGCTCATTAAATGCTGAGGACGGTATATGAAGGAATGAAGTACCTGGAACTTCTTGTGAGTGAGGTTGCGCCCCCGGAGAAGGTTGATCCCCCTGGAATGGGTTCTCCCCCTGAGATGGTTGCTCCCCCTGAGATGATGGCACCCCTAGGGATGGTTTCCCCCTTGAATTAGTGGCTCCTCTTGAGCTAAGTGAACTCTCTCAGTGACAGAAAGAGTATGATGAGAAAGTTGAGGGGAGAGATGACCACCATCCTGTGATTCAGCTTCTTGATCAGCATGATCTTCATTGTTACCATCAGCTCTTTCATCAGTATCAGTGGTCAGTGAAGGAACAGTATATGGGTTTGCAATCCATTCTCTCATCCGATCAGAGATGCCGATGTCAATTTCCAACGGATCATCCTGATACATTCGTACTGACATGCGTGGGCATTGGATGGGGTTTCCAGGGTGTGAGTAGTAAGCTTCAACAAAAAATTTATCTAGCACAAGAGCAATCCAGCGTGGAAAGGGGACATGATCAGCGCGTACATTTGCACGAAGAAGTTGAACAAGTTGATCAAAGAAGAAGGCCCATAATCAAGTCGTTTGTTGAGAAGAAGGGAACATACGACTTGTTGCTCATAAGTGCTCAGTTGATCACCACTACGAGATTTGTGACCCACACATTTGCACAGAGCACCGGTGAAGAACTTCCATCCTAGAGTCATACATTGACGCATAATGAGAGCTGATCGAGTACCAGCCTTTGAGTGATCATAGCCCAGTTGATCAAAGAGATGTCGACATCGTTCAATAGGTGGAAGCTTAGAGAAGGGTTCAAAGACTGGTAATCTGAGCGCAACACTAAGAAGGTCAGTGGTAATAAAGACTGAGTGTCTTCCACGGCCAATAATTCCGGAGATGATGTTGTTTTCATCATTGATTGTTGCAGTGTAGTAGAACTCACAGACTTGTTCGGGAAAGAACTCTGATGGAACGTCACTGATTGCGTATCGGAGTCGGCAGGAGACTAAGAAATTAAAAAAGTCATCAAGTCCAAGACCTTGATGAACATCTGGAATATCAGGGTTGAAAGCTACGTTGGTGGCTTTGATGTGTATGGGAAGAGGAGCAGAGTTTTGAGCTGGAACGACTCTTCTTGAAGTGGAGGAGAAGGTGAACAGTGATGCCGCCATTGAAGAAGTTTAGGATTCTAGGGTTTTCCTTTTTTTTTTATTAAGCGAGAGAGAAGATTGAAGGAAAGTAAAAAGGTTTGGGGAAGAGGTGAAAAGGTTTAAATAGGGAATGAAACGGTAAAAGTAATGATTTACTTTAGCTAAAATAACTGCATATCTTGCCTAACTGTCAAATCAAAAAATAGCCGTTGGGTAAATAGAGCCGTTGTACCGAAGATGAAACGACAATCAGTGACTGCGGAAGCACTGAGATTGCTATCACGGAAAGTTACATGTTGAAAGATAGTGTGTCGTCAATTCAAGGTACAACTTGCTTGTTTAGGGTTAGCAAGGTGATTGGTGCGTGTGATAGATATTGGTTTAATTATTTAACCATCAGCACAGAGTGTCGAGTCTTTATCAGTGAGTGGTATTTCATACTGAATCATTAGACACTGAGTGAGAAGAAGGTGAAGAGAGGATTGTTGCGTGTGATAGACATTGGTGTTTTGGTCTAACCATCGGCAAAGATTGTTAGATTCTCATCAACATGTGTTTTGTCACACCGAATCACAGAATCAGTGTAAGATTGGTAAGAATGGATAGTTGCGTGTGATAGAACTTGGTGTTTTGTCGAACCATCGGCAACGATTGTTAGATTCTCATCAACATGTGTTTTGTCACACCGAATCACAGAATCAGTGTAAGATTGGTAAGAGTGGATAGTTGCGTGTGATAGAACTTGGTGTTTTGTCGAACCATCGGCAAAGATTGTTAGATTCTCATCAGCATGTGTTTTGTCACACCGAATCACAGAATCAGTGTAAGATTGGTAAGAGTGGATAGTTGCGTGTGATAGAACTTGGTGTTTTGTCTAACCATCGACAAAGAATTTCAAGTTGTTATCAGTGTATGGTTTAATACAGTGAATCATTCAACTTTAGTTTACAAGATTTGTAGAAGAGAAAGAGATAAGAGATCATACAGTGTACTCAGCATGCTAAACATCATTAGTGCATCATCATCAGTACAAAAAATATTAGTGTATAAGACAATAACAAACATCAGTAAGACAATTTTTCAATCGAGAGTGATCATTCCAAGTTTACCAATGATGTGAGCATTAGTTTGAGTATCCAGGGCCTTGGTGATTAACATCAGCGCCAGTTGGATCAGCGTGTAGCTTTTCAGTCTTGGACACCGGAGTAGAAGCCGGTTTGCAGTCGCTGAGAGAATACTTAACTAGCATGTCAGCAATGTATTTACTTTGACAAATTGAAATACCTGATTTTTGTTGCTGAACCTCAAGACCTAAGAAGAAAGTCATCTTCCCTATCATGCTCATTTCAAACCTTTGAGACATGATCTCAGCGAATTCTTTGCTCAGCTTCTCATTTGGAGATCCAAAGATGATGTCATCGACATAGACTTGAACAAGAATCAGTTCTGAGCCTTTATGTTTGATGAAGAGAGTATTGTCAATTGCTCCTCTTCTGTAGCCATTTTCAAGAAGATATGATGTCAGTGTCTCATACCAGTCCCTGGGAGCTTGCTTCAGTCCATACACAACTTTATCTAGTCGATACACATAGTCAGGGTGCTCTTTGTCTTCAAAGCCTGGAGGCTGTTTGAGAAATACCTCTTCTTGTAACTCACCATGAAGAAATGCCGTTTTGACATCCATTTGGTAGACAATGAAGTTCATGTATGAAGCGAATGCGAGAAATAGTCTGATTGCTTCAATGCGAGCAACTGGAGCAAAAGTCTCCCCGTAGTCGATGGATTCAATTTGAGTGAACCCCTGAGCAACAAGTCTTGCTTTGTTGCGAGTAATGATGCCATATTTATCAACCTTGTTGCGGTAGACCCAACGTGTTCCGGTGATGGTCTTTCCAGAAGGTCTGGGAACAAGAGTCCAAACCTTGTGCCTTTCGAACTTGTTCAGCTCGTCTTGCATGGCTTTAATCCAGTCAGCATCTTGAAGAGCTGTGTATATCTTGTCAGGTAAAATCATTGAAATGAAATTAACATACATGCAAAAGTTATTAGATACACGAGATCTGGTTCAGACACCATCATGAAGATTCCCAATAATTTGATCAACAGGGTGATCTCGATGTCTAGAAGCTGATTCTACTAGATTAGACGCTGAAGGGAACATCAGTTGCAGGAGGGTCATCATTCTCAAGAGTCTCACCAGTATCAGACAAATGAGTTGTTGAGCTAACTGCAGCATCTTGATTCAAGGAACTTGGATCTGGAATGATAGGATCAGGAATAGTAGCATCTTCTTCAGCATGAGAAACTTCATCATATGGGCAAGAGAGAAGCTCTTGAAAAATAGAAGAAGAATGAGCTACTTTTTCATCAGTGTATGATTCCTCATGAAACTTCACATGAATGGATTCTTCAATGCACTGCCTGTTCACATGAAAAACACGAAAAGCTTTTGAAATAGATGAGTACCCAACAAAAATACCTTTGTCAGCCTTAGGCTCAAATTTCGATCTTGGATCACGCTGACTAAGAATATGACAAATGCATCCAAACACATGAAAGGATACGTACCGCTTTCGACTTTCAGCATTTCATATGGTGTCTTCTTGTGAATCCTGTGAATTAGAGATTGATTTTGAGTAAAGCATGCTGTATTAACAGCTTCAGCCCAAAATGACATAGGAAGACCAGCATGAATCATTAAGGTCCTTCCTGCCTCAATCAGTGTTCGATTTCTTCGTTCAGCAACTCCATTTTGTTGAGGAGTGCGAGGAGCTGAAAAGTTTTGCCCAATGCCTTTATAATCACAAAATTCTTCAAGAGTTGAATTCCGGAACTCAGTGCCATGATCACTTCTTAGCTGCTTAACTTTGATACCAGTCAGTGTCTCATTTTTACGAATCAGCGAGATAATTTTCTGTGCAGCATGACTTTTCTTCTTCAAGAAAACCACCCATGTAAATCAAGTAAACTCATCCACAACCACTAGAGTATACTTGTTTCCTCCTTGGGAACGATTAGAGATAGGTCCAAACAAGTCCATGTGTAGTAAATGAAGAGGAACAGATATGGTAGAACATGACTTGGCTTTGAATGATAACCTGGTTTGTTTTCCTTGTTCACACGCTGAGCACATCTTGTCTTTGACAATGCTGAATTTTGGGAGACCTCTAACTAGATCTTGATTGGATATTTTGGATAGATTCTTAAAGTTCAAATTAGAGAACCTTTTGTGCCAAATCCAGCTGAGATTTGTTTGAGACTTTGTAAAGAAACATTGCATCAGCGCCTTGTCACCTGAGAACATATCAAGAACATATATATCATCTTTTCTACTTGCTGAAAGTACGATGTTCTTGTCAGTGTTGACAACTCTTCCTTCCTTCTTTGTAAAGTGAACTTCATAATCAGCATCACACAATTGGCTGATTGATATAAGATTGTGTTTGAGACCCTTTACATATGAAACATTCTGAAACACCACGTTATTGCACTTGATATTTCCATATCCTTTAGTGAACCCCTTTCCATTGTCTCCGTATGTTACTGCAGGACCAGTTTTCTTGACATAGTCTTCCAGGAGAGACTTGGATCCAATCATATGTCTTGAGCAACCACTATCTAAGTACCAAAGATGCTCCTGACCCTGCAGTGCTGAGAAACTAGTTAGAACACACTGACCCATTGGAAGATGGGTCATTCACAAAGTTATTTGACAATATATTATAGCACTCTTTAGGAAGACAGTTTAAAGAATTTGATTTAAGAGTCCATTTTTCATTTCTAACTTTGATGTTATCAGCTCTTAATGAGGTTTTATCAAACTTGCATTCACTGATTTTGTGATTCGAATCACCACACCTGTAGCAAATTCTAGTACCAAAGTTTTTCTTGGTAAAAACATTTTTAGGTTTAACACATTTATATTTGAAAGATTCACCAAGTGAACTTTGAGTTCTTCTATTTAACATTGAATTACTAAAGAATTCAGTGTCAGAAGAACTACAATCAGTGATGGATGAGGAGCTGACATCAGTATTAGATTTAGACTTATGTACTGAAACACTACAATCAGGATATTGTTCAAGTTATTCATGAACAGCATGAAACACTCCGTTTGAGATAGGAAAAGCGATAATATTTTCAATGAGAGGAGTTGGTCTCACAAGATGCGCAGGATAAGAAGTAGGATCACTTCCAATAATTTCAATATTACACTCAGTAACACCATTAGAGTCAGTAGCACAGTGTTCATCAACGAGACTCTGATTAATAAAGGTGTTGCTGATAAATGTGTTCTTGAAACTATCTTTTAATTTATTTATGGAATAAAATTTAGATTCCTTTTCTTGAGTTTTAAAAACGTTTTCTGCTTCAGCAAAATTTCCCCCAAGGATTTTCTGACATGAGTGAGGTATTTGAGCAGAAATAACATAATTAGCATTTTTGTGAGATTTAGCCCAAAGTTTTAAAACATTTTGTTCTTTGTTCAAAAGATCTTTAACTTTATCAATTTCAGCAGATAGGGAGGAATTTGATAAACTAGTAACTCTTAGAGTTTCCTGAGTAGTGTTAATAATGTTAATTTTTACGGATAGTTCAATTTTAAGAAGATCAATTTGATTTTGCATATCTCTTATGGTTTGATTCTTCTTAGAATTAAGAACACCCAAATACTCAAACATTTTGATTTTTTCATTCATTGAATATGAAACAAAGTTTTGAACCTGATACATTGAAGGAGAATCAGTGTTGTGCTTCCTGGTGTTTTCCACTGCATTAGTCATATCAGCATCAAATGAACTGTTGCTGATTTTACATTCATCAGTGTCTTCTATCTTGACCATCAGACACGTCACTTCATCATCTGATGACTCCTCATCAGTCTTCCATTTTTCTTCTTCAGCGACAAGAACTTTATGTTCCAAGTTCTCTGCTTTTAGTTTCTCAACTAACTTGTTGTACTTCTGCTTCCAGTATTCATCCGAGCTTTGGGTTCTTTGTTTGCACTCTTTTGCAAAATGATCAGTGCTCCCACAGTTAAAGCACTAGGCTTTCCATTTCCTATCAGTACCATGCTTTTTATCAGCGTCTGATCTTTTTGAAGATTTCCCACCCATCTTCTTCTGAAACTTTGAGAAATTTCGGCCTGATTTCTCAAAAGTCTTCACAATCAAAGCCGCACTAGCCACAACTTTTTCGAGATCATCGATGTCACTTTTAGAAGAATCAGTGTCTGAATGGTTTTCAGTGTCTGACTCTGATACTTGCTTTTTGTTTGAAAATAAGGCTATTGATGACTCACGCTGAGAATCCTTCATCAGCTCCTTTCTCTGAAGCTTGGATTCCTCATAGTATCGTAGGTTTCCATAGAGACTTTGTAAGTCCATTGTATTGATCTTCTCATTATTTTTCAGCACATCAACATGGTTCTCCCAACCTGCACCCAGAGAATCCAAAAACTTCTGCACTAGAACAGTTCGATGCTTCAACTGATCTAGTCTCCGCAGATCATTAACAAGAGTATTAAACCTGTTAAAGGTTTGAGTCAGGGTTTCACCTTTCTTTGCAAAAAAATGTTCATACCTTCTGTTTAGATCATTTATTTGAGTACCCTTGACTTCTTCAGTGCCTTCAAAAGATACAGTCAGTGTATCCATCATCTCTTTTGCTGAGATGCAATTCTGAACCAGCCCAAAGATATTGTATGGCAAAGCATAGCTGATTGCAGCCCGAGCACGAACATCAAGACCATTCTTTCTTTTTTCATCTGCCGTCCAGTTTTCTCTATGTGTTTTCTTCATGGCACCATCAGGAACGTTGTTTTTCAGGGGCTGATACATCGGAACATATGGACATTTTTCGATGATGTCCAGCATGTCTTCATTTACCGACTCTAATGCATAGAGAGCCTTTATTTTCCACATAGCAAAATTTGTCTCATCAAACGAAGGAATTTTAGCAGAAGGATGATTTGATGAGTTTGAAGAAGAAGAGGATGAAGCCATTTGTTTGATAAAAGAAACCTGCTCTGATACCAATTGAAAGGACCTTAGATCAATCAATCTATCAAACAATGACTAATAATAATAACAAAACAACGAAATATCACAAAGAGCTTTCACTAAGAATGATAATCTCACAAAGAGATTATTGTTCGCACAAAGCGGCTATTAGGGTTTGTGAAAGACAACTCCTTCACTAACCCGTACAAAAGATTATATAGAACTATTATAGACAATCCCTACAAATCAGGGATGTTCCAGCTAACTAATATATGATAACTATGGAAACAAGATAACTACTAAATCTGTTACATATAAGACAATATATATATATATATAATGAACAACTTTAATGCTGACGCTGATGCTGATGCTGACACTGATGCTGATGGATCAGTTTCAAACATCATCATCTTATAAGGTTCGACCTTACATTCCTTTGTTCCAAACCTTTGCCCAAATGTGTTTTATGCTTAGATCTCTTTGGATTCACGTAAAGTTTGCCACTGTATGTGATGGATGGGCTGTAGGGGAGTGGATATATGGTTTGGAGCCCCTGCATGGCTTGGAAAGCCACTGTATGGATTAAGAACTAGAGGTACTCGGCGAGTCACATGGGTGAACTCGGCGAGTTGGATGAAGATGGGCAGGAACTCGACGATTTGGAAGAACAACTCGGCGAGTACGTTGAATGTTGCCTTGGACTCGACGAGTCTGTTCTTGGACTCGGCGAGTTTGGTCGTGGAGTCCTAACCTTTTGGGTTGAGCTGTGAATCGGTGAGTTGAGGGACGACTCGGTGAGTTGAGTGAGAAAGGACTCAGAGTTTGTTGGACTCGGCGAGTCTTGGGGCGACTCGGCGAGTTGAGTCGTGTTATGGGAGTTTTAGAGCATGGGGACTCGACGAGTCAGCGGGTTGACTTGGCGAGTAGAGTCAGTCAGGAGGTTTGACTTTGACTGAGGACTTTGACTTTGACCAAGGGTTGACCAGTTGACTTCCAGGGGTATTTTTGGTAATTGTTGGCATTTATTTTAAGTTCAGTGTTTTGGTGTTAGGTAGTGGTGGAGATCGTGTCAGTGGTCGGAGCAGCTTGGTCTTATCTTTTCAGTCGGTAGTTGCAGGTGAGTTATCCTCACTATATCGACAGGGTCTAGGCACCAAGGCCGGCCCTTTATCGAATGGTAATCCGGGTATCGTTGTTATGTTATTGCTTGATATGTTTGCATCCTGGTAGTTAGGATGGTATATGTTAGAGACCTGGTTCAGGTCGGTATCCTGGTATATAGGATGATGCTATGCTAGTGACCGGTTAGGTCGGTATCCTAGTTAGGATGATGTTATGACATGTGATCTGCTAGATCGGTTTGATTGGATGCGTATTGTTATATGATTGTAAGTTTATGTGCACATGGTTGTTGGACTGGGGTTGGGTTGAGGCGGGTCCTGCTTTGTGCTGTAGGCCAACATACCCAGGGCAGACCGGTTATCCCAAAGGCCCAGCGAGCGGTCCGGATAGGCTGTAGGCCCCAAGAGGGCGGACCAGACGTGCCGAGGCTCCGAGAGTGGACCAGGCCGACTGAAGGCCCGGTGCGGGCGGACCAGTCATAGTGTAGACTCATAGAGTGGACCAGGTGGATTGAAGGCCCAGTGCGGGTGGACCAATCACACTATAGACTCGATGTATATGGCTAGACTCGGAGGGTGGACTAGGTGGACTGAAGGCCCGGTTCGGCGGACCTGTCACACAGTAGACCCGAAGTGCATGGCTGTTCTGTGTTTTGTTATGATATGACATGTTACGTGTATGGTGTATGTGGTTGGTATTTTGGGGGTATCTCACTAAGCTTTCGGGCTTACAGTTGTGGTTTAAATGTTTCAGGTTCTTCAGGAGACCGTGGCAAGGCAAAGGCGTGATCGTACCGTTCCTCGTGTTTATGTTTTATGATATGGTTCTGGGAATACTCTTATAATAATTGTATTGAAAACCTTTTTGTAATAACTTAACGAAACTGAGTTGTTTTTTTGAAAAGTTTAAATTGTTTGGAATTTTTAGAGCGTTACAGTTGCCTTACCCGCCTCCCGGGTGTCCATGACATAAGCGACATATCTTGCGCAACCCTGCTGAAGGTAACACATTGCCCTCACTGCCGAACATAAGGCTGGCCCACGCTGTGGTCTCTCGCCCTGAATCACCAACTCTCCCCCTCCCGGGGTCCTGAATCGCACCAACTGCTATGCGCAATCTATCACTGCCCCATTGGGGATCAACCAATCCATACATGTAATCATCTTGTTCCCTCGCAGAGGTATGGGAACCAAGTCTACCAGGTAACACTCCTCGAACAGTCTCAAAACACAGTCTCGGAAGACCTCCGATGCTCGCACTGACCGGTCGTCTGCAATCTCGACCTCTAGAGGGCAATACAACATGCCCGAAGACTCAGGGAACTTCTTGCTAAGCGTAAGAGAGACAAATGATCGGGTAGCACCCGAATTAAACAATACCTGAACTGGGATACCATTCACATGGAACAATCCTAAACAGAGCACATACATAACATATCAAAATCACATCAGCGTATCATAAAAGCGTAAATAAGAAGTCATACCCGTCACCACATTGAGTGCAGCGTGTGCCTCCTCGGCAGTCAACTGGAATGCCCGGCTCCTCACCACAGGAGCCTCTACCTTTCCCTGTCGGCCATCAGTAAGCCGTACGGTCGCTGGAGCTGGCGCCTTCACTGGCGCTGATGCTGTCAACTAGGGACAGTTGGCCTTCTTATGGCCCCTCTGGTTGCAGTGGAAACACAACAACTCAGACGTCTGAATAACTGGTGCAGGGGCAGTACAATCCCTGCTGAAGTGCCCCGTGTTGCCACACATGTAGCAGCCCGACGATCCGAATCTACACACCCCTCATGTGGCCTGCCGCATTTCCTGCAGCGGCCTTGTCCTGACTGGCGTTTTGGCCTACCATCTGATCCCTTGGGCTTCTTCCCTGAAGCCCCAGTCGTCTGTCCCTCCTCTGTCTTCCTCTTCCGGACATGCTCCAGATTGATCTCCCTCTCCCTTGCCCTGGCAATCATGGAATCCAGGGTAGGGCAAGCTGAAAAACTAACATGCTCCCGAATGTCGGCTCACAATATGTCATGGTAGCGGGTCCTCCTCATATCCTCATCTCCTGCATACTGGCGCACCAACAATGCCCTCTCCTGGAACTTGGCGGTGATCTGCGCCACAGTCTCCGTAGTCCGCCTCATGTCCAGAAACTCCCTAGCTAGCTTCTGAAGCTCTACAGCAGGCACAAACACCGCCATGAATATGGTCACAAAGTCAAGGATGCCTCTGGTGATCTCTGACGCGGTGAACTCGCGTAGCCTCTCGTCCACCGGTTCGGAGCTTGAACCCGAACCCGATCCCTCTTCTAAGCTACCAATTACTGGCCTCTTTCGTAGTACCACCATTCTGCAATAAATAGAGACAATCGTTAGTGATACTGATACATCAAGAGGGATCACATCCACTACAAGTTCCCCAGTCGTGCCTCAGCCTTCTTTAATTCGGGTATGGATCCTGTACTTTCAGTAGTATGGGCCCATACTGTTGGCTAAGGTGTCTAAGTCCATAACTATTTCTGGTATGTACTTGACCCGACCCGACATGGTCCATTTGGGTTGCATGGCATCATGCATTTGGATAGACTAAATGTGAGAAATAACACTTGTGGTTTATTAATATATTATAAGTTCTAATATATTAATAGTATTATTTAATTAGTATTGATCAAGAATTAATTTGGAATTAATTAAGTGATCAAAAGATAACTAATTAAATATATGGGTTGATTATGTAAATCATCCATAACTTGTATAGTGGGCTAAGAACCTCCATGGATTATCAAGTTCGGTTAAACCCATAGGATGCTCCATGGATGCTCCATAGGAGTTACAAACCCATGGTTCATGGAAATGAAGAGCCACGACACATTAGGGTTTACATGGTGTAACCCTAGATGTGTCACACTATATAAGGATCATCTCCTCCACCAAAATCGGCTACACAAAGAGAAGTGAGGGCTAGGCCGATTTTTGAAGTGTGTGTATTCTCTCAAAAGTCATTACAAAAGCATTTGGTGTTGTGTGAAGAATTTGAGGCATCACACTTGGGGTGCTAGGCTCACAAGGTTTCAAGGAATCAAAATCAACTACAAGGTATGTAATTCTAGCCATCCTTTTAGGATTAAAGTTCCCCATGTATGCTAGATAGGATTATGAACCTTGGAAACCAAATTTTACATGTATTTAGACAAACATAGATCCAAGGTTATTAGGGTTGCATGTATAGTTAGGAAGTGTTAGAATGCTCAAAACCCATAAGTGGTATCAGAGCCTAGGCTTGTTTGTGAATACTTGATGCAAAATAGTGTTAAAAATCGAGTTTTTTGCTGTCTGCTCAGGGGACTCGACGAGTCCATGCGGAGGACTCGATGAGTCCAAGTGAAAATGCAACGAACTCGGCGAGTCTATTCGTGCACTCGACGAGTTGGTAATGCAGACTCCAAAAATTCGATTTGTGCTGCTGGAAATGGACTAGAAACATTACCCTAAACTGTTTTGGTGTTATAAAACTTGTTTTAGATGGTATAATGGTTGTTCTAATCCATTTACAATGGCTAATATCAATTTTCATGATTATATGTGTTCATATGTTCTTGAAATGTTGATGTGAATATTCATGTTCTTAGGAGTTCTTGATAGATCATATGAGTTACTTGTTTATATGATTAATTCATGATCTTTATGTGTTTTAATGGAGTTCATAACTTGTCCTCAAGTTATGGATAACCAAAAGTCTCTTTGTGTTAAAATCCATTAAAAGAACACATAAGTTATAAAATGAAGAGTCTTCATTTTAATAACTCATAAGTTATGAATATGAAAGGTTTTGTAAAGTTACAAAACTTGCCCTCAAGTTTTGGAACATGTAAAGTCACTTAATAAACTTTAGTTCCAACCCTTAGATTTTTAAAAGTTAAAAATCAACCCTTATACTTTATAATATTATAAGTTAATAATATATATATATATATATATATATATATATATATATATATATATATATATATATATATATATATATATATATATATATATATATATATGTATAAGATCAAGTCGTCTTACCGCTAGTACGCCTCATTCACGAAGCCGGCCTATAAGGGGGGTATAAGGTTGTTGCCTATAAAATGGCAACTTAATGGGTGTCCACTCTCACCCACCGCTTACTTGATCAGTGGAGGGTCGTTAGTCGAACGGGTAGGACAAGGACTTATAAATTCTCATTAAAAGTATGATGAATATTAAAAAGTTACTAAATGCTTTTATTAAATTCCCAATCTAAGTTACTTTAGGAAAAATGTGAATAAGGTGCTAACCCATGAAATTACACTTTGCACTCTGTTTAAGTCGTTGGTGGAGCGTGTGTGGTTAATCGGCACACTAACTTGGACTTAACAAGGTAGGTAAAGGGTGAATTAAGGTTTTATCATAGTATCGGTGGAGCGTGTGTGGTTTACCGGCACATCGATTGAGTGATAAACTTTAAGGGTAGCAAGTGATTTGCATGGTTACTTCACACCTCGTTTTGTGATCCTCGGTATCCTAGTCACAAAACTTGGAGGGCACACTCAAAATTGAAACATGCCTTTGAAAAGTTCATTCAATCTCAAAATAATCTACGAATTTCTAAGAACCAATTAAAAACCTAATATTTATATTTCGTTTTTCATGGTGGAAATTGGTGAATCGTCATTCACCTACCTTTAAAATATGTTATAGCTTGGATTACGGCCTACCTCTTCTAAGTTATAATATATTGTGATTGGATCCTAGCCTTAATATTACATTTGGGTGTTTTATTATGGACTCTCTTAATATCTAAACTAATCTTGTTCTCTTCTTTTAGATGTCTTTAAACAATGCTGCTTCTGGCTCTAATCCTAATGGCTCCTTTACCCTTATGAACTTGTGTGGGAAAGTCACCTTTGATGGATCAAACTTCAATGAATGGATCAGAAACATCAAGATGATTACCCGCAACGAGGACAAAGAATATGTCTTCGACAAGGAGCTTAAGGAGATTGATGAGACCACTGCAACTCCCTAGGAGATCGCTGACTTCCGGGCACATGAAAGGGATGCTACCAAAGTGGCATGCATCATGTTGGCCACCATGACAGTAGAACTCCAAAAGTCCTATGAGGACTTCTACCCTTTTGAAATGCACCAAGATCTGATGGAAAGGTACCATCAAAGTGCACGACAATAGAGGTATGAAATCATCTGCTCCATCATAACAACCATGATGAAGGACGAGGAATCCGTCACAAGCCACATGCAGAAAATGCAAAGGTATGTGGATCGGTTGCTAAAGCTTAATGTGAACTTCCCTGAGGAGCTTGCAGTATATATCATTTTTCACTCCTTACCATCGTGCTATGATCAATTCCGTATGACATATCACATGAATAAGGAAGAGGTCACACTCAGCAAACTTCAGGGACTCCTCAAGACCACAGAAACAGGTCTTAAGGGTAAGTCGGTTGTTAACACTCCTACTCCAAACTCTGCCCCGATTTTGGCAATCGGGAAAAGTCGAGGGAAGAAGAGGAAGAGCTCTTCGAAGGGTACCAAGGCTAGGACCCTTGATGGATCTTTTTCAAGTGGAAACAAGAAAGGTTTTGTGTAACGACCCGTTTCCGGTATGTTAATTAATTTGTTTTGGGCTAAGTTTTCAAGAGGGACTCGGCGAGTTCTAGCCTGACTCGCCGAGTCGGGTCGCGCATCTTGTGCACGCGGGAGCCGGCGACTCGGCGAGTCCATATCCTGGACTCGGCGAGTCCGTCCGTCTGGGTGAAACCCTAACTCCCCGGGTTTGCTCACTATTTAAACCCCATTATAGCCTCCATCTCGTCACTTTCCCCCTAAGAGCACTGTGAGAAACCCTAAACCTTCCTCTTGTGAGCTTATATGTGATCTTGTCCCATTTTGTGAAGGAGTGAAGAAGGAGAAGAAGAAGGAAGCAAGGAAACGTGTTCTAGTGCCAAGATCCAAGGTCAAGGGTGAACTTATTGAGCCGAGGAGTCTCGGAAGCAGCAGCCGGTAGCTTTCAGGCACACACACTCAGCCGCCAGTTTTCGAGGTGAGTTCCCTTTTCAGTAGAAACGGGTCTAAGGCCACCATGCCGGCCCGTTTAGCTAGCAGTAATATCCGGATGTTATGTGATGCAGTAGTTAGCATGTTTGATGCCTTTGTGGCTCAGACAAGATTATGTGTGTTCATGTTAGGAATATGTTATGCTATGATCAGTCAGCTTTGGACTTCGGTCCGATGTCAGCTTCGGACTTCGGTTCGATGTAGGGGACAAGGTCCCGGTTAGCTTCGGACTTCGGCCCGATGTCAGCTTCGGACTTCGGTTCGATGTAGGGGACAAGGTCCCGGTTAGCTTCGGACTTCGGCCCGATGTCAGCTTCGGACTTCGGTTCGATGTAGGGGACAAGGTCCCGGTTAGCTTCGGACTTCGGTCCGATGTAGGGGATAAGGTCCCGGTCAGTCAGCTTCGGACTTCGGTCCGATGGAGGGGGCAAGGCCCCGTATGTGCTTGATATATTGTTGTATGGTATGTGGTAATTTGGGGGAGCTCACTAAGCTTCGTGCTTACAGTTTCAGTTTTGGTTTCAGGTAGTTCCGCAAGCAAAGGGAGGAGCTCTGGATGACGGCATCGCACACACCACCGCCTCAGATTTAGCCTGGGATTGATTAGATGTTTGATCTGATGTAGTATGACATAGTTTTTCCGCACAGTATTTTATCGTGTTTTGGAATACATCACGTGTGGTTTTATTATATGATGCTCTGATTGCAGTTTTGATTATATTAAAAACAAAATTTTTGGGTCGTATTTTTGGGTCGTTTCAAGTTGGTATCAGAGCCCTGGTTTGAGGGATTCGGATACACTCTCAGGTGTATCTGAACTCAAACTAAGGGGAAATAAAAGATCTTTAATAAAATGTTTTTACAAAAGAATTTTGAAAACACTTAGAAGGAAAAGAATTGTTTTAAGATAGAAGTGTGTGCATGCGGTCAACCGAGCTCAAGTAAGTACTCCCAAATTACCCATACAAGTTATTTGTTCAATTTCAGTTTAGTAGAACAGCATGCTAGGATAGGGCTAAGGGTGTAGGAGAATGCCTTATGTGCCTGCTTATGTGTTACAGCTCTATGAATATTGCATGCTAGAATTGAGTAGACAGCAGTAGGATAGCCTGTTTAGGTTATGCCTGATAGTGTGAGCTTAGCATCCTATGCTAGTGCAATTTCTTGTTGTAAGAATAGCTTGCGTGAGTCTGTTTCCCTTGTCCGAATGCTGCTTGCTTTGTGCTTAGTGGGATTCCGAGTAATGGGAGTTAGCCATTAGGTGGACACGTCACACCACATGTAATCAGGTTTGAATAATCCCAGAGTGCTGGAACTGGCCCTACTGCGCAGCTCTTGTTTGAGTCCAACCGTTGTAGGGACGGATCTTTTACTTGAAGGATTATCCGACCCTCATCACATGTGATGGTGTTCAGGTGATGGCCAACTGGCAGTGCAAGGAGACCTACAGCAGCTGAGGACCAGTCGTATTGAGCTCGAGTTTCCCTAGGGCAAGCCTAGGACGAGAATAGCAGAGGATAGCAGCGGTAGAAGTGACTTGGGGAAGTCGAGGCGGTTCTTGAGGAAAGTACGGATAGATGTGGAAGGTAGTAGGGGCCCATACTACTGGAAGCAGAGGATCCGTACTCGAATCAAGGAAGGCCAAGATTAAACCAGGAAGCTAGTAGTCGTTTCATGACCCCTTGAAATATTCCAGTGTTCTGATGTGTTATGTGGTGTTTCAGAATGGTAGTTTTGCGCCCGAGGCCAGCAGCCGGCAGTTCAGATGCCGGAGGGGGATCAGGATCGGGATCCGACCCGGAGGTCGGACAGATGGATGAGCAGACCAGAGAGTTCCTTTCTTCTGAGATTACTCGCATCATACTTGAGCAGACTCCTGTGATCTTCGGTTCGATCAAGGAGGGCATTTTGGAGATGATGGATGAGAGACTGAGTACCTTCCGTACTGAGATGGCGGCCGTGATGGGGTCGTGCACACTCACTTTCAGGGAGTTCAGGGCGTGCGGGGCTCCTGACTACCACGGGGCACGGGACCCCATAGCGAGTACCAGGTGGTTGGCGGATGTGGCCAACGCATTCCGTTCTAGCAGATGTCCCGAGGAGGACAAGGTCAGATTGGCGTCCTGTCTCCTGAAGGACAGGGCACGTGACTGGTGGGAGGAGGTAGGGCATACCATCGGGGACGATGCGGCATTGGATGCCATGACCTGGGCTGATTTTTCTACCAGGTTCAGAGCGGAGTTCGCACCGGTCATTGAGGTACAACAGTTAGCCAGGGAGTTCCAGGATCTGACCCAGACTACCGAGACAGTGGCGGAGATCACCGCCAAGTTCAGGGAGCGGGCCCTTCTTGTTCCTCAGTATGCAGCAGACGAGGAGATGAAGAAGGCCCGTTATCACGAGATGTTGCGGAGCGACATTCGTATGTTTGTGAGCCGGTCCAGTTGCAAAACACTGGACGACATGATTGCTAGAGCTCGGGAGAGGGAGATTGATCTCGAGATGGAGAAGAAGAGGAAACCGGAGGCGGTTTCGGGTTCGGGTGGTTCGGGCAAAAAGCCCAGGGTTTCGGATCATAGGTCCAGGGGACAGCCGAGCTACGGTCGATGTGGTAGGTGTGGGAAGATGCACGAGGGAGCGTGCAAGGCAGGGAGTTCCGGCTGCTTCAAGTGCGGTCGGGTTGGACATTTGAGTAGGGATTGTACGGCTCCTGCTGCTGTCGTTGCTGCGTCAGACCTGATTTGCTTTCAGTGCAATCAGAGGGGACATAAAAAGTCCCAGTGTCCCAGTTTAGCTGCAGCAGGGAAGGTGCATGCACCCGCCCCTGCTACTTTGAGGATCACAGATGGCCGTCAGGGCCGAGCTGATGCGCCGGTGGCGAAGAGCAGGGCATTTCAGATGACAGCAGAGGAGGCGCGAGCGACTCCTGATGTGGTGACGGGTATGTATATTTCTTTCATCTCTTAATTATTAATATATCGTTTGAATATTATTTGATGGTACGCTTTATTTAGGGTCGTTCTCGGTGAACGGCATCCCTGCTTTGGTATTGTTTGACTCGGGGGCCACCCGATCATTTGTATCGCTTGCGCTCAGCAAGAGATTTAGCAGAGCTCCGGTGGAACTGGATTGTCCGTTAGAGGTTGAGGTAGCAGATGATAGGACCGTGAGGGTCGACAAAGTATATAGAGGGTGTTCCCTTCAGATATTTGAGGAGCAGTTTTCAGTGGATTTGGTTCCGATTCCCCTGCGCGGGAATAAAGTTATTGTGGGAATGGATTGGCTAAGCCCCAATGGGGCGGTGATTGATTGTGAGCTTCAGCTAGTGAGGGTTCGCGCTCCCAGTGGGGGAGAGATAGTGGTTCAGGGCGAGAGGCCCCAGCGAGGATTGACCTTCTGCTCTGCCGCTAGGGCGAGGCGCTACGTTCAGCAGGGTTGCGCCGGTTATGTAGCCTACGTCTTGGATGCCCGGGATAAGGGCAAGACGACGATCGATGATGTTCCTATTGTTCGAGATTACCCGGATGTGTTTCCCGAGGATTTGCCGGGGATACCTCCTGAGAGGCAGGTTGAGTTCAGGATCGACCTGGTTCCTGGTGCGGCTCCGATAGCCAAAGCACCATATCGACTTGCTCCCCCTGAGATGCAGGAGTTGTCTACACAGCTTCAGGAGCTGTTAGACAAGGGTTTCATTAGACCGAGCAGTTCGCCTTGGGGAGCGCCGATCTTATTTGTGAGGAAGAAAGACGGGTCGCATCGGATGTGTATTGATTACCGGGAGTTGAACAAGGTAACGGTGAAGAACCGTTACCCACTTCCGAGGATAGATGACTTGTTTGATCAGCTCCAGGGAGCGTCTTGGTTCTCCAAGATCGACCTACGCTCCGGTTACCACCAGATGAGGGTCAGGGATGAGGATGTTCAGAAGACTGCTTTCAGGACCCGGTATGGCCATTATGAGTTTGTGGTGATGCCATTTGGGCTCACCAATGCCCCAGCCGCGTTCATGGATCTCATGAACCGCGTGTGCAGACCGATGCTGGATCGGTCAGTGATAGTGTTCATCGATGACATCTTGGTGTATTCCAAGACGCAGGGACAGCACGAGGGGCATCTGCGGGAGGTGTTGGAGACTTTGAGGAGGGAGAGACTGTTCGCTAAGTTCTCCAAGTGCGAGTTCTGGTTACGCGAGGTGCAGTTTCTTGGGCATCTCGTTAATCAGAAGGGTATTTTGGTTGACCCGGCCAAGATTGAGGCCGTGATGCAGTGGGAGGTCCCGAGGTCTCCATCTGAGATTCGGAGCTTCCTAGGATTGGCAGGGTACTATCGGAGGTTTATTCAGGATTTCTCCAAGATAGCAGTGCCGCTCACCCGACTAACCAAGAAGTCGGTAGTTTTTCGTTGGGGGCCTGAGCAGCAGGCGGCGTTCGAGACTCTCAGGCAGAGATTGTGCGAGGCTCCGATCCTCACCTTGCCAGAGGGTGTTGAAGATTTCGTGGTCTATTGTGATGCTTCGATCACAGGTATGGGAGCAGTGTTGATGCAGCGAGGCCACGTGGTGGCTTATGCCTCGAGACAGTTGAAGCCTCACGAGGCTAATTATCCTACCCATGACTTGGAGCTGGGGGCAGTTGTATTTGCCCTCAAGATTTGGAGACATTATCTGTATGGGGTCCGCTGTACTATCTACACGGACCACAAGAGTTTGCGATACCTTATGGATCAGCCTAGTTTGAATATGAGACAGAGGAGATGGTTGGACGTGCTAAAGGACTATGACTGTGAGATCCTGTATCATCCAGGGAAGGCCAACGTGGTGGCCGATGCCCTGAGCCGCAAGGTGTCGGCGGCCCCTATCAGGGATTTGTGTATGAGGATGACGGTAATCACTCCTTTGTTGGAGCGGATTAAGGAGGCTCAGATGGAGGGTCTCAAGGAGGAGAGGCAAAAGTGCGAGAGGATAGTGGGTCGAGTAGCTTCGTTCGACTACGACAGTCGGGGTTTGATGACGCTTCATGGTAGGGTGTGGGTACCGTACTGGGGTGGGGTACGGCAGGTATTGATGGACGAGGCTCATAAGTCTCGATTTTCTATCCATCCAGGGGCGACGAAGATGTATCGGGATCTTCGACCTGATTATTGGTGGCCCTGCATGAAGCGGGACGTCGCTTGGTACGTTGAGAGGTGCCTGACCTGCCGAAAGGTCAAGGCGGAGCACCAGAGACCTCACGGCAAGATGCAGCCGTTGGATATTCCCGTGTGGAAATGGGAGGACATCACCATGGATTTTATCACCAAACTTCCCAGGACCGCACGTGGAGTAGATTCGATATGGGTAGTGGTGGATCGGTTGACGAAGAGTGCCCATTTTATCCCGATCCAGGAGAGTATATCGGCGGAAAGGTTAGCCGATATCTATGTGCGAGAGATTGTGGCACGTCATGGAGTGCCGGTATCGGTAGTGTCGGACCGAGATGTTCGCTTCACGTCCAGATTCTGGAAGCGGTTTCACGACGAGATGGGTACTCGTCTCCATTTCAGCACCGCTTTTCATCCTCAGACTGACGGGCAGAGCGAGAGGACGATTCAGACTCTCGAGGACATGCTTAGGGCATGCGTTCTGGATTTTGGGGGCTGTTGGGATACGTATCTTCCCTTAGCGGAATTCTCGTATAACAACAGCTATCATGCGGGCATTGATCGACCTCCTTTTGAGATGTTATATGGCAGGAAGTGCAGGACCCCGATTTGTTGGGGCGAGGTCGGTCAGCGGGTTATGGGGAGCACTGAAGTGGTGCTCAAGACGACGGAACTGATCCAGCAGGTCCGTAGTAGACTGCAGACTGCGCAGAGTCGGCAGAAGAGCTACGCCGACAAGAGGCGTTCAGAATTGGAGTTCCAGGTAGGAGACATGGTTCTTCTGAAAGTCTCACCTTGGAAAGGTGTCATCAGATTCCGGAAGAGGGGCAAATTGGGCCCCAGATTTATTGGTCCTTTCAGGGTTGTGGCCCGGGTGGGTCGGGTTGCTTACCGGTTAGATCTTCCTGAGGAGCTCAGTTTGATACACAGCACCTTCCACGTGTCGCAGTTGAGGAAGTGTCTAGTGGACGAGACAGCGGTCGTTCCCTTGGAGGATATCCAGGTCGATAGCGGCTTGAATTATATCGAGAAGCCGATAGCAATTTTGGAACGGAAGACCAAGACCTTGAGGAACAAGGTAATTCAGCTGGTAAAGGTGCAGTGGCAGCATCGGAAGGGGTCTGAGTGGACATGGGAGGCTGAAGAAGAAATGAGAACGCACTACCCGGAGTTATTCGCAGATCCAGCCGTAGCAGACTTCGAGGACGAAGTCTGAAACAAGTGGGGGAGAATTGTAACGACCCGTTTCCGGTATGTTAATTAATTTGTTTTGGGCTAAGTTTTCAAGAGGGACTCGGCGAGTTCTAGCCTGACTCGCCGAGTCGGGTCGCGCATCTTGTGCACGCGGGAGCCGGCGACTCGGCGAGTCCATATCCTGGACTCGGCGAGTCCGTCCGTCTGGGTGAAACCCTAACTCCCCGGGTTTGCTCACTATTTAAACCCCATTATAGCCTCCATCTCGTCACTTTCCCCCTGAGAGCACTGTGAGAAACCCTAAACCTTCCTCTTGTGAGCTTATATGTGATCTTGTCCCATTTTGTGAAGGAGTGAAGAAGGAGAAGAAGAAGGAAGCAAGGAAACGTGTTCTAGTGCCAAGATCCAAGGTCAAGGGTGAACTTATTGAGCCGAGGAGTCTCGGAAGCAGCAGCCGGTAGCTTTCAGGCACACACACTCAGCCGCCAGTTTTCGAGGTGAGTTCCCTTTTCAGTAGAAACGGGTCTAAGGCCACCATGCCGGCCCGTTTAGCTAGCAGTAATATCCGGATGTTATGTGATGCAGTAGTTAGCATGTTTGATGCCTTTGTGGCTCAGACAAGATTATGTGTGTTCATGTTAGGAATATGTTATGCTATGATCAGTCAGCTTTGGACTTCGGTCCGATGTCAGCTTCGGACTTCGGTTCGATGTAGGGGACAAGGTCCCGGTTAGCTTCGGACTTCGGCCCGATGTCAGCTTCGGACTTCGGTTCGATGTAGGGGACAAGGTCCCGGTTAGCTTCGGACTTCGGCCCGATGTCAGCTTCGGACTTCGGTTCGATGTAGGGGACAAGGTCCCGGTTAGCTTCGGACTTCGGTCCGATGTAGGGGATAAGGTCCCGGTCAGTCAGCTTCGGACTTCGGTCCGATGGAGGGGGCAAGGCCCCGTATGTGCTTGATATATTGTTGTATGGTATGTGGTAATTTGGGGGAGCTCACTAAGCTTCGTGCTTACAGTTTCAGTTTTGGTTTCAGGTAGTTCCGCAAGCAAAGGGAGGAGCTCTGGATGACGGCATCGCACACACCACCGCCTCAGATTTAGCCTGGGATTGATTAGATGTTTGATCTGATGTAGTATGACATAGTTTTTCCGCACAGTATTTTATCGTGTTTTGGAATACATCACGTGTGGTTTTATTATATGATGCTCTGATTGCAGTTTTGATTATATTAAAAACAAAATTTTTGGGTCGTATTTTTGGGTCGTTTCATTTTGTCACTCCTTCTTCTGACCCAAAAGAGGCTGAATGCTTCTATTGCCATGAAAAGTCACATTGTAAGCGGAACTGCCCAAAGTACCAGTAACATGTGAAGGAGTTAAACCCAACCATGCAGGTATTTACACTATCTTATCTAATAACTCACCCCATCCTAACTCTTGGGTCCTTGATACTGGTTGTGGTATTCATATATGTTCTGATTTGCATGGACTAAGAAGAAGTGAGAATGTGGAGCATGGAAGAATAAACTTAATCATGGGGAATAGGAAAGCTTTACCTGTCACTAAGATTGGAGTTTATACTTTATCGCTAAGTAGTGGGTTTAGTTTATATTTGAATAAATGTTGTTATTCTCCAGAAATGGTAAGAAATATTATTTCCTTTCATGCATTGTATAAACAAGGTTTCACCTTTTCATTTGATAATGAAGTTGGCTCGATTAATGCTTTCTTTAATAATGTTCTTTATTTTAAAGCATTACCTTGTGAGGGTGTGTATGAAACTGTATCTGTGGTTGATAACTTAGGAAATAATGTATTGTGTATTGATTCTGTTAATAATAATAACTTGGATAAAGCATCATTATGGCATTGTCGTCTTGGACATATAAGTAAGAAACGCATAGGCCAACTCCAAAAGGATGGAGTATTGGAGTCATTTGACCTAAAGTCAGATGATAGTTGCAAATCATGCTTACTTGGAAAAATGACAAAGTCACCCTTCACAGGTTCTTGTGAGAGAGGTGAAGGTTTGTTGGATCTTGTACACACGGATGTGTGTGGACCCTTCAAACATGACACAAGGGATGCTAATCGTTATTATTTGACTTTTACTGATGATTATAGTAGATATAGATATGTCTACTTAATCAAGCATAAGTCAGAGACTTTTGAAAGGTTTAAAGAATTTAAATAGGAAGTCGAGAATCAATTAGGCAGGAACATTAAGATGCTTCGATCCGATCGAGGTGGTGAGTATCTTAGTTCAGAGTTCCTTGACTATCTTAGGGAATGTGGGATTGTCTCACAATTGACACCCCTAGGACACTTCAGCTGAATGGTGTGACTGAGAGGCGTAATCGAACCTTGTTGGATATGGTTCGTTCCATGATGAGTCGAGCTTCGCTACCAATCTCATTTTGGGGGTATGCCTTAGAGACTGCCGCCCATATCCTTAATCTAGTCCCTACAAAGAAAGTTGCCAAAACTCCTCATGAGATGTGGACTGGTAAAGTACCCAAACTAGACCACATCAAGATTTGGGGTTGCGAGACTTTCGTGAGACGCGAGACTCATGATAAGCTCGAACCTCAAAGTGAGAGGTGTATTTTCATCGGCTACCCACAACAACCCTTTGGTTACCTCTTCTACAGACCTAGTGAAAATGTGGTCTTTGTAGCTAGGAGGGTTGTCTTTCGAGAGAGAGAGAGAGTTTATAAGCCAAGGAAACAGTTGTAGGCAAGTTGACCTTGAAGAAATTCAAGAGTCAAGTGGTGAAGGAACTTCAAACCCTAGCACTCAACTTGAGGAGGAAACTCCTGTTGAGCCAATTGACAAGACTGTGCCTCTGAGGCGTTCCACGAGAGTTAGGAAAGCACCTGAGCATTACTATGGATTCCGTATTACTGTGAAAGGTGATACACTTATCAGTGATGAGACACTGATAGGTCTGGATGAACCTAATAGTTACGTGGAAGCCATGGCAGGCCCTGAGTCAGCCAAATGGAAAGAGGAAATGGACAGCGAGATATAGTCCATGTATGACAATCAAGTTTGGAACTTGGTTGAGAATGTACTAGGTCGTAAGACTGTAGGGTGCAAATGGATCTTTAAGAAGAAGACCAACAAGGATGGTAATGTACACACTTATAAGGCATGACTGGTTGCAAAGGGTTTCTCACAAACTTCGGGAGTTGATTATGATGAGACCTTTTCTCCAGTGGCCAAGATTAAGTCTATTAGGGTTTTGTTAGCCATAACTGCATTTCATGACTATGAAATATGGCAAACGGATGTCAAAACCGCTTTCCTTAATGGAAAGTTGGCTGAGGATGTTTAAATGAGTCAGCCAGATGGTTTTGTCAATACAGAGTACCCTAATAGAGTGTGTAAGCTTGAGAAATTCATTTATGGATTAAAGTAAGCACCTCGCTGATGGAATCTTTGCTTTGATGAGAAAGTCAAAGAATTTGGCTTTTCTAGGAGTGAAGATGAATCTTGTGTACATGTCAAGGCTACTGGGAGTTTAGCTAGCTTTTTGGTATTGTATGTGGATGACATACTACTCATAGGAAATGACATCCCAACTCTGCAGGAAATTAAGTCCTGGCTTGGGAAGTGTTTCTCTATAAAGGACCTAGGGGAAGCTGCCTAGATTCAAGGGATAAGGATCTTGAGAGACCGGAATAAAAGACTAATTGGACTTAGTCATAGTACTTACTTGGATAAGGTGATGAAGAGATTCGGCATGCAGGACTCCAAGAAAGGAGAGTTACCCATCCAGAGTAGCGCCAAATTGAGTAAGACACAAAGCCTTAGTATTGAGGCTGAGATAGCAGAAATGAGTCAAATACCATATGCTTCGGCTGTAGGATCGATCCTGTATGCTTTGACGTGTACTCAACCTGATGTAGCATTTGCCTTGAGCATGGTTAGCAGGTATCAGGGGAACCCTGGCAAGGCACACTAGATTGCGGTAAAGAATATCGTCAAGTACCTACGGAGGACTAAGGACTGGGTCCTTACTCTCGGTGGGAGTGATGACTTGAGAGTTGTAGGGTATAGTGATGCTAGCTTTCAGACTGATAGGGATAATTTCCACTCTCAGTTAGGCTGGGTGTTTACCTTAAACGGAGGAGCAATTTCTTGGAAGAGTTCCAAGCAAGAGACAATGGATGATTCAACTTGCGAATCAGAGTATATAGCAGCTAGCGAGGCAGCAAAGGAGGCGATATGGCTGAAGAACTTCATTGGAGACCTTGGAGTTGTACCAAATATTAAGGAGGCAATGGAAATTTTCTGTGATAGTGAAAGTGAAGTTCCCTTAGCCAAGGAACCAAGGGATCACGGGAGATCCAGACACATCGACAGAAAATACCATTTCATCAGAGATTGAATAGGAGAAGGACTCCTCGTGGCAAAGAGGGTATCGTCGGATGAGAATCTAGCAGATCCCCTCACGAAGGGACTGACTCGGGTTAAGCATCTCCAGCATGCTCAGAGCATAGGGCTGAAGGATGATATTAGATTTAGTAGTTAGATAACCTTGAAATGTGTAAAGTGTAATTGACATTAGATGATGAATAAAAGGTGTTTTATTTATGAGTAAAGTGTTGATATATCCTGTCGATTGTTTACTATATTTAATTTTGCATGTTTTGACTTCCAGAATAATTATGTTTTGTATATCATATTATTCGAACCTCCACAGTTGGTTATATGTCGGAAGTAGGTATATCAAGACTGTCATGATTGGTTGCAGAGGTCTAAGTTGTTGGACATGGCTACAACACTCATGAGTGCTCATAAGCTCTGAGCATTGGACTCAACCCACGCTCACTGGAATCACTTCATGGAATTTATCTCGAGTGATCGTGAGACGGTAATATCGTATAAGTCTTCAAACCTAGAGATATGATTTGTATCTATGAGTTGGTTATGCATTGATTGTACGAAAATGCATTGGTAACTCGATGTTATAAAACATGCTCTTGTGTATAATTCAATAAGTGGTAGAGCAAACATATGAGTCGTAGTTTATCTGTTCCTTCATGGATTAGAAGCTGATATGTGGGCCCCTCGATGATTTTGTATTGACCTATGTACCGGGCCCGGTCAGAACTAAGTTGATATGTTCAATTAAGTTCTTTGTCAAACAAATCGGAAATCAGGAAACAAACTGTTGGACAATAAGTAAGAAATTGTTCCATGTATTTGTCTGGCTGATATCTAGAACAGAGGATTATATGATCACTTATCTTAAATGGCATATCATCATCTTCTCAGTTCTGAGAGACCTTGAAAGAGCTATGATTGCTGATCAGTTCCTGAAGTCATACTTGCAGTTATAGTTATTAGACTTATCCAAGTGGGAGACTTTTGGATAAGGTGTCTAAGTCCATAACTATTTCTGGTATGTACTTGACCCGACCCGACATGGTCCATTTGGGTTGCATGGCATCATGCATTTGGATAGACTAAATGTGAGAAATAACACTTGTGGTTTATTAATATATTATAAGTTCTAATATATTAATAGTATTATTTAATTAGTATTGATCAAGAATTAATTTGGAATTAATTAAGTGATCAAAAGATGACTAATTAAATATATGGGTTGATTATGTAAATCATCCATAACTTGTATAGTGGGCTAAGAAGCTCCATGGATTATCAAGTTGGGTTAAACCCATAGGATGCTCCATAGGAGTTAAAAACCCATGGTTCATGGAAATGAAGAGCCATGACACATTAGGGTTTACATGGTGTAACCCTAGATGTGTCACACTATATAAGGATCATCTCCTCCACCAAAATCGGCTACACAAAGAGAAGTGAGGGCTAGGCCGATTTTTGAAGTGTGTGTATTCTCTCAAAAGTCATTCCAAAAGCATTTGGTGTTGTGTGAAGCATTTGAGGCATCACGCTTGGGGTGCTAGGCTCACAAGGTTTCAAGGATTCAAAATCAACTACAAGGTATGTAATTCTAGCCATCCTTTTAGGATTAAAGTTCCCCATGTATGCTAGATAGGATTATGAACCTTGGAAACCAAATTTTGCATGTATTTAGACAAACATAGATCCAAGGTTATTAGGGTTGCATGTACACTTAGGAAGTGTTCGAATGCTCAAAACTCATCATATACCACCTTCCACATCTATTCGTACCTTCCTCAAGGACTACCTTGACTCCACCAAGTCCTTTTTCGCTGCTGATCTCGACTATTCTCATCCTAGGCTTACCCTCGGAAAAATCTTTGACTCCACCCAAACCGGTCCTCAGCTGCTGAAGGCCTCCAAGTAATGCCAATTAGCCATTACCTGAATAGCATCACATGTAATGAGGCTCGGATAATCCTTTGAGTAAAAGACTCGTACCCACAACGGTTAGACTCAAATAAGAGCTGCGCAATAGGGCCAAATTCAACACTCTGAGATTATTCAATCCTGATCACATGTGGCGTGACGTATTCACCTAATAACTAACTCCCATCATTCAGAGTCCCACAAAGCACAAAGCAAGCAGCATTCGGACATTGGAAACTACTCAAGCAACTTTATTCTCCTAACGAGAAACTGTTCCAGCATACAATGCTGAGCTCATACTACCAGGTATAACCTAAACAAGCTATCCTATTATTGTCTACTCAATACTAGCATGCAATTCTCATAATCTGAAGCACATAAAGCAGGCACATAAGGCATCATTCCTAGATCCTTATCCCTATGCTAGCATGCGGTTTTTACTGAAATTGATGAGCATAATATAAACTTGTATGGGTACTTTGGGGAATACTTACGTGAGCGGCCAGTCGCGCACATCACACATCTTGATCTTTCTTAAAACTCTTTAACTTAGCTTTTAGAAAATCATTTTCTTTGTAAAAATATTTTAATCCCTTGGTTTGAGTCCAGACACCCCCGAAGGTGTGTCCGAATCCCTCAAACCAGGGCTCTGATACCAACTTGTAACAACCCAAATTTCAAGTCCAAAAATTTCATTTTTAATTAATCGACTAGTAAAATTATTTATAAGAAAACACCATCTAAACATAAATTTTCATAAAAACCACAACTCATGTATGAAACCATTCACAAAAGTAAGAATAATGTCAGAGTACAATCCCAAGAAACTCTAGTGCGGAAAACCGACATATGTGTGTGTGATGTGTCACTACCGCGCCAGCTCCTTCCCCTTCGCTGAAGAGGTACCTAAAACCAAAACTATAAACTATAAGCATGAAGCTTAGTGAGTTCCCTCATCGTACCACATACCATACAATCACATAGCAAAATATACTGTCGGGCAATTCTTGGGTGCCCGACCTACCCGATACGTCCATTCTGGGGTGCCGGCCTACCCATACGGCCATTCTGGGGTGCCGACCTATCCTTGCGGCCATTATGGGGTGCCCTCCTACCTGTGTCGAGCCATTTTGGGGTGCTGACCTACTCGTCGGTCCTAACAACCGACCCTCGGGGTCTATTCCACCCCTACTGCTACTATTACATATATCATACTATCAGACATATATGGGGTGTCCGAACTACCCTTCGGTCCTAACAACCGAACTTGGGGACTATTCCCCTCCTACTACCACTATCACATATAACGTATCATGCCAGCATATAAACATACCAGGTAGTAGCAAACCTAGATGATATCACGAAGACAATCATCTAACATACAACTCCTACTGGTGGGCCGGCATTGTGGCCGTAGACCCACCGCTACTGGAAGGTAACTCACCTCAAACATGTAGCTGCTGATAATCCGTGTGGGAAGTCTCTATCTGTTGCTGCTCTGGAAATCCTCCGGCTACAATCCCCACAAAACACTTAGTCAGAAACTAACATCTACTCTTAGGGTAAAATGACCATTTTACCCCTAATCAAATCCAAGTCAAAGTCAACTTCAAGTTGACCCGAATCGCCGAGTTGGGCTGGCAACTCGTCGAGTCCTTATCCCTTTACACGACCTCATCCATGACTCGACGAGTTCCTCTTCTATAAGAACATCGAATGATCCTTCATCCGACTCGCCAAGTTGTATGAACAACTCGTCGAGTTCATCTTCAATCTTATGGAGATTGTCATGGACTCGCCAAGTTTGTTCTATCACTTGTCGAGTCCCATGAACTCCAGGTCTTAGGCTAAGTCCAAAGCGTTGGGTCGCTCCTTCTGACATTCTACAGTCCTTCTAACACCCAGCTGAGTTCTTTTAGACCCTCAATAGATATGGGACTTTATGCCTTGGACTCGCCGAGTCCCAAGAACGGACTCGCCGATTCGTTAACATGCACACCCTAAATCCTCGATTTCTGATGTAAAACCTTTGACTAAAAGATAGATGCAAGCCCCTAGGCTCGATCTAGCAGGTAAAGTTACAAACTTTACGTGCATGCATGGAAGAATGAGCCCAAATGGCTCAAAAAGGAACTCCCAACATGCATGAGGCTTTCCATGGGTTCTAATAAGTTGCTTTCTGCCTTAGGGTCCCTCAAGAACCCTGGATCCGAAACCCTAGCCCTCAACCATGCTTGCAATCATGGTTGGTAGCCAAAATGGCTCTTAGAAGCCCTAACTTCCTTCAAGAATAGATCTATTATAATAATGAGCAAGCTATAAGCTTTATACCTCAATGCACTGTGGAAGATGCTCAAACTCGGATCCCTCTAGCCTCTTCTTGTTTCTTTAAGCTTTTCCTTCCTTTCAGGAACTAGGTGCTACAATTTTCTTCCTCATAATTGAAATCAAGATTGACAAATAGACCTCAGGGGGTTCCGGGGGTACCTAGGTATATAACCTTGGAGAGTTTCCATGACATCCTAGGTAAAGACCTCAGGGGGTTCCCGAGGCACTAGGGTTTAAGACGATGGATGGTTTCCATGGCATCCTTGGTTAAGACCATTTGGGGGTTCCCATGGCACTGGGATAAGACCCTGGATGGTTTCCAAGGCACCCGGAGTAAGACCCTGGAGGGTTTCCACGAGATCCCTATATGTTGTATGCATGGCTTATATGGTTTACGTAACTGTTATAGCTAATATAGATTATGTGATTGTGTGGACTGTGTGGGGTATGCTCTAGCGAACTCACTAAGCTTCGTGCTTACAGTTTTGTTTATGGGTTCTGGTATAATTGTTTTGGAAAGGAGGGGCTCATCTTGATCGCAGCACACAAACCCATGTTTTCCGCATTATGTGATTTTGGGATGAACTCTGATAAATGTTTTTTAATTAGCAATGTTTTGGAATACTTGGATTCAAAGATATCTATGTTTTGACTATAATAAAAATGAAAATTTTACCCTCGATTTTTGGGTCGTTACAAGTTGGTATCAGAGCCTTGGTTTGAGGGATTTGAACATATTTTCAGGTGTGTCTGAACTCAAACTAAGGATCTGTAAAGTTTTTTTATAAGAAAAATGTTTTCAAGGAAAAGTTTTCTATGAAAACAAAGGGTGTGGTGCATGCAATCAGCCGAGCTCAAGTAAGTTTACTAGAATACCCATACATGTTATATGTTTTGACCTGATTTATGGATCTGTGAATCGCATGCTAGTTAGGGCTGTAAGAGATGCCTTTATATGTTTTATGAGCAGGTAGACTTTCATGTTAGTGATGCGTAGTCAGTGACTGATTGGCCTGATATATATATATATATATATATATATATATATATATATATATATATATATATATATATATATATCTTTACTATATTATTAAACATATTGCCTATTTCTTGAAAATTAAGAGGTACAATAAATAGTACCCCATGTACAATAATATTAAGCGTACAACAATATTAAGCTTAATGACATCGTATACGTAGTACACGGTAATACCGTATCTCCGATGTTACCCTAATCTCCTCTACAAACAACAGCCGTCATCAAACCACTAATCACTGCCACCACATGGCCACAACCTCCTAAAGACGTCGCCTCCATTTCTTCTCTGGGTTTAGGACTTTCAAGATTTCTGTACAATCTCCCTAAATTCTGTTAATCTATTCTTCTATTGTAACTCTTTTGCAGGTGTTCTGGAAATTACCGGGTATAACGAGCGTTGACACGTCGCCGATGGAGATGCGGGAAGACGAAGCCGACAACGATCGAAGTCTACAACCTACCTGCGTGCGAATGCTTTGCTTTCTTTTTGATTAAAATCAAGTTTGGAAATTGAGGGTTTATTGTTGTTATTAATGATTTTGGTTAGGTGGAAATTGAACCAGTACCCGAACACATCGTTGGTTCAAATCGAAGGAGTGAACACGAAAGAGGAGGTATCATGGTATCAAGGGAAACGTATGACGTACGTCTACAAAGCCAAGGTCAAGAAGAACGGATCACACTAGCGGTGCATTTGGGGGAAAGTTACCAGCCCTCATGTGAACACCCGTATTGTTCTTGCTACGATCACTTCCAATCTCCTTCCTAAATCCATGGTAATTATCACTAGCGATTGACATTTTTGTTGCATAATATTGTTATTTAGCTCTGCGTGTTAAGAAATCATCTCAATCTGTGTTATTGTTTCTGCTTTTCAGGGGTCAAGGGTCAGAGTGTTCATGTACCCAAGCAACATTTAAGGTATTATAATGATCATTTTGCTTTCAATTTTTTTTTGTTTCTTTGATTATTAGGATATACGTAGAAAGATCGATTAAACCTTTTATTGTGCATTATATCTTTGTATGAATCTTACAAAAGTTTAATTCTTTCTATGTCTTACAAATAAAAATGTAACTATCATATTCATATGGTCATGAATTTGGATTTTGAATATGTGCTTTTCATCTATCAATAGTCTAGAGCTGAGTTAATTATAAGAACCCTTGTTTTCTGATTCTTGTGCAATGATAATTATTGATTTATGAATGCAATGTAATGCTATGGATATTTGAGTCTTTACAATGGTTTATTTTCTCTTGTTAGAAGCTTTAAACATGATACTGATTGTTAAATCTTGTTTAGGAATAATGCAGTTGGAGCAAAAAGGAAGAAAAGTCTGGTTTTCAAGTGGTTTTTGTCAACATATTGCCTGAACTTCAACTATTATGACAATAATCATTAAAATAATACTTATGTGACGAGATAGATATAATGGTGAAAGTAGGTGATGTGTGTTGAAAGATTGAGATGCATTTTTTCTTTTTTTTCAAGACCTGGTAATCAAGAAAACTTTTTTTTTTTTTTAAGTTTGTCTAAAAAGTATAATGGATTAATTACTAAGTGGCTAAATCGATAAAATGGTGAGGGTAACTTTCTGTATTTTTTCCTTTTATATTTTATTCGGTCAAACTTGTATTATTAGCCTTTCTTCACTCACACTCATAAATAAGCAGAGGATTATTTTACCCTAATTGTTCTATAGGAATTCAATCCAGACCCGGTGATATCAATTTATACAGCCAAGCTTGAGCATCTTGAGAAAGCACTAAGGCATGTTTATCATGTCTCGGTGAACATGCTAAAAGGAAATGAATTGGAGCTTCTATTAGTCATCTTACCTGATAATAATGGATCCTGATACGGTATGCATTTATTCATTCTACTTATTGGTGAACCAATCAAATATGATCATTAAATATATTGACTCATTTTTCATCCCCCAAACTTTAAAGTAAAAATAAAAAAGCAATGTTCTTGTAAAAGTGCAAAAAGTAAATTACGTGCAAGGTCCCCATTCATTTTGCTGTTTACAATATTTACTCCAAATTAATGAAATACATTTTTTTTTCATGCACAAATATGTTTAGAGGTTTAAGAGGTTTAAATGGATCCCAATGATTGCAGTTTCATTACTCCAGGTACGCTCCATTTTAAATATTTTTTTTTTCAGCATTTGATTATAAAAATGAAATCCCAAGGGTATTTTTGAAAATTGCTTTGTCGCCTTTTCGTTTGCTATGTACAATACATAAACTAATAGCAAGTTAAAATCTGTCTAAGTTAATAATTATTAATTAATTTGATAAATTAATAATAAAAATACGTTATATTTAATTATTTAAACATTCCAGAAAAATAGATTTAAACCAAAAAAAGCATATTGTTACAAATTGCAATATTATCTCATATTTGAAAAAGAAAGTGGCCTCCAAAAATAAATTGGTGATATAAATATTATATACTAATCGCATTAATTATAAATGTTATAAATATAAATTGATGATTAAATTGTAATATATAAATGAGAAAAGGCGTTTGGTGTTGGAATAATGGACCAACATATATGGTCGTTTATCTAATTATTTGAATAGATTCATATTATAAAATAGATTTATATTTTTCAAATTTAGCTTAATATGTATTTAATATACAGTGTAATATTTCAAAAGATTACTATATAATTTTAAAGTTTTGGTCATTTCAAGGACAAGTTAAAATATATATTGATGTTATAAAAGTATAATATAATTTTATATGTTATTTTTTAATCTAAGATACAAACTACTGGAAAAATTAATGTTTTTAGATTAAATCCTAACTTGAAATATGTAAAACAAAAAGTTTCAAAAAATAAAAATATATACTCGTACTATGGATAGGGGAACTATATACACAAACCAAATAAAGTCTACCAAAATATCACATATAAACTATTTCACAAAAGCTTGAATGTGAGATCCCAGCCATTATTGTTTCTGCTGTCAACTCTATATTCCTTTTATATATATTTATTTTGTTTCCAATACAACTTACTTTGTCTATGACAATCAATAAAGCTTAAGGACAAAGAATTCCAAATGTAGGTGTTTATCTACCAGAATCGATATTCTCACATGGCCAACTTTATGTGGCGTTGTCCAGAGGAATATCACGTGTCAATATCAATGTATTAGTAAAGCCGGAAAAAAAACGTTTGATAATGATGGAATCTACACATCAAACGTTGTGTACAAAGAAGTTTTATGTGATTAACAAGGTACAATCAACAACTTATTATTTTACAATTTCTTCAAATATGTATCTTAGATGCTCATTTGATGTTTAATGCAGGGCTAATAGATGAAACAACATGATTGCAGATTGATGTATTTTATATATTGGACATGTTATAAATATACAAAACTACATGATTGCAGATTGCTGTTACTTATATATTGTAAAATCAAGTATGAACTATTAGATGAAATTCCAAATGTAGACTCAACTATTGTCGTATTGTATGACTATGCCGCCAGCAAGAAACTATCCGTTGAAATGAAGTATTCGACAGAAAATAGTCTACCAAAAGGCCGCAATGAAAAGCCCACGTCTAAAGGAAACTAATCATCATATTAAAACTATTTTCCGAAAGAAACTCTTTTCCGCCCAGCGCTTAGCGCGGGTAAACGGCTAGTGTATATATATATATATATATATATATATATATATATATATATATATATATATATATATTCATATATATATATATATATATATATATATATATATATATATATATTGGGTGAGGAGTGTGAGGAGTGTACGGTTAGAAGGCTAGAGAAAAAGTGCATATTGTTGAGAGAGAAAGTTAGAGAGAAGAGAGGAGTTTTAGTGAGTGTGAATCTTGTATCTGGATCTTCATTCATATCAATCATAAAAGATTCATCATCTTCTTCTTCTGCTTATTCTAAATTAGATCTGACATCATCCGTTTGATTGGGATTCCGCACCATCAAAGGGATTTGATTGATACACAAGCAGATTGGGGACTTACAATTGGTATTAGCGCTTGGTTGTATCAATCAATTTTGTCAGATGTGGAGCTTATTTGATCACACCTATCAGTATAACCCTTTAACAAAAGAGGAAATGAACAGAGAGGCACATCTCATATATGGCAAACCTGTTGTATTTATGCTGGCAAGTGGTCCTCAGATTGAAAATACTAATGCTTCTACTTCCTCTGCAGATCAACCACTAAGTCATTGCAAGCAAGCAACTGAAGAGAGTGTGTCTAATAATAAAATTGTTTCAAAGTCTGATGAGTTAAATTTTTTCGATATATTTGATGATATCTTTGATAATTCTGTCGTAGTTGTGCTAGAAAGTGTTGAGCTGAACGATTCTAATGCTTCTACTTCTTGTTTAGGTAAAGTAATGGAATATGAGAACAAGGAGAAAACTATTGAACAAACCAATGTCTCCTTGAACTTTGAATCTGCTACTTCGAACTCAATTGCTTCTGATCAACCTGCTATTGAGAAATACAGGCCACCAAAACAAGCGAAATAGAGTGCTTGCTGTAATTGTGCTTGTAGGAATAACAAGAGACAAGGCAAGGGTACACCACCAGGGGCAGGAAGAAACAAGTTCCCAGTGAAGATAAAGACTTGCTTTCATTGTGGAACACTTGGACACATTGCCAGACTTTGTCCAAATCGTGCGTACGTTCCCTACTATGCATAAGGGTGGCAGAATGCACCAAGAGGGACATACTCCAAAAGAAACCCTTCCAGGTCACAATCGCGCAATGGTGACTGGAACGCACACAAGGCCAAGAATCCAACTCCCAAGTTCAAGAAGGGAATGTCGGTCAAGAAACAAAAGTCAAAGTCATCTCGGCAGTCAACTTTAAGTTCAAAATCAAGTGCCGAGGCACCCATCCGCTCGAAAAAGAAATGGGTTAAACCCAACTACAGATGGGTACCAAAGGTTCAATCTCCCAAATCTTCTAATGATTCTAATATTTATACATCTTCTGTTTCTGATAAGCTGGACATGTCATAGGAGAGAGTACCTTGCAAAGATGACAAAGGTCAACTCCATTTCAAAACGGACTGGGTTCAAAAGACCAACTGAACCCGCTCTATGTTGGAGCAGCTATGGAGGCATATCATCAGACTTCGGTTTGTTGGTAGTGGTTGTTTCAGAATATGATAGGATGCATATCTTAACTGTACAACACTCAGAACGTTGTTTAAGAGTATGTGTCCTTTGAGGGAAAGGAAGAAAGGAGGGGATCACACATTGGGGTTTGTGCTTAACGATGTGAATAATTTTCGGATCTGTTCTGAGATTATGCGTGACGTTCTCAGACCTTCTGGATGCAAATGCAATCGGTGACTTACGGTTTGAGTTTGCTTCTCGATACTCCTGAGTTTTTCTTAAGTTGATTAGCTTCAAAGATAAATATTTGTTTTAGGATAGTTTAAATTTGCGCATTTACTTTCGCTTCTCTCCTATGCACAAATTTAGGGGTAGAAATAAAAAAAAAAAACAAAAATTAGAAAAGTTTTAAAAAAATCCAAAAACATTAGAAAATCAGAAAATCCAAAAATATGTTGTTAATGGAATGTGCTTGCAGGTGTTGTTTTGGGAAGTGATATAAAGATAAAGTGATAATGGGCAGTGTAAAACATGTGTAAGGGACTGAATCTGAATTGTGTAGACTCTGTGTTCAATGTGCGGGTAGGCATGAAGGTTCTGACAGTGTAGATTTAGAGAGGATTGTTTGGACTGACCATACGACGCTCGAGTAGATTGAGCAGTGAGACAAACACGGGAACCCACAGGCTACACTAAATTAATACGCATCTAGAACAGTGGTTCAACTTTTCCTTGATGTACGGACTTATGTCCTTAATTTTGGTTCTGATAGGGCGACTGAGAGGGGGAGGGGGTTCTGATAAAGTAGGTCTGTAGGAAATTATTTTCTTGCTTTCTATCTGTCAGTCATATGTTGCTTCCTCTGCATGATTGGAAGAGATATGACCTTGAATGCAACATATGCAACTCTATTTCTACACACCTCCTTATCTATGAAATTCTTTCTATTTGTTAGTCATATGCTGTCTCCTCTGCGTGATTGAAATGATCTGACCTAGAACATAGCATATGCAAAATTCTACCTCTCAATCCATCTATCCTAGTTAGCCATATGTTGTCCCCTCTGCTTGATTGAAAGAGATCCGACCTGGGACACAACATATGCATCTATCTCTAAATCTGTCTTCCTTCTTAATAATTGTTTACTCACCTAAAGTAAGGAGTTCTTTGGAAGTTCTTGATAATCAGGGTATATCGGGAAGTGGGGAACACGTTGTAGTGCAACTAAAATTGAACCATTTAGAGGTTGTCTATAGACCACGCTGCTTAATTTAAGTGGACAACAATACCCGTGGTCGTCGTCAGCTAAATGGTTTATTTAGAAAAGTTTGTCAATATCCTTTGTGTTTAAGTGGACCACAATACCGGCAATTGACCAGATCTATTCATGAAGGTGAAGGTACTGATACACAAAGTTAAGACTGTCTCACAACTTTGATACCAAATATTTTTGTTTTTGTTAAATTTGTTTATAGTTTTTCCTTATGCACAAATTTAAGGAAGAATTAAAAAATTTAGAAAAAAACAAACAAAAATCAGAAAATCAAAAATCAAAAAATAGTGTTATTTCTGTTTCATTTCTTTTTCAGAAATTTCAAAAAATTCAAAAATATTTTTGTTTCTGTTTTATTTTTTTTTCAGAAAATATGAATAATCCAAAAATATTTTGTGCTAAGTTTTCTTTTAGTTTTGTTTTGTCTTGAAAAGTGAATTCAGATGTAGATGAGACTCATGGAGACTGTAGCGAGATTTTCTGAGTCGAAGCTTCATCCGTAATCATCGAAGAATTCTCATTCGAACGAGCAAGAAATGAAGAATATTATTTCAACATTCAATCTTTAAAGCCCATAAGCAAGGTGAAGCTGACTTGAAGATTATGTGACAGATTGCATTGAGGCCTCCTCAATCAATTTGCTACTATCTATGTACCTGCTGAAGTGATCTAGAAGATTCATTCTCTTTGTTCTCTCTGAAGATTCTCAAGTTGAAAGCGCTATCTTTCAAGAATCTTATCAAGAAGCCTCCTCACCTAATGTGCGTACAATGTCAAATTCTGCAGAAAATCCCAACTACTCAAGATGAAGTCACTTATTGAAGATTCATATGTTCATCTTGATGGTGTGAAGAAATTGAAGATTAATGCTGAAGCCAAGCTCCCAATGAAGATTAACAAGAAAAGCCAGCTAATTTTTAGGGGGAACTTGTTGGGTCAATTAGAAAAGAAAGCTATAAACCAAGGGGGAGATTGTTGGGTCAAAAATATGGTTTATACTTTGCTTTTCTAGGCGTTAATAGTTTTTTGGTAGTGTAATATGTTTTTGTAGTGGTGTTTACGGCTATGATGGGTGTTTATGGCTGTAAACCCATTTACGGACCATGTTCCCCATATATATATATATATATATATATATATATATATATATATATATATATATATATATATATATATATAGGGTGAGGAATGTGAGGAGTGTAGGGTTAGAAGGCTAGAGAAAAAGAGCATAGTATAGAGAGAGAAAGTTAGAGAGAAGAGAGGAGCTTTAGTGTGTGTTTGTGAGTGTGAATCTTGTATCTGGATCTTCGTTCATATCAAATCATACAAGATTCATCATCTTCTTCTTCTCCTTATTCTTAATTAGATCTGGCATCATCCGTTTGATTGGGATTCCGCACCATCAAATGGATCTGATTGATACACAAGCAGATTGGGGACTTACACCACACCTATATAAAGACCCCTTGGGCATGAGAATTCGGGCACACCTAACCTTAGAAGTCTTGGAGCCAAATTTTTCCCTATCCTCTCTCTCTCTCTCTCTCTCTCTCTCTCTTGCTGATATGTGCATATTTAGCCTTATATTTAATACAAATTTTTATCATTTAATAGCTAAATATTTGCATATTACGGACTAAAGGTACTTAATTATGTTTGAATTGTATTTTCATTCCAAAAGAAGTACTCGGAAGCGAAAGGAAGCAGGAGCAACTATCGGGAAGCTGTGGAATGAACAAAACAAGAAAGCACCAAAAAAACCACAAGGGACTCGG
This sequence comes from Lactuca sativa, assembly GCF_002870075.4. NCBI lineage: Eukaryota > Viridiplantae > Streptophyta > Magnoliopsida > Asterales > Asteraceae > Lactuca > Lactuca sativa. The sequence goes on from NC_056629.2 coordinate 22,639,990, forward strand.
CGAGTTGGTCACCGACTCAACGAGTTGCCATGAAGTTTCGCGAAGTAGAAGAAGTCCTTGACTTGCTGTACACGGGAATTTAATGATGGACTCGACGAGTCAGGTCGAATCTATAAAAAGAGACCCTCAGATCGATTCACGTTTTTTTGGAGAGAACCCTTGGGGATAGAAGCTGCGATTAAGAGCCAGAGGAGACCTGGAGAGTGAAGATCCAACCCTAGGTCCAATTTCAAAGGAAAATTAAGGCACAAATCATAACTCTTTACTTAGATCTTTAGTTTTAATTATGTTAAACTTTTAGAATCTGTGTTTGAGTTCGTTTTTACCTTAATCGTGAGCTAAAACCTTTATAGCTTCTGTTTGGGGTGACAATGTTGATACTATGGTTTGATTTATGGTAGGATTAGTTTTATATTGGTGATTTTGTTAATTTAAGCTTGTTAAAGAACCTTATGTGTGAACGAAAACTATTTTTCTGTTAATAGGAAGATAATTAAGTTGCATGAACATCTCTTAATTGTTTACCTCGTATAATTTATGTGAACACTTTACTATATGACTAGGATTAGCGAATGTGAAACTAGAATTAATAAGAAAATAGGTAAATTTACATGTGAGCTTGTGTGATGACCATCAACAAGAGGTCAACTAAAGGGCCAAATTAGTTAACCACAACAAATCTTAATTAACCCGAATAAATAACCTAGGGAATTAAATTAATTTAGACAACTGGCCACTGTTTGAGTTAGTTTGTTTTCTAAGGATTAGTGTAGCGAATGTGAACCTAATCACCTGAATCGGTAGCCAATAAAAGAGTTAATTCATTGCACTATTACCATAAAATCAACCATGGGATCAATTGAGTTGAACCTAAACAGAAGTCTCCTTCATTATTAAATTTAGTCGAATCTTTGCTTATCTAGTTTTCAGCTAATTAGTTTAAGTATTAGTTAGTAAGTTTCTAGTCTTGTAAAACTAGAGAAAACCCTCTCTTTTATTATTTGTTAGTTTCTATTAGATAATTTTAGTAATTAGTTTAAATTGTCGTTCCCTGAGTTCGATACCCTACTTACTAGAACTATACCACCAATAGACAGGTCCACTGCCTTTGTGTAATTGATTTAGATTTTATAAGTAGGATTAAAACTAGTTGGTTTTATACACATCACTTGCTTCATCCAATTGCTTTTGGTGTTTGTGATTCATTAGAGGCAAAACATTTAGGGTGCTAAGGTTCTCAAAGCTTCAAGATCTACAATCAACAATCAAGGTATTCATCTAACTTGTTTATTTGATTTCCAATTAGTTTTGTTGTATGCTAGATTATGGTTTTGCAAATCTTGGACAATATGCATGTACAATTAGAAAAACTAGATCCAAGCATTAGGGTTTGCATGTACATCATAAGAGTGTTGTTATGATCAAAACTTAACACTGATATCAGAGCCAGGTTGTTTATTCTAATGTATTTGTTGCAAAGTTTATTGTTCAAAGCTACAAAAATCCGTTTTTCTGCTTTTGACCAAACTCGCGACGTGACCAAAGAGGGTCACGACGTGAGTACAACTGTGAAGGTTTCAGTTAGTGGTTTAGTCTAGGTTTTACTTTGTATAAAGGTCTTTTGAGTCATTTGGTTAATTTCTAGGGTGTTTGGCATGTTTAAAGCCTGAGTATGTGTTTACGGCCGTAAACAAGTTTACGGCCCGTGTCCTCTATGTAAAGGGTTGGTCTTGGTCATTTGTAGTTGTTGTTAGTTCTTAGTTCACGGCCAAAGAACATCAAGTTGTATCTGACGTTTTTCGAGTTATTAACGTGTGCAAGCTTGATATTATTCTCTTTCTACTCTCATTCTTATTCTTGTTGATTGTTTGATTAATTGATCACTGGTAAGATCTGTTTCCAGGAACTTACAATTAAACCGGTGTCAAAGCATCATTCAATCAAGTTTTTGGCCATTTAGACTCTCATTCTTCACTGTTCTAGATTAGATTTGGTACTTTCATTGCTAAAAGGGATCGATTCTGCTCTAAATTTTTGTTTTCGTGAACTTCTGTGAGTTTATTGCCAAGTTTACAGCCGTAAGCTCAAAAACCTTCAAAGGCCGTAAACTCATCTTCATAGACCGTAAACAGTGTATCTTCATTGACCGAAAACACCTTGACCGTAAACATGTGACCGTAAACCCGACCGTAAACTCAGTTTACGGCCGTAAACAGTCTGACCGCAAACTAAATTTTGATATTTTTGTTGTTTTAATCTTTGATTTAAAATTAATAATAAATGGATTCTCAAAATCAAACACATCATCATGAAATGGATTCTATCCTGGGCACAACCACGTGTATTCCAAGACTGCTGTCTTCAAATGGTTTTCCTGAATGGAAATACCGGATTGAGAAGTATATTAAAATGAAAGACTTCAAGGTTTGGCGAAGCATCATCAAGGGTCCTGTCCGAATTACCACCACTGTTGCAGGACAACTAGTTGACAAAGCAGTTGAGAACTATACAGATGAGGATTTTCAGAAAATTGAAGAACAAGAAAGGGCTTTGGCCACTCTTACCATGGCTTTATCTCCGGATATAGCTCAAGGTTTCAGAGAGTATACTTCAGCTAAAGCTTTGTAGGAAGCCTTGATTGAGGTATATGCAGGAAATGAAGACATCAAGGAAAGCCACCAGGATATGCTGCGTCAAAAGTTCAACATGTTCAACTACATTCCCGAAGAAACCCTGGAGGCACAGCTGCAGCGATTTACAACTCTCACTATTGAGATGAACATATATGGGATCTTCTTGACCAAGTCTAGGATAAATAAAAAGCTACTGAATGCTCTTCCAAAGTCATGGCACATGAATGTAGCTATTTTTAAGAAGACCAAGGACCTGAATTGTCTCACTCTTGCTGAAACAATGGTGATCATCAAAGCCTGTGATATTGATTGATGATAAACAACGAGAGATTAACCATGTGAATTTTTATTCGACTTCAAATCTCGGGATTTCCTCCAACAATGCTCTTTCATCACTCATCTCTTCTCATGTCAAGCATTTGTTGTTCAACAACCTCAGATTCAAACTTTCAATGCTGCATCATCCATGCCTCACTCACAAAGCCAATCGTCTGCTACTCCACAAGCTGCTCCCTCCTCTAATGTGCCAGTTGTGGCCTCTTCCTCAAACACAAAGGAAATTGATGACAATTTTGCTCTCGCCACAGGACTGGTTAACTGCTATAATGCTTTTGTAGCTGGAGAGCTTCCACCTCAGCTATCATTTGCTGATCTGGATCAGATTCATCCAGAAGATATGGAAGAGATGGATATCACATGGAAAATAACTATGGAAGTATTCAGGGCGAAGCAGTTTGCTAAAAAGACAGGGAAGACCAACTGGGGGATGAATGCTGACAAGAAGGTAGATTTCAACAAAGGGAAGTTGCGTTGTTTCAACTGACACGAGCCGGGTCAGTTTGCTCGTGAGTGTCCGAAACCGGATCGAAGGTTGAACAATGACAGGAAGATGGTTGCGGTGGGAAACAATCATAGAGGTGTTGCAGTCAACGGTGAGATTGCTATGGTTGCTCAGTCATTTGACTGGGAGGACTAGATTCAGGTTCTGAATATTTCAGGACCTGAAAATGCTCACCTGGCCCAAGTCAATGATGATGCTCCCGTGAAGAATGTTGCAACTGATCCTGAAGAAAAGATGATTGATCTGTAGTTTGCACTGATGGTATCTTCTACTTCTGAACCCAAGAAAAGTGAGGTAAGTTTACCTTCTTGCTCTCAAGCATGTGTTGATTATGTTACAATTCTTCGTGAGGAAATAGAATCATTACGTAGAGAAGTAGAGGACCTTAGATATGAATGCTATCAACTTAGAAAAGGACAACAAACCCTAAAGGCCCAATTAGATGCAAAAATTAAGGACTTTAGGAGACTTCAGGAGGACTATAGTAACAATGTGAAAATTATGACTATATCAAGAGACAAAATGTTGAGTTGACTACTGAGCTTGACACATTGAAAGGCAAATTTGAAACTGCAAATTTTGATTTCAGAAAATTTGATGTGTCAAGCGAGGTAGTTGCCAACATGATTGACCATTGCCTACAGTTCAAACGAAACTAGCAAAAGGGTTTAGGATACGATAATGTACCTCCTCCTTTTAATCATATATATCAGTATCACCCCTTGACTAAAGAGGAGATTGCCAACGAAACATTTATGGTTTATGGCAAACCAACCAGTTTTGTTTCAGGAGGATTTATTAATGTTGAAAGTACTAACGTTTCTAATTCCCCTGCAGATCAATCCTTAGATCAGTTAAAGCACGAAGCTGAAGGATATGTTTCTGATAACAAAACTGAGTCTGAACCTGATGTTTTTGTTCTAAATAAAGAATTTATTGTTTCTGATGTTAAAAATGACAATGCTTTTTGTGATACTTCTGCACCTGCTGCTGCTGAATTAATTTTTTTTTGAAGTGTTTGATGAGTTATTTGATAATCCTGATGTTTGTGATGCTTCTAATGAAAACACACCAATTCCACAAATCACACCATCTGATGCACCCTCACTTATCTCACAAATTGTTTCTTACACATGTTCTTGTGGGAAAAATAAGGGTGTCAGTAAAGAAAATAAATCTGAGAAAGGCAGTACCAATTTTAATAATAATAAACAGATTTGTTTTAATTGTGGTATTGGTGGTCATATAACTAGGAATTGTCCAAATAGGATTTTTGTACATTATACGTCACCAAGAGGAGAGAACGAATCTAGAGGAAGGTCTTTAACTAGAAAGTACTCAAGAACTCGTTCTCAGGATGATGATTGGAAGGATGATCGAAGTAGAAAAAGGGCAGTTTTTCAAATTAAAAAAAGGATTTTTCATACCAACGTCACAAACAGTTTGCCAAAACCGAACAAGGCTCCGCCAAGATCGGTTTCGTTAAAGAGCAGTTCTGGATCTTCAACCACTTCTGGTAGAACATCCAGATGCTCAATGCAAACTGATAAGAAACCTATTTCAAAACCACCTGTGATTGTTAAGAAACCCAAATATCATTGGATGCCCAAATTAACTTCCAATCAATCATCAGCATCCTCTGAAAAGGTTAAAAAAGATGATTCAAAATTGAAGATTTTAAAAGATCAATCAAAGAAAGTAAAGGGCCAACCTAGGACAGTGATGACCTGTGTTCCCAAATCTAAATGACCCGCTCATTTTGTAGGGACAGTTGCGGATGAATGTCGTCAGACCTTGATACGTCGACAGCGGCTGCTCCAAGCATAGCATATGACAGGAGACATCTCCCAATTGAGCAACATTCAATCTTTTAACCGGGGGGGGGGGGGGGGGGGGGGGTGGGTATGTTTCCTTTGCGGGCGGAGAAGGTGGCGAAATCACTCAGAGAGGAACTGTAACAAATGGAGTCTTGAGTTTCGAGAACATCAACTTTGCTCCCGAGTTAAAGCATATCTTGTTGAGTGTTTCTCAGATTTGTGACAAATGATACTCAACGCATTTTACTGATAAAGAATGTATGATCCTTAAGCCGGGCATTCAGAAGAGTGGATCCTTGCCAAATCAAAGTGAGATGGCAATGCATATATCATAGATATGAATAGTAACATTCCATAACAAGCTCCTGCCTCTTTTCGAAGGTCTCATAACAAAATGCAATGTTGTGGCATCGACGACTCGGTCATGCTAACGCTAAGAATCTAAATCGACTTGTGAAAAATGAGATGGTACGTGGCTTACCCGTCAGAGACTTTATGACATTTGAGAAGTCTGTGTCATGTGCCCAAGGAAAACATCATAGAAAACCACACCTAATGAAACAAGTTAATTCAATCTGCTAGGTGCTCCAATTATTGCACATGGACTTATTTGGTCCGGTCAACGTCCTAACCATCAACAGAAAATCATATTGTCTTGTTGTGATCGATGATTTCTCTCGTTTTACGTGGGTTTTCTTCTTATCTGACAAAGATGGGGTTGCTGACCTGATAAAGAAGTTCATTGTGTTGATTGAGAACCAAACTAACAACTGGGTGAAGGCGCTTCGCACTGATAATGGAACAGAATTCACGAATGCAGTTCTTGATCATTTTTGCGCAGAAAAGGGGATTGTGCATCAATACATCTCTGTTCGCACACCTCAACAAAATGGCATGGCTGAGCGGAGAAATCGAACACTAAAAGACGCTGCAAGGACGATGCTTTGTGACTCTAAGTTACATGTTTTCTTTTGGGCTGAGGCAATTAACACTGCTTGCTATCTTCGGAATCGTGTTTTGATCAACAAAGCTTAGATGAAGACACCGTACAAAATTCTATATGGTCATAAGCCTTCAATCAGTCATTTTCGCATATTTGGCTGCCCTTGCACCCTTCTTCACCTAGAGTCCAACACAAAGTTTAATGCCAAAGTCGATGATTGTTATTTCGTAGGGTATGCTGCACACACAGCGTATAGGATTTACAATAAGAAGACGAAGTAGATTGTAGAATCCTTCGACGTGCGCTGGTTGGAGGAGAATGAGACGGATGCTTGAGTGGGCCCTGATTGGTTATTTGAGTACACATCGCTCTTCAAATCCATAAATGTGTTTTCAGATGGTTCATCTGGGTCTTCCTCTGGTTCGAAGATTGTTTCTGAAGACGAAGACGAAGAAGTTGTTTACAGACCTCCAACGGTATCATCTTCACCACCTGAGGGGGAGTCATCTGTTCCACTTGGTAGTCCATAATCTCAAGTTTAAAATGATACTCCAGATGCTGATGCTACACCTCTTACTCCTATTGAAAGAGAGTTCATGTCTAGAGATGCTTCCACTGTTACTCCAACTTTTATGGAACTACTCTTTCCTGAAGAAATTGCTAATGAGTTTGTAGCAGATTCATCTAATGTGGAACAATCAGCAAATGATGGAGTTTTCAACATTCACAATCTTCCTGTTTCACTCAATCATATCATCCAGGAGATACCTTCAAGAATTGAACACGATCAACCGATCAAAACCGTCATTGGTCAGCTGGGTGATGAAGTTAGAACAAGAAGTCGGAATGGAGATGTAAACACATGTCTTTATTCTTGCTTTATCTCTCAAATAGAGCCAAAGAACGTCGAAATGTATTTGAATGAACCCAGCTGTGTAGATGTTATGCATGAAGAGCTAAATCAATTTGAAAATCTTGGGGTTTGGACATTGGTTGAGTTACCCAAAGGCAAAAAGTCTCTCGACACACGCCGGGTCTATTGAAATAAGCAAGATGATTTCGGAGTCATGGTGCGCAATAAGGCAAGATTGGTGGTTCACGGGTTTAGACAAATCGAGGGTCTTTATTATACTAAGGTTTATGCTCAAGTGGGTCGCTTGGAGGCTATTCGTAGCTTCCTTGCATATGCTTCCTACATGAACTTCACGGTTTACCAAATGGATGTCAAGATAGCTTTCTTGTATGCCAAGGTAAAGGAAGAAATTTATCTTGATCAGCCTCGTGGGTTTGTTAACTTAAAGTTTCCTAATCATGTCTACAAGTTGGACAAGGCGTTGTATGGGTTACATCAAGCTCCTAGAGCGTGGTATGCGACTCTCACAAAGCACTTGCTCGAGCATGGATACTCTCGTGGCACTATCAATCAAACTTTATTCATCAAGCATGTGGGTAATGATCAGATCCTAGTCCATATCTATGTTGACGACATTATCTTCGGGTGTACCAGTCCGCATTTATGTAAAGAGTTCGAAGGCGTGATGAAAAAGAGGTTTGAGATGAGTTCGTTAGGGGAAATGACCATGTTTATGGGGCTTCAGGTCCAACAAAAGTCAACTAGAGTCTTGCTCCATCAAGCTAAGTATGTGGAGGATATTCTTGAGAAGTTCGGGTTTCAAGAAGCCAAACCTGCATCGACACCTATGGCCGAAAGACCCATGTTGACTCCAGATACTGATGGCGAATCCGTAGATTAGACACACTACAAATCGATGATCGGATCGTTGATATATGTAACTGCAAGCAATCCAGACATGATGTTTGCAGTTTGTCAATGCGCATGTTATCAGGCTAATCCTAAACTTTCACATCTTATTGCTCTCAAAAAATCTTTCGGTACATAAAAGGCAGCCCAAAATTGGGTCTTTGGTACCTGAAAAATTCTGAATTTGATTTATATGCATTTGCTGACAGTAATTATGGAGGCTGTGAGCTTGACAGGAAATCTACATCAGGAGGGTGTCAATTCCTTGGAGACAAGCTAGTGGCGTGGCAGTGCAAGAAACAACACACCGTCGCAACCTCAACAGTGGAAGAGGAATATGTTGCTACCTCTGCTTGTGGTTCTCAAGTTATCTAGATCCAACATCAGCTGTTGGATTACGGTTTGAACTATCTAGAAACCCCTATCTTTTGTGATAATGAGGCTGCCATTCAGATTACTAAAAATCCTATCCAACATTCCAAAACCAAGCACATTGATATCAAAATTCATTTTATCAGAGACTGCTATGAGCGTTCGCTCATTCGGCTAGAACAGGTCCCCACTGCTGATAATGTGGCGGATCTCTTCACAAAACCTTTTAACAAAGCTCGATTTGATGTGTTTGTGAGCTTTTTGAAAATGATTCGTTTTGAGGATTAATTTTTTTTTGTGGTCAGTTTAAATTTGCGCATTCTAATTTCATTCTCACCCATGCACAAATTTAGGGGGAGAAATAAACAAAAACCAAACAAAAATTAGAAAATCAAAAAAAACCCAAAAATAGTGTTATTTCTGTTTTTTTTTTTTTCAGAAAATACTTAAAAATCCAAAAACATTAGAAAATCAGAAAATAAAAATTATGTGTCTTCTGCTAGTTTTGTTTACTGGGAAGTGACATTATCAAGTGATAACAGGCAATCTGAATCTGCGTAACATACCAAAACTAACTTGTCTACGCTCTGTGTTCGATGCGCTGGTAGGCACGAAAGATTCTAAATGGACTTGACTAGGAAGAGCTGAACTTAAGGAATTTAATGACTTGACAAATCTTAACCTAGTTAGATTCGTTTAGCCTGACAATACAACGCTCAGATAGTTTGATCAGGGAGATATACATAGGAATCTACTGGCTCACATTAAAAGAACCCGTATCTAGAACTGTGGATTAACTTTTCCTCGATGTGCGAATTTTATCCTTAATTCCAGTATTGATGGGGTGACTGGGGAATTCCGATAAATTAGGTTTGTAGAAGATTATTTTCTTTCTTTCTGTCTGTTAGTCATATGTTGCCTCCTCTGCGTGATCAAGAGATTCGACCTGGACTGTGACATATGCAACTCTATCCCTCTGCATCTTCTATCTATGCAATTCTTTTTATCTGTTAGCCATATATTGTCTCCTTTGCGTGACTTACAATCCGACCTGGTACACAGTATATGCATCATTCTTCTTCTCAATCCCTCTAAAACTTCAGTTAGTCATATGTTTCACCCTCTGCGTGATTGGAAGAGATCTGACCGGGGTGTATAGCATATGCATTCTAAATCTATCTTCTCTCTTAATAATTGTCTGCTCATCCGACGTAAGGAGTATTCTGGAAGTCCTTGATTACTGGAGCATATCAGGAAGCTGGAAACATGTTCTAGTACAATTAAAAATTTGAACAGTTACAGGTTGTTTGTAGATCTTGCTGCTCAATTTAGGTGGACAACAATATCTCTCATCGTCGTCAGAAGAATGGTCTTTAGCAAGTACATTTAGGATCATAGGATCAAAATGTCTTGTCATTCTTAGCCTGTCCAAATTTATCACAAATTTTTCATGTTTAAGTGGACCACAATACCGGCGATCGACCAGATATAGACATGAAGGTAAAGGTCCCGACAAGTGGATTAAGGTTATCTAACAACTTTGATCCCGGTGTCACAAAATTATATTCAGTGTTTGTTGAGATAAGTCTAGAATTTTTTTATTATTTTATTTCATTTTTATTTTTTATTTTTAATTTTATTTTATTTTTACAATTGTCAAAATTTAATTTTTTTTAAATTTCCTAAATTTTAGAAATTATTTTATTTTTAGTTTATGTTAATTTTAATTTTAATTTTTAATCCTCAAAAGCTTTTATTTTTGAAATTTTTGGGATTTAGACTATGCCTTACAATGCGTGGATAACTGCTAAAATCGAACAAGGTATAAAAGGAAGGTTTACAGCCGAAATCAAGTCCCACTCCTCATTTTTCAATTTACGGCTGTAAACTCTCCCATTCCCTCTCTCCTCTCGAAAAAAATTCGTTTTTGTGAAATTGCTTGTTGCATCTCAAAGGTATGCTAAAATCGACCATGAATATGTGTTTATTTCATCAAATCAACGGATTTTAAGGCTTCAATTGAAGAAAAACCATTTTCGGAGCTTACGGTCAAGGATTTTACGGCCGTAAACTCCGTTTCCGGCGATGAGCTTACGACCATGGGTTTACGACCGCAAACCCTAGTTTAACCGTAAACTCCATTTAGTCAAAAAAAATTTGGGGGCCAAAATTAATTTGCTTAATTAAGAAAACAAAATTTTAATTGTTCAAATATCTTTGTTTTCTTACTTGGACTGTTTTAGTGCAGATCAAATGGCAAACTTGAAGTTCGCTGACATGCACAATTTGGCTATCGTACTGGCGGATCCTCCTGTTGCAAATGGAGAGTTCAAGTCGATGATCCATAGGCTGAGGAAATGTTGTTTGGCCGTAAGCTCCGAAAATGGTATCATTGTGGGAATGCACAATTTGGCTATCGTACTGGCGGATCCTCCTCTTAATAATTGTCTGCTATCACTGTGAATCCCGTTGTTCATCAGGCATCATTAGGGAATTCTGGAAGACTGCCAAGGTTAAAAGAGATAATGATGGAGTTGTTACTATTGAAGCAGACGTGAAGGGATGCAGAATTGAAATAACTGAACAATTCATCAGAAAGGCTTTACTGATTGATGAACAACCCTCGTTTCCTACTAAGATTGGGATCGAAGACACCCAAAAGATTCTTAAAAAGATGGGTTATGAAGGCAACTTTCCTCCTACCGTGAAGAAGCTTATGCCACCGTATTGGAGATTTTTGGCTCATGTCTTTATGAGCTGCATTTCTTGCAAGAGGTCTGGTGCTGAAGAGATCTCATTGAGGAATACTGGATCCATTACATCACTTGCTGCAGGCATAGACTTCAATTTCTCAAAGTTTATCTTCTATGAATTTGTAGTGAATATTAATGCAACGAAATGGGACACGTTCTTGATGTATCCTAAGTTTATCTAGATATTTATTGATATACAGTTCTCAGAGATGGTCTGTAGCACCTGGTTCTTGGCACGTACTCTTTGTATTTAACTTTTTAAATATTGCTTTTTTTGGCCTTGGACTCGGCGAGTTGAAGGACCAACTCGCCGAGTAGAAGCGGATAAGACGCGGAGCGTAAGCTGTGGACTCGGCGAGCCGGTTCCCGGACTCGGCGAGTTGACCCTGTTTGGGCAAAAACCCTAATCTGGGTGTTTGCACCCTATTTAAATGCGCTAACTTGGCCTCCTTTGTCCCTAACACTTCCAGAGAGCTGTAGAGCGAAACCCTAGCCCCCATATTGTTCTTGTGAGTGATTTCGGTTTTGTGAAGGAAGTTTGGAGCTTAGAAGAAGAAGGAGGAGGTTGAAGAGTGCAAGGAGGGGAGGTAGATCCGGAATCTACACTATGAGAAGCTTCCATTCAGGTAGAAAAGTTCCTACCTTGATCACTAGTTCATTAGATCCCTTTTTTTCCCAAATTGGTGGTTTTCAAGCCCTAAAACCTCAAACTCCATGTGTTTATGCTCTATGTTCTGAAAGGACTTCAGATCTGGACCTTATGGACATCTTAGAAGTGTAAAGTCTCTGTGGTTGAAGTGATTGAGGTCCCTATTGAGTGCATGACCTCATAAAGAGCTTGGAATTGCCTTTTGGAGCTCATAGGGCCATGCATGCACGTAAAGTTTGTAACTTTACATGATAAGCATGCCCTAGGAGCTTAGATCTATGGTTTAGAACCGTTGCATGTCTCAGATTTGGTTTGTATGGGAGGAGAGTGGAAGGGACTCGGCGAGTTCCAAAAGTGGACTCGGCGAGTTCTATGAAGATGATCTTAGACTCGACGAGTTGGATGAACAACTCGGCGAGTCCTTTGAAGATTGCCTGGTACTCGACGAGTTGTTCTTCAAACTCGGCGATTCATATCAACTGTTACTGAGTTAAGACGGGTTTAAGTGTAGAAGGTCCAACCCTTCGTAGTTGCACGCGAAATTAGCAATTTAACGTGTAGCAATTGTCCCAGAAACCCAAATCCTCAAGATGGATGCTCTGGTGAGGATTTGGAATCGAGTAGGAGATCTGCTCGTGGGACTCGGCGAGTTGTTCTCGGACTCGGCGAGTCGGATCGTGATTCGGTCCAATCGTCCCAAGTAGTGAGTTATGGGTGACTCAGTGACTGGAAGAGGGGCTTGATAAGTTAGTGTTGGGATAGTAGGAGAGGGACTCGGCGAGTCTGTGCCATGACTCGGCGAGTCCAGACAACTGGAAGTTGACTTTGACCAAGGATTTTACCTTGGACCTGGGGTAGGTCAGTCATTTGACCTAATGGTATTTAGGAGTGACTAATCTATGTTTATGGATTATAGCCGGAAGATTACCGGTGCAGCAGTTAGTCGTCTAGCAAGCAGACTCTCAGCAGCTACTTTTCGAGGTGAGTTACCTTCTAGTAACGGTGGGTCCATGGCCACAATGTCGGACCACCAGTAGGAGTTGTACGTTAGATGATTGTTTTTGTGATATTCATCTAGGTTTGCTACTACTTGATATGTTTATGTGCTATCATGTTATGATGTTATGTGATAGTGGTAGTAGTAGGGGTGAAATAGTCCCCAGTATCCGGTCGAAAGGACCGAAGGGGAGGCCGGCACCCAGATATGCCAGGCAGTGTCCGGTCGAAAGGAACGAAGGGGAGGCCAGCACCCAGATATGCTAGGCAGTGTCCGGTCGAAAGGAACGAAGGGGAGGCCAACACCAAGATATGCTAGGCAGTGTCCGGTCGAAAGGACCGAAGGGGTAGGTCGGGCATCCAGATATGCCTGACAGTATTTGTATGTTATGTGATTGTATGGTATGTGGTACGATGGGAGAACTCACTAAGCTTCGTGCTTATAGTTTACAGTTTTGTTTTCAGGTACCTCTTCTTCGAAGGGGAAGGAGCTGGCGCGGTAGCGGCACATCATACACGCACATTGTTTTCCGCACCATGAGTTATTCTGGGATTTGTACTCTGACATTATGGTTGTTTTTATGTTTTGGTCTTCAGACACGAAATATGTTTATGAAATGATAGGATCAAACGATGTTTATTCACAAATGTTTTCCAAAGTATTGATTTAAAAATGAAATTTTTGGACGTGAAAATTGGGTTGTTACATGGTCAAAGAAGGAGAAACTCTAGACATGAAGTCTCTTGGTCCTCACACGGTTGGGCTGATCTAGCAGAATCGCAAGGGAAAGGTTGTCTTCCAAGGAAAGTTTCTGCTTGTGAAATTTGGATAGTTTGCTGAACTGAACGAAGCATCTGAGTCTCATAGATCTTCTGACAAAGTATCCTCTAAGCCTACTTCTTCAGAGAGGGTGATTTCAGAAGATGATGTTATCACTGTGTCAGATCATGAAGAAAGAGAAGAAAAAATAGTTCCTAATGTTTTTGTGGCAGAAGAACATGCCATGACGTCCGTTCCAGTTCAAAGTGATTATAGTGAAGGGACTACAGAGAATGTGACTGAGACTGATTTGTATGAAGATCTTGATCTTTCAGGATATGATAAGGATGAAATTCCTTTAAATTTTGGATGCAATGAAGATCTTTTGTCGAATGAAAACCTTGACTCCCTCCTTGACAGTATCCATGATGTTGCTCATCTAGCAACGACGATACGGGACACCAAAGATGTTCTCGAATCTTCACCTCCTGCATCCAAACAAATGGCTGGAGCTACCATTTCAATGGAGATAGTTTTAAGGATTCCTCCCCTTAATACTATTCCTCCTACTGCTGAGCCAATTGAAAGTGATTATGCAACAACTCAAATCACCGTGCCACCCTTGAAGAGAAGAAGACACGATCCTAGACAGGGAATTCTCACTCCAGATCTATCTTTAGGCCTTCCAACATCACCAATAACCACTCCTGCCATTGTCTCATCTGAACCTATTTCTGAAGGACCTACCACCATGTTTGAAGTTGGTGGCTCTTCAGCTTTTACAAGATTTTCTCCTCCCAAGCCAGATCATGATGCTGCCTCTGTGAGGCTCGCCATCCATTTAGCTCAGGAACAAAGCTCAATGCCTTCTCCTAGAGCTAAAGGAATTTCTTTTAGAGAAGGTCACTCAGGAGAAGATAATCCCATCATTGTTGAGCTTCAGAAGAAAATAAACGTGCTTGACAAAAAGAACATTGAGCTCGACATCCAAGTAACTGATCTTTTGAGTGAAAATGCCAAGCTAAAGATTCAAGTTTCTGATCTTGAAAAGGACAATAACTTAAAGACTAAACAAATTTCTAATTTACAAACTCACTTTGGTCTCCTTACTTCAAGCTACTTTGATTTGAAGAAAAAGCTGAAAGAAGAACTTGGTAATAAGTTCAAGACATCTGTTGATGAGTCAAGGATTCATCTACACACTCAAGCTTACCCCATTGTTTCATCATCTGCTCAAACATCACGAGTTGTGGATCGTTTTGAAGTGGAACCAGTTCAAGCTCCCAATTCCGTAGTTTTGAAGCGTGCCAAGTTGTCCAAAGCAGTGGAGAAAGGTCAACTCTTGTTTAAAAGGAACTCGAATCAAAATTCTCCTAGGGATCAACGTAAAATCACTGTTATAGATCTTGAAGAAAAATGCTTTAGAGATGTATATTGTGATAGGTTAGCGATTATCTCATGGGGCTTTCACGACACTTTAAACATGTGGATTGTGAGACGGAAGAGTGGCAACACAGAACTGTATAAAGATGCTCATGACTTCCATTCCTGGACCAAGGTTGACCATTCAGAATTATCAAAGTCTCCTTTTGCAAATCCCTCTCAAAATCCCAAGGATACACAATTCAAGCATTTCTTGGAAGATGAAGTGCTTAAGGGTTTTCCTTCAATGAAAACTGCAGAGTCGATTATTAAACTATACCCAAGTGTACCTGATCCCAAAACCAATCAACCTGTTTGATCTGTGATGTGGCCTGCTACCAATCAAGTAAAGCAGATTCCTATACTTCAGAATCATCCAGATGGATCTCTACAGTCCATGCTTTACTGGGTGTTTGATAAAACTACAGCCTCTGCTGTCATAAAGCTTGAAAATGGATGCATCCGTTTATATGACAAAAGAGATCTGCTTCAGTTTGGGAAATAGGATATTCATTGGCTGAATCTTCATCAGATCAAGGTTGCAGAAGATATTTTTGAGCCAGCTGCTAAAGAATATACTTCTATGGTTGCCGATATCATCAACAAAAGGATGTGGAATGGGGCGATGGACAAATCAGATGTGCTTCTTGTCGACAAAGACTAATCGAAGCTAGCCCCAAACCAAGGTGGAGATTGAAGGGTTTAGTTAGTGGTTTGGTCTATGTTTTACTTTGTATAAAGGTCTTTTGAGTCATTTGTATTATTTCTAGGGTGTTTGGCATGTTTACGGCATGAGTATGTGTTTACGGCCGTAAACCCTGTTTACGGCCCGTGTCCTCTATATAAAGGGTTGGTCTTGGTCATTTGTAGTTGTTGTTAGTTCATAGTTCACGGCCAGAGAACATCAAGTTGTATCTGACGTTTTACGAGTTATTAATGTGTGCAAGCTTGATATTATTCTCTTTCTACTCTCATTCTTATTCTTGTTGATTGTTTGATTGATTGATCACTGGTAAGATCTGTTTCCAGGACATTACAAACTGTTTGCTAAATTATGAATTTTCTGCCTTGATTTGCTTTAGATAATTACCATAAATTATTTTTTCAAACTAAAAATCATATTTTTTTTTTATTATGGTGATTGATATTAAAATCAAATTAAAGGATAATAGTCAATTTAAGATAATTACTAGTTTTATAACATAAAAAATTAATTATTTGTAAATTGATTAGAATTATCTTGTATGGGAAAGATTAGGTCAAATTATGTGATAAATATTAATAATGTGATTATCAAATAATTTTTGTATTTGATCTAAGTGATGTTTTGAAAAGTTTCAAAATTTGTCCTCAAGTTTTGGATTTTAAATTCTGATTAAAAGTTTAATTTTGAAATATTTAAAATTCTGAAATCCTAGAATTTACAAGTTTAAAATTCACCCTATACTATTATAATATTATAAGAATAATTATTATATATGTATAACATAAATGCTAGTCTTACCGTTAGTAGGCCTCATTCATGAAGCTGGTCTATAAGGGGGGTATAAGGTTATGGATTATAAAATGGCCGTTTAATAGGGGTCCACTCTCACCCACCGCTTCCTTGATTGGTGGAGGGTCTTTAGCCGAACGGGTAGAAAAGGGCAACTAATCCTCATTAAAAGTATAATGAATTTATTAAAGTAACTAAATGTTTTTACAAAATTCTCAATATTAGTTACTTTAGGCAAAATGTGAATGTGATGCTATTCCATGAAATTACACTTTGTACCCTTGCTAAGACGTTAATGGAGCGTGTGTGGTTAACCGGCACACAAATTTAGCTCTAAGAAAAGGTGGAAAAGGGTGACTCGATGTTTTTTATAGATTGATAGAGTGTGTGTGGTTAATCAGCACATCGATTAGGTGACTGTAACATTGGGAGCACCATGTATATTTGCATGGTTATTCACACCCTGCTTGTGATCCTCGGTATCCCAGTCACAAACTTGAGGGGCATATCCAGATTTAAACATGCCATTGAAAAGTTCAATGAATCTCAAAAGATCTAGGCGTTTTTAATACATTTAAAGTTAATTCTCTTTCGTTTTTCATGGTGGAAATTAGTGAATCTTCATTCACTTACCTTCAAATTATTTTTTGTTTAGATTACGGCATCCCTCTTGTAAATTGCAAATAATGATGTTCGATCCTAGCCCTAATTTATCATTTGGGTGTTTAATTGGGGATTCTTATCTAATCAACTTTGTCTCTATTCCTTTTCATATGTCGAACTCAAACAACAACACTTCAAGCTCAAACACATCCAGCTCATTCTCACTCATGAATTTGTGGGGGAGGGTGATATTCGATGGAAACAGTTTTAACGATTGGATCCGCAACATAAGGATGGTCAACCGCTACGAGGACAAGGAGTATGTCCTCGACAAGGAGCTGAAAGAGGTGGATGTGAACATTGCCACTCCCGAGGAGATCGCTGCCTTTGAGGCCCATGACTGTGATGCTATGGAAGTCCATTACATCATGCTAGTGATCATGACTGCTGAACTCCAAAAGTCCTACGAGATGCATCAAGACTTGCTTGAAAGATATCACCAAAGTGCAAGGCAGGAGAGGTATGAGATCATCACTTCGATGATCACGACCAAGATGAGAGACGGAGATTCTGTCGCTGCTCATCTGCAGAAGATGCAGAGGTATGTTGACCACCAGTTGAAGTTAAATGTTAACTTCGACGAAGAGCTAGAGATTGACATCATTCTTCATTCACTGCCACCCTTCTTCAACCAGTTTCGCATGACCCACCACATGAACAAAGAGGAGGTCACGTTGAGCAAACTTCAAGGCCTGTTGAGGACTGCTGAGAGCAACCTCAAGGACAAGTCCATTGCACAAACTCCTACTCCTACTTTTGCCCCTGTCTTGGCTATTAGGCAAGTAAAGGGTAAAACTAGGAAGGCTCCTTGAAAGAGCCACCATAAGGTAAAGTCTTGTGATAGCACCTCTTCCAGTGGAACCAAGGTTGGTCCCGCTGCACCCACCTCAAGCCCAAAGGATGCAGAGTGTTATCACTGCCACGACATAGGGCATTAGAAACGAAGCTGCTTGAAGTATCTGCAAGATATCAAGGATGGGAAGATCAAGCCATCCTTCGCAAGTGTTTACACTATTCAATCTAATGATTCATCACATGCTATATCTTGGGTACTTGATATAGGATGTGGTTTTCACATTTGTTCTGATTTGCAGGGCCTAAGCAGAAATAAGGAAGTGGAACATGGGAAGATAAACTTGATCATGGGGAACAAAAGAGCATCGCCTGTCACCAAGATTGGAGTTTACTCTTTAGTTCTTAGTAATGGATTGGGACTAGATTTGAATAACTGTTGCTATTCGCCAGAAATGGCAAGAAACATTATTTCTTTTCATGGTTTGTATAGACAATGATTTAGATATTAATTTGATAATGAAAAGGGTTCTATTAATGCTTATCTTAATGGTGTTTTCTATTTTGAAGCATTGCCTTGTAATGGAATATATGAAACTGTGATGGTTGTAGATAACTTAGGAAATGTTGTGTTGTGTATTGAATCTTCCAATAGTTTGGACAAAGCATGCCTGTGGCATTGTCGTTTTGAACATGTCAATAAGAAACACATAGCCCAACTCCAAAAGGATGGAGTGTTAGAGTCATTCGACCTTAGGGACAATGACGTATACGAGTCTTGTTTACTTGGAAAGATGACCAAGTCACCCTTCACTGGTACGTGTGAAAGGGGTGAGGGTTTATTGGATCTCATACACACCGATGTGTGTGGGCCCTTTAGATCCACCACAAGGGATGCGAGTCGCTTCTATGTGACTTTCACCGATGATTATAGCAGATATGGGTATATCTACTTAATCAAGCACAAGTCAGAAACCTTTGAAAAGTTCAAAGAGTTTAAACAAGAAGTGGAGAATCAGTTGGACAAGAAAATCAAGATGCTTCGATCCGATCGATATGGAGAGTACCTTATTCTCGAATTCCATGATTATCTCAAGGAATGCGGAATAGTTTCACAATTGACGCCACCTAGGACACCACAGTTGAATGGTGTGGCTGAGAGGTGTAATCGAACCTTGCTAGACGTGGTTTGTTCCATGATGAGTCGTGTTTTGCTACCTATCTCATTCTGGGGTATGCCTTAGAGACTGCCACCCATATCCTTAACTTAATCCCTACAAAGAAGGTTGCCAATATACCTCATGAGATATGGACAGGGAAAGCTCCCTCGTTGACACATATCAAGGTTTGGGGTTCCGAGGCTTTCGTAAGACGTGATACTAACGATAAGCTCGAACCTCGGAGTGAGCGGTGTATTTTCATCGGCTACCCATAGAAATCCTTTGGTTATCTCTTCTATAGACCGAGTGACAATGTTGTCTTCGTTGCGAGGAGAGGTGTTTTCCGAGAGCGAGAACTTATAAGCCAAGGAGACAGTGGGAAGCAAATCGGTCTTGAAGAGCTTCAAGAATCGAACGGTGAAGGCACCTCTGAAACTAGCGCTCAACTTAAGGAGGAAACTCTTGTTGAACTGATTGACGAGTCATTACCTCTTAGAGTTCTGAAAGGGTTAGCGTTCCACCCCATTTTTATGGTTTCCATATTACTACTTAAGGGGATACATTTATTAGTGATAGTACACTAGTAAATTTGGACGAACCTAACAGCTATAAGGATGTCATGGCAAGCCCAGAGTCTGCAAAGTGGAAAGAGGCTATGGACAGCGAGATTCAGTCCATGTATGACAACCAAGTTTGGAATTTGGTTGACAACGCGCCAGGTCGTAAGACAGTCGGGTGCAAGTGGATCTTCAAAAAGAAGACCGACATGGATTGGAAAGTACACACTTATAAGGCGAGATTGGTTGCGAAGGCTTTACTCAATCACCCGGAGTTGACTATGATGAGACCTTCTCACCAGTTGCGAAGCTAAAATCTATTGGGGTGATGCTAGCCATTGTTGCATTTCATGAGTATGAGATATGGTAGATGGATGTCAAAACTGCTTTCCTTCATGGGAAGTTGGTTGAAGATGTTTACATGTGTCAGCCAGAGGGTTTTGTCGATGTGAAGCATCCCAATAGAGTGTGTAAGCTTGAGAAATCCATTTATGGGTTGAAACAAGCATCTCGCAGATGAAATATTTGTTTCGATGAGAAAATCAAAGAGTTTGGTTTTCTGCAGAGCGAGGATGAATCATGTATATATGTCAAATCCAGTGGGAGTATAGTTAGCTTCCTCGTATTGTATGTCGATGACATACTACTCATAGGAAACGATATCCCGACTCTTCAGGAAGTTAAGTCTTGGCTTGGGAAGTGTTTCGTTATGAAGGACCTTGGAGAGGCTGCCTATATTCTGGGAATAAGGATAGTGAGAAATAGAAGTAAGAGACTAATAGGACTTAGTCGTAATACTTACTTGGTCAAGGTACTAAAGCGTTTTAGTATGGAGAATTACAAGAAAGGGGAGTTACTAATCCAAAGTAATGCCAAGTTTAGTAAGACTCAAAGCCTGAGTACCGGATTCGAGATAGCATAGATGAGCCGAGTACCTTACGCTTCCGCAGTTGGCTCGATCATGTACGCTATGACTTGTACTTGCCCTGATGTGTCCTTCTCTTTGAGCATGGTCAGCAGATATCAAGGGAACCCTTGCAAAGCACACTGGACTGCAGTCAATAATATTCTTAAGTACCTTCGGAGGACTAAGGAATGGTTTCTAGTCCTCGGTGGGAGTGATGACTTAAAAGTGTGAGGGTATAGTGACACCGGTTTTCAGACCGACTAATACAACTACCATTCTCAGTCAGGTTGGGTGTCTTTACCCTGAATGGAGGAGCGGTGACTTGGTAAATTTCCATGCAAGAGACCGTAGCTGATTCAACATGCGAATCAGAATACATAGCAGCGAGCGAAGCGTCAAAGGAGGCAATATGGTTGAAGAAGTTCATTGGAGACCTTGGAGTTGTGCCAACCATAAAAGAGCCTATAGAAATATTCTGTGATAATGAAGGAGCGGTTGCCTTGACCAAGGAACTGAGGGATCATGGCAGATCTCGACAAATCGATACGAAGGATCACTTTATTCGACATCAGGTGGAAGAGGGACTCCTCGTAGTGAAGAGGGTATCTTCGGAGGACAACCCAGAAGATCCCCTTACGAAAGGACTGAGTGGGGTTAAGCACTTGCAGCACGCTAGGAGAATTGGGATGCAGGACGATATTAGCTTAGATTAGATAGCTTAGAAACATGTAATACATAAATTGTAACTAACATTTGATGATTAAATAAAGGACTATTATTTGTGAGTAAAGTTACTGTCTTATGATAGTTGTTTACCTATTGTTTCATTTTGCATGTTTTGACTTCCTGAATAATAGGATTATTCGAACTGTCCACGGTCGTTCATATGTTGGAAATAGGCATGAATGAAGACTGTCATGAATTGGTTTGTAGACTGTCTAAAAGTGTATTAGACATAGCAAAAGTTTACTGCAACATTCATGAGTGCTTATGAATTGAGATTTGAGCATTGGATTAAACCCACACTTGCTGGTATCACTTCATGGAATTTGTCACGAGTGATCGCAAGACGATAATATCATATAGTTTTAAAACCTAGATATATGGTTTATTGTTTGCAAGTTGGTTGTGCATTGATAATGCCTAAACACATCAGTAACTTGATGTTATAAAACGCATTTTTGCGCATGATTTGATGAGTGAATAGTAAATGCATATAAGTCGAAGTTTATATGTTCCTTTTATCCTAAAAGGGTAAAAGCGATATCTGGGCCCTTAGATGATTTGGTTTGACTTATGTGTCGGGCCCAATCAAGATTGAATTGATGTGTTCAATTAATTTCAATGTCAGACGAATAAGAGATCGAGAAACAAACTGTTGGACAATAAGTATGACTACGTTCCATGTAATTATCCGCACGATATCTAGAGTGGAGGACTATATGATCCCTTTTCTAAAGGACAAGTTATTGATAAGATCAAGAGTTTTGAGAACTGGGATTGCTAATCTGATCCTGAAGTCATACTTGCATTTGTAGTTATTAGACTTATCCAAGTGGGAGACTGTTGGATTAGTGTCTAAGTCCATAACTATATTTGGTATGTACTTGACCCGGTTAGTGCATGGTCCTTTTGGGTTGCCTTCACCAAAGCAACTTGAATGGATGAATAATAGAGAAAGAGATTATTATGGTTTATTAATATATTATAAGAATAATATATTAAAAGAGAAATCATATTTGTTTAGTTAACATTGGTCAAGAATTAATTAAGAATTACTTTTGTAACTAAACTAAGGGGACTGAGTTGTAATTATGTGATAGTTACAAGGTTAGGCAAGGAAACCCTAAAGGATAGGATGGATGAATTCTAAGGATAATGCCTTAGGAATTCGTCCAAATCAAGGTTTCTAGAATTATCCTATGGGTTGCTTGGTGGCTAAGTAACCAGATAAGGATAATGATTGAAACCCTAATTCCCACACCTATATAAAGACCCCTTGGGCATGATAATTCGGGCACACTTAACGTTAGAAGTCTTGGAGCCGAATTTTTCCCTATCCCCTCTCTATCTTGCTTCATCCAATTGCTTTTGGTGTTTGTGATTCATTGGAGGCACAACATTTGGGGTGCTAAGGTTCTTAAAGCTTTAAGATCTACAATCAACAATCAAAGTATTCATCTAACTTGTTTATTGATTTCCAATTAGTTTTTTTGTATGCTAGATTAGGGTTTTGCAAGTCTTGGACAATATGCATGTACAATTAGAAAAACTAGATCCAAGCATTAAGGTTTGCATGAACACCATAAGAATATTGTTATGCTCATAACCCAATAGTTCTTGGGGTTTGAAGAACTCATGAACGTGTGGTCGCTTTCCTAGGCACTTGGACTTCTGTTGATTGAGAAAAAGGACCATTCTTTGTTTATTTTGTGTCCATGCTCAAGTTATAGCCTCATTAAGGACTTAATGGACTTTGAATGTTAGATCTATCCTTGAAATGGATTCCTAATGGATAAAGTTAGAAATTTTATCCATTAAGCCAGTGTGGAAGAGTAGATATGGAAGTATGACCTTCGATCTGAAAGGACTAAGCTCTTAATAAGAGAAATGGCATTTTACTAGTGGCCAAAACGTAGCCAACGGTAGCCATAGCATGACGAAGTCAAGAATCACGCCTTCCTTGTCCTGGCATTGCCACGATCTGGACAAATAGGTTCACGTCATGGAAATGTACTTCTTGATTGACTGTTTGACCTTCTACTCTCCACGTTGTGGCCCTCCCTAGTCGTGTCGTGGCAATGTCCTTCTTGATTGATTGTTTGACCTTCTGTTCCCACAACATGGCTAAGGAGGGCCACAATGTGGAGTTGACTTTTTGACTAGTTTGACTTAGGTTCAAACTTAAAGGATTTGGGTTGTTGGCTAGCATTCTACCATGTTTTGTGCTAGTACATTTGTAGGAGCAATCGGTATAGAAAGGGAAACGTGTCGTAATGTTTCTCGGTTATTCGTTTCAAGTGATTTTTTCCTCACTGTACCCGTCAGTCAAAGGCACCAATGTCGGCCACTAGTTTTGGTTATCATTTTGTAAAGGGATGTCCTAGGGGTTGTATATAATCACGTAGGATAGACTGAGGAATCTTGATCTAGGCTTTCTTTCTTGCTCCTTGTATGGTCGTATGTCACACCCCCAAACCAGAACGACAGAAACGTTCGGGGGCAGAGGACGTCATGTACAATATCATAACAATGCACAATAGTAAACAAGCAACAACATCATCCATTACATTTATAATATAATTTAATACAAGTGTGTTCTGTGTATAGTTTGAAAGACACCAAAATATGATTCAAAATAAAAGGCGAGTCTCGAATGTGATCTGTCTTCTCAAAACCTGGTCCAGTGTACCTGTCTACTGGTGACCTGAGAATACAAGTTATTTTGAAAGAGTAAATCAACATTTAACCTGGTGAGTTCATAAGCATTTTAGTGTCAAATGTTTGTATAAGTTTGATGAAAGTGTTTGTAAATGTTTGATGTCAAATGTTTGTAAGTGTTTGATGTAAATTGTTGTATCTCCTAGAAAATCCTATATTTTCTGGTTATAATGAAATGTAGTCTTCTATCATGACCCGACTGTTTTCTATGTTTGCTCTTTTGTAAAAGTGAGTGTTTTTCCCAAGTGTGACTATCATTACCAGAAAATAGATTACATTACTGTTTATTTGAGAAGATCACTATATGAATGTAATGGGAAAATGAAGATGTACAATAGTATTGTATATAGTAATTACCATTGTACTAACTACCTTAAACCAATAGTTTAATTAAGGTAAAATGTGATGAGATGATAACCATACTTGATTGACTAGTAAAACACGACGATCAAAACGTCGAAATGGTATGACATTCGTTACCCGTGGACCTGCAGGTCCCACTGTAGCTAGTAGCAAGGTGTAGGATGGTCAATCCCGTATAGATCTATACACAAATTCATGCTCTCCCTCCAGGAGACTTTGGTTACAAAACGTGACACAACAGTATATTGCCATGCCATGAAGTAGTGGCACACATTAATGTTATATTGTTTTTGTATTAGTGTAGTATGTTTCTTCTGTTCTAGTGTATAGTGTAGCACCCCAAATTTCTAATGTTCAATGAAGGGCCAGAAGTGTAAATTTAGGAAAGGGACTCGACGAGTAAGTCCGCTTACTCGCCGAGTCAGAGCGGGATTCTATCGAGGTTTAAGTGGCCAACTCACCGAGTCGGCGGCTTGGACTCGACGAGTTGGTGTTGAAGAGAGAAAAACCTAATCTCGGGGTTGTGCCCTATATAAAGCACATTATAACCCACTCTCAGCCTCTTTGCTACCCTTTTGAGAACTAGAAACCCTAAATCGTGAGTGAGAGCCCTTGGAAGCAATTCGGAGCCTAGATAAGTGATTTTGGTGGAAAGGGGCTAGAATATCAAAAGGTTTGTTGCAAAGGAGGGGTGTAGATCTGGGATCTACTTCAGTTGGAGCTTATATTGGAGGTAATAATATGTTTCTTGGGCTCTTTTGCATCTAGATCTTTTATCATTTGAGATTTGGGGCATTTTTGGTATGGTTGAGAGCTATTTCGAGTTAGAGGCTTAGATCTGAGGTTGCTACTTCAGATCTACGTTTGTGATGGTCCAAAATGTCATAAAGTTTCTGTTTAAGAGTTGTTGGTGAAGCCCCTTAGTCCTTAACCCTAGCTCTAGTGTGTTTTGGGCCTATATCTCCTTGGTTTCATGTAAAGTTTGCAACTTTATGTGAGGGTTGGACTGTAGAAGAGTGGATCTATGGTTTGGAGCCCCGGCATGGCTCGAAAAGCCTCTGATTGGATTGAGAACTGGAGAGACTCGGCGAGTCAAATGGGTGTACTCGATGAGTTGTATGAACATGTGCATGGACTCGGCGAGTTGGTAGAACAACTCGACGAGTCTGTTGAAGATTGCCTTGGACTCGGCGAGTCTGTTCTTGGACTCGACGAGTCTGGTTGCAGAACCCAACCTCTTTTGGTTAAAGCTTTGGATTAGTGAGTCGGTTGGCGACTCGGTGAGTTGGACAGGATGGAATTCCGAGATCGTTCAACTCGACGAGTCTTGGGGCGACTCGGCGAGTTGAGTCGTGTTGTAGGAGTTTTCTGAGTATAAGAACTCGGCGAGTCGACGGGTTGACTCGGAGACTAGAATCAACCAGGAAGGTTGACTTTGACTGAGGACTTTGACTTTGACCAACAGTTGACCACTTTGATTTCCAAGGGTATTTTGGTATTTATGGAAATTGGTTCTTTGGTAGTGTTCTGTGGTGGAGTTCGTGTCGGTGGACGGAGCAGTTTGGTCTTATCTCTTCAGTAAGCAATTGCAGGTGAGTTATCCTCACTATATCGACAGGGTCTACGGCACCAAGGCCGGCACTTTATCGGATGGAAATCCGGGTATTTTTTGTTATGTTATTACTCTGCTAGATCTGCATCCTGGTATTTAGGATGGTGTTATGTTAGTGACCTAGTTAAGGTCGATACCAGGTATATAGGGTAATGTTATGCTAGTGACCGGTTAGGTCAGAATCCTGGTTAGGATGTTGATATGCTATGTGATCTGTTAGATTGTTTGTCTGGTTAAGGATTTGTTATGTGATTAATTGTTGTATCTGCACACGGTTGTTTGACGGGGTTGGGTTGAGGTGGGTCCTGCTTTATGTTATAGGCCAACATATCCAGGGCGGACTGGATATTTCCGAAGGCCCAGTGAGCGGTCCGGATAGGCTGAAGGCCCCAAGAGGGCGGACCAGACGTGCCGAGGCTCGGAGAGTGGACCAGGCTGACTGAAGGCCCGGTGTGGGTGGACCAGTCATACTGTAGACTCAGAAGTGGACCAGGTGGATTGAAGGCCCGGTGCGGGCGGACCAATCACACTGTAGACTCGATGTACATGGCTAGACTCGGAGGGTGGACCGGGTGGACTGAAGGCCCGGTGCGGGCGGACCAGTCACACAGTAGACCCGATGTGCATGGTTGTTCTATTTGTGATATGTTATGAGTATGTCTATGTGTGGTTGGTATTTTGGGGGTAACTCACACAGCTTTCGGGCTTACAATTCAGTGTATTGTTTCAGGTACTTCTGGAGATCATGGCAAGGCGAAGGCGTGATCGTACCGCTCCTCATGTTTTATGATTTATGTGATATGGTTCTGGGGGGATAATCTGATGTTTAAACTATTTTGAAAACAAGATGTATGAACTTAATGGTTTTTGAATGAGATAAAATGTTTTAATTTGGCTAAAATTCAATGGGAGTTGCATATAGTATGTTCCTTCTGTTCTAGTGTCTAGTATGTTCTTTCTGTTATGTTGTATAGTATGTTCTTTATGTTCTTGTTATAGTATGTTTGAACTGACTCTTATAAGTTCTTTATCTAAACTATACCTATTAAAGTTTACTAGTACTGTTGTTTGAATGACTGATCATGTTTGTACACCTTTGCTACCTAAAGGTATTAAACTGGTTGGAAGAACTTTTATATCTACATCCATATACACATGGTTGCAGAAATCGTGATTAATCGCTTGGAGTTCTACAACTATCGAGGATTAGGGCATTAATCAGAAATTTAGGATTAATCGGGTTTGACGGGATTAATCGGCCTTGGCAGGATTAATCGGTCAACAAAAGTAAAAAAGGTCGAAAAAAGTCAAAAAAAAAAAAGCTCAAAAAATTTGAAAAAATTCAAAAAAGCAACTTTTTTTTACTTCAAAATTTCCAAATTTTCAAAATTTAAAATATTATAGCACAATATTCATATTTTCGTATTTCCAAATTTCTAAATTACAATTTTTCTTATTTTCTAATTTTGAAGTACTTGTTTTTCTTAAGATACATTAATATTTAATTAATTTTAATATTTTATTAATAATCTATGGTCTCCGATTAATCCTCGATTAATCCCTGCCAAGACCGATTAATCCTTTAACACCAGTCGACCGTCAAGCTACCGTCAAGCGATTTTTACAACCTTGCATATACATAATATATAACTAAGATTCAAAAGGAACTCAGACAAACAACCGATACCCTAAGTCCACAACCAAACAAGGAACACAAAATAAAGCGAGTTATCAGTCCTAAGCCCTTTCAACCTTATTTATATAACTATATCTATATAGACATGATTTTGACAATATATAAGTTTAAAAGAGTTTTGTAAAACGATAAAGAGTTTATCATATAAAAGAGGTTTAACCATTTGATAGGTTATTAATGACTTGATGTCGGTTTATAAAATGATTTGAAACAGCTTGTTTGATAACACAGTTTTGAAGTATAAGAAATCCTCTTGTTTGATAGTTATAAATCACATGTGATTGATACTACAACTACAATGTTTTCTACTTGTATCCCCCCCCCCCCCCCCATAAAAGCATTTAAAATCATTTAAAATATAAGTTTAAGAGTATGAACTCACTTGTAGTGAGTGATTCGAATGAAAGATCGATATAGGATGCTAAGTATGCCAAGTGATGTCTTCAGCACAAACGGATCCTATTAACCATATAATGACACATATATGTATATAATTAGTGTATATAACAACTAATCATGTATCGGAAACATCCCTAAGGACTAGGAATCACTCACAATGGAGTGTATCAATCACACATGATTGATTTAAAGGAGTTCACGGCCACACCAAATGTGTTTACGACCAAAGTAGAGTTTACGGCCAAGAAAAAATGATGTCTTCATGGACCAACTTGATTCTATGAAGTGTTTGCAGTCCTAATCTTGGTCTTAAGAAGGTTCACGCCCAAACCATGATCTTATGAAAGGTTTACGGCCATAAACTCTTGAAGATCAAGCATTTTGGTTCTTGAATCATGCTAAAAGGGTGTTTGTTTCATGAGGCTTCAAGTATTTATAGTGGGTAACAAGAATATGGAAAGGATACTTACGATTTGGAGGCCCTTGGGGTTTCACGACCACCAAGAACAAGTGTGTGTTCTTGGAGAAATGGATGAATATTTGAAGATCTAAACCAAAAGAGTTTGATTCATGGATGAAATCAAAGGGTTTTACTATATCAAGAAGGATATCAACTAATAATGAAAGAATCACTTACAACTTTGAAGAGAAATGGAAGTGTTCTTGATGATACTTGAGAGAGAAATGAGTGTTCTTGACTTGAAGATGTGAGAAATGAGGAAGAAATGAAGGAAAACTATACTTATAGGAAGGGGTTCATGGCCAGCATGGAGTTTACGGTCGTAAACTCTAGTTTGCGGCCGTGAACTCCTTGTGATGGAGTTTTCGGCTCGATTGTAACACAACGAACTTAAGTTAACACATCCCTAGATACAATCCTTGAATGTACTAGGCTTAGAACACTCAAACGGACCCTTAACAATGCTAAAAGATAGCAGAAACAAGTCTGACTTTTGATTGAATTGATTGGCTTTACAAGATAGAAATGGTTGTCACATTGTAGTTCTAGAGTAGGATCATCTGTCTGGATGTCTATCTCACCTCTGGAGACATATGGCTATGCATTCCTTGGAGATTTGGTTATGTGTCATAGTGTATAGGATGTTGTTGTGTTTGTAGTGAGCTGTTATATATATATATATATATATATATATATATATATATATATATATATATATATATATATATATATATATATATATATATATACTTGTATGTTATGATGCAACATTAGTGATATACTGGTAAGAGTACCAACATGTTGGTTATCGTCAAGTGGATTGCCTTAGGGGATGTATGTAGCCACGTAGGATAGCCTGAGAACTCTTGATCTATGCTTTCTTACATGTTCCTTGTTTGGTTGTGGCTCTAGAGTAGGATCATTTTTTTAGGTGGCTATCTCACATATGGTTTCATATGGTTATGCATTCCATGGAGAGTTTCTGGTAGTGGAGCAATATTTTGTGAAGGGTCTAGTAGACGGTAGTGAGATGTATGATTGTTGGTTTCATGTATTTATGTGTCTAACTAATCTCTTGTTTGTTTATATGTCGAAATATTGTGGCGGTTGAGGTTGGGCGGTCCTACTGTGTACTGTAGGCCAAGATACCAGGTGTAGGTTGGTTGTAAGTCGTAGGCATGAAGGCTCGGGAAGAGTTGTTGGGTTGAGGCAATAGGCCAACATACCCAGGGTAATGCAATCTGATGACTGTGGACCCCGTACGCATTCTTGTATATGTTATGTTGTGTGCGGTATTTTGGGGAAACTCACTAAGCTTTGCGCTTACCCGTTTGTTTATATTTTCAGGTTCTATCGGTGATCGTGGGGTGGCAAAGGCGTGATAGTACACACTCAATATCAATATTGATAATTCCACGTTTATTATATTATTCTGATTTCCAACAAATGTAATTTGGAGTGAATGGTTTTCTTAAAATGAATTTATAATTGTGAAGTTTTACCTTAATAAAAATGAAATTTTTTTGTTGTGAAAATGGGACATTACAATTGGTCAGTGATGGCAAGAGATGTTACTTTTTGTATTTGGGTAGTGTTTTTCTAGCCTCCTATGCTCGAGGAAGGAGAGATCAGATGTGGGGCAATCGAGGGATAATATAGGAGGTGGTGATCTCCTTTTCTGTTCTACTGTAAAAGGTGAAGTTTGGTTCGTGGTAATTGTGGATTTCACTTTTTTTATTTAGCTTGTCGGTTGTGTAGGGGGGGGGGGGGCTATATGTTGATTTATTAATCGTATGACAAATGCAGGTGCTTAGGCAGTATAGTGTTGTCACCGATGGCACAATGAACGGCTGGTTGGGTCGAGTCGATGTAGGGAGTTGAGTTATTGGAAAACTCATGGTGGTGTGCTAGCAGTTGTTTTTGGGATTCTTTTTATTGGAGTCGTGTTCGTTTGATAATGAGGTTTTGTGTGAATTCTCTCACTATTATACCTACATTATAGTAGGCTACCTGCTAGACTAGCTGAGTCTTAGTAGTTGATGGATGTTATAAGTATTTTCCGAGTTACTGAAACCTCCAGGACTGTTGATCTAAATGACAATTGAAGATCTCAATAATAGGAGTTCAACGATATAAAGACAGTCGAAAACGGGCATTGGATGATAAAGTTAGGCATTTTATATGGGCTTTAACAGTCTAAGCCTGTATGAAATAAATAAAATCAAAACTAGCCGATGAATTCTAAATCAAAGTTGTTGATCTCGTGGATAGCTACACATAGATATAAAAATGTCAAAAACAAGGCTTGTATGAAGAAGTTACACAATTTTGAAGTTTTAGACTCATTGCATGCGTATACGCCTCGCGCATGACGTTCTATAAGCCACCACGTAGCCCCGGCCAGAATCCGACATGTGGCATTGCACTAGGGAAAGCACATCTACCATGTGGACGGTGCGCATGTCCCTTTTTGTGGTGCTCATCCTGAGATCTCAGCATATAAATAGTTGTTAAATGCTCATAAGTTTCCCCACATCTCCTCTACAACTCTCTTGATGTCTATTTCTTTTTTTTTTCCAGAATTTTCTTAGAGTTTAGGATATCTTGGCAAGTCTTAAGGTCCCTAGGAGCCCGACCTCTAGTAGCTATCAACCCGGAGTTCTACCAGTGTAATTTCCAGACTTTTGTCTATGGAATCCATGTAAGTTAAGTTATCATCTATCTCATTTTAGTGTAATTTATAGTTAAATTCTTAGTTGTTGTTATGAATTTATAGATAAGAGCTATATGTAATTCCAAGCTATAATAATGATTGATTTACTTACGGGAGAGATAACTATAATGGTCATGTTGGCTTGGTTGTTAGATTTCATAAAAACTATTATGCCGAAATGGTCATGCCTCCCAACTATTCTGCTTGGTTGATCCTTATTAAATAGAACTATCGGTATTCATTGGAATCATTGATATGTCAAAGGAAAAGTCAGTTGCTAGAAGCGAAGCGTTGTCCGAGTTTCGAGCCATTACTTTATCAAGTGATTGCATAGTTACTTTCATCTTACACATAGATATAAATTATTTAAGATTATTACATGCTATATGTGCCTATTATTTGTGTTCCTGATATCTATGCTAGATGAACGAATTATGCATGTTTTACTTGATTAATAACTGGATATGTATTTTTATACCTATAAATATATTGGGTAGAGATGGATAGAAAAAAGATGATAGAAATGATGAGAGATGAAAGATGAAACAGATGATCAAAGGCCTTGACTTTAAAGGTGATCTAGTCGTCTACCGGAGTATAGATGACGACGACAGACTATTCTAGACAGTGCAGTGGAACGCTAGCAGGCTCGCAACCTGTAAGTGTTTTTGAACTAAGCGTTCACCTGGTGTACTCCATCCCCCCCCCCCCCCCCCCGGATTCCCTTACTAACATGTATTGCTAAGGAATCTGCTAAGCATTATTGTCTATCCCGAAGATGATCCTTAGGATAAGTCCCCAGAATTAGATTCTTTAGGGATATAAAGTGAGGATAATGAGAATAGGTAATCGGGTTGAATGATTTGATGAAAAATATATATATATATATATATATATATATATATATATATATAATTAAAAGAATTTAATTATTGTGGGTTGAAAAACTTATGTGCTCACCAGGCTCCCAAGCCTGACCCACTCGGTTTATTGTATTACAGGTAGTGACACGAGAGCACATGTATGATGATCATATGAGAGATTTATGGATGACAGGCCAATATAATAATATATGTTTGTAAGGCCTGTATTATTACCATTTATGCCTATGTGTTGTATTAACAATGACATCCCAATGTTTTTAATAGAAATAAAATAAATTTCTTCGGAAATACTTTGAAAATATCATTATCATGTTTTTGAGAAAAAATCCAAAATATTACTCTTCAAAAAGGATGCTTTAATTTTAAATAAGCATAAACAAATCAGTCATTTCTGGCCATGAAATAGGGGATGTCACATTGTAAGTGTCAAAGATTCAACCTTTATGCTTCTATGTTGTTAGATCTAGGTTTTGTCCCATTTTCTTCGTGTTTAAGCAAGCTTGATTGGAAAGGATCCATCAAGTTAGCAACTTTATGGATTCTAAGAGTCCGTTGAGTATTATAAAGTTCAGATCCAGAATTTGGTTGAGTTTTGGATCCATGCTTGTGAGTTTTGGTTTTATCTCTTCACTCTTAGCCTAGAATGGATTGAGGACATGCATGGAGCATGCATGTCCATAAATTAATCATTTTTATGGACCTTTGGTGTCCCCTTATGTTATGCTCACGACGTAACCTAGGACGGTTCACATCCTGATGCGTACTGAGCAAGTTGTTCATGACTAAGTTGGATATGTTAGAACTAGTTGAGTTGGAATCGGGCTGAGTAAGTTCTCACGACGTGACCAAGGGCTGGTCACGATGTGAGGCTTAATGGTTGAAGTTCTTGGTTGTTGACTTTGACCTTGATCATTGACTTGTTGTCCTGAGTTGGCTTTTGGTCAAACTATGGGTTTTGGAGTGTAGACTGAGAGGGTACTCTTTATTATTGTTAGGTGCCATGTAGGATCAGTCTTTGTCGGGTGAGAGCGATGGCGTTTAGCTGCTATTTGCAAGGTGAGTTTTCTCA